>NW_007360329.1:2560034-2624419 GCF_000271585.1 Trametes versicolor FP-101664 SS1 | reverse complement strand
GCACAATAAATTCAGACGGTAGCGCTGCTCCAATTTGCAGCCAAACATTGTATATAAATGTTTTGTGGTTCGGTATCGTCGAGGAGCCCCAATTGGCTCCTCCATCACCCTTGTATATAACCAATGGGTCGCGTACGCACCGCGCGCGACCTTGTATATTTCGGTGCTAGCACTGCTACGAGTTGCAGGCATTCATCACACCATTGTATTATACAACACGACCCGTATGTCGTGTCTAGAGGGGGAGAGTGTAACGACCCAGGATCGGGTCGTTACGGGCATCGTACATCCACGAGCCCAGCGCCGTACGCGCTGGGCAGAGATAAGATAATGATGTATTAAATAGACGCGTGCGGCGTGCGGGTATTCGGAACCCGCGCGCCTAGTGCGGGCAGCCTTTCTACCTGCCCCACTATCCTACGAGTACGCCGAGCCTCAATAGAGCCCGGACCAGAGTACTTGCGGGAAAGGGGCTACAGATTGCGCCCCCCTATACGTGAGTTTTACACTGCAGTAGACGGAGGCGGCGGCGGAGCGGCTCCGATATTTAGTGAGTACATTTCCCTACCGCTTCCTTACCTCAATGACCCATGTCGGTTTGCAGCACAAGCGAAGGGGTTGAAAACAAGCAAGTGACCACGTTTCCCTAAGCAGCGCTCCAGGTTCGAGAAGTAGAAAGCATTCCGCCCAGGGGCCGCTCGCGCATGCTACTTCCCAAATATACGCCTATCTAATATGTATCATCCAGACGTGTAGTTTATGATAACCATTCCATTTTTTGCTTTACATGTTCATCGGGAATCGCTGTGCAATACGAAGGATTTTGGCAACCCCGGCTCCGACGAGACGCCGCCACATACTCATCCGGTGTCCTGATAGAAAGCCGCTGCCAAGACCAGCAAGAGCGCTCGTCCAGCGCCTGACAGACGCGTCGGAATTCCTCCTCGTCTTTGTCCTCCTCTCTCTATATTCACACTCGAGTTTGTCGCTCATCGAGTCTCAACAAAACCCTTCCTATGGCAAAGCACGAACGGCATCCAGAGCTGTACTATCCCACTGGAGATGTCATACTCAGTGCTCCTCTCCCACCGTCTGCTGAGAGCAGCGAGCGTCGACTTCAGGTGTACCGGGTGCACAAAGCCTACCTAGGTGTTCAATCTATCTTCTTCTGCAACTTGTTCGCCGATGCCTCAGCTGGGGGTGGCCCGACCTATGACGACCTGCCGATGTTGGAGATGCCGGATAAGGCGGACGATCTATCGGGTCTCCTTGACTGCATCTACAACCCACAGTGAGTATTCGCCACTTGGTATCGTGTTTAAGACCTTCTCGAAACCTATAAAATGTCAGCCATTATCTTTCCCGGCGTTCGCGTTACAAGACCGCCTTCGATCTTGTCGGCATCGCTCGCCTTGCGGACAAGTATCTGCTCGATGGCCTCCGCGCAGGGCTCGTTCAGAGGGTCGCCGAAGAATGGCCAAAGAGCCTGACAGAATGGAACGTTCGCGACGGGGAGCTCGAAATACTGGACACTGCGATCATGACAGCGTGCGGGACGCCAGAAGAAAGCGAGTCTCTCATGGACCGTATCCCCGATCCTGCGTCTGCGATCATGTTCGCCGAGGAGTTCGGGTGTCGTGAAATCCTCCCCGCCGCGTTCTGTTCCTTGGCCCGCGTCGATACAGACAACGGATGGGAGCAGAGGTGTACGGACGGCACAAGCTGTATGCGCTATGCCAGATGGTCCTGCTTGGACAACAAGAACCTCAGGCGGTACATCCGCCTCTGTGACTACCAGGCAGCGTGTCGTCGCACGATCGCGACCGCCATCGAGCACGGAGAGATGCTGAGCCCACGCTGCATCCCTTGGTGGGCGGTCGATCAATACGCCCCTTCCGAAGATCGCGTTGATGCTCCCAGGGACGACACGCCATACCCGTGTCTACGCTACATCAAGAGGCTCCGGGATGTTGTCTGGCCCGCGTACCACGAGCATGACCTGTGGTACGGGTTTCGAAGCTTTCTCGATCTTCCACTCCCGAAGGTCCAGGGCCCTCCGAACCGTCTCTGCAGTGGATGCGAATCCGCATTCCGCGGTTGGGTCATGGAGCAACAGCAGCGCTGGTGGGACCGAATTCCGGAAGCCTTACGCCTTGGTGATCGACTAGGTATGCAAATCGTTCACACTTGCTGTTTGCATTGTCTTTCTCGCTTTGATCGCTGACTGTTGATTACACAACGTGCAGGAGCATCGAGCGCATAGGTTTTGACCACCGCATCGGACATGTACGTGCAGCGTACGCGAATAGTAGCAAAGATCATTTGTACGTACAGCCACAAATTTGTTTTAGGACTTCACATCGACTTGCTGTAGGACTGCGATATTTTTCTCGACCGCCTGCGCATGAATGCGTGTCCTGTACATAGGTCGTCTCCTGCCGTTCAACGAGCAGCGGAGAAAGCCACAAAGAGTTATCTTTGCACGGTTCTTTGCCAGACCTACGTTTTTAGGGACTATCCGGACAAGGCAGTGAGTTTGCTCTTGACCAACATTCGCCCGCTCCTTAAAAAGACAGTCCAGGTGAGTCCCATCGCAAACGATCCGTATACGGAGCAGATTACTCTCACCGCTGCCAAATGACCGAGCCTCATGCAGCGGCAGAACAATCCTTCATGTCAAGCAAGCCTCCGATATGGAGGAAGCGACCGTACTCGTGACTAGCTTCGGTGACGTCAACTGAACTGGAGAAGGTGCTGCGATCCTTCTTGCAAACGTCGCCATCAGCGCCTAGGGTCTTTGCAGCGGCACGGCAGCATTTGGCGTCCTGAAAGGAGACCGCCGCCCCTTACACAACCATTCTCTGACGCAGTTCATCACACCACCAGGACACTCGGACAATCTGTGCGTCGCCCGCCGTCAGGAGTCTGATGAAACTGAAGGCAAACGTGCGTTTGCAACGTAAATGTACCCCACGGCGAGTCATTCGAAGCGAACATAGCTGCCATGGCGGGCGGCCGGTATACGCAAGGCGCTCTCTACACGTGCTTATAAAAAGTGCGCGAGGAGGGGGTTGAGCCTCACTGCTCTCAGCCTCTCGAGCATCTCCTTCCAACGCACCTCCACTCACCAGTCGACATGTTCGCTCGCTCTGCCTTGGTCGTTGCTATCGTCGCTGCCGCCGCGTTCATCAGCGGAGGTGAGTGAATACAACCCGCGTGCGCAACACTGCCAATGTTGACGAACGGCTCGTGCTCAACAGCGTTCGCGCAGGAGCCCAACTGTGCGCGCAACTACACGGTCGTGCCCGGCGATACCTGCGACGGCATTGGGGCTAAGACGAACACGCCCACGTCAGTGCTCTGCAGCCCTCGCTCGTCGTCACGAAGTACTCACGTCATCGTTGGCAGATTCCAGATCGAGACGGTGAACGCGAACAGGATCGACGCTGGGTGCGATAACCTGTTCGTCGGCGAGGTCAATTGTTTTGTCGCCATCGAGTCATGCCACAGCTGCTGACCGGAGTCTCTTCCCAGCCTTTGTGCCTCGGCATCGTTGGCCAGGACTGCGACATCACCCACGTCGTGCAGCCGGGCGATAACTGCGACACCATTGCACAGCAGGCGAAGACGACCCGGCAGATCCTGCTGGCGAACAACCCGAACGTCAACACCGCCTGCACCAACATCAACCTTGGAGAGGTAGGCCCATATGAATTGTGCATAGAAACATACTCACAGTTTTAACAGGTCCTTTGCACAGCGAACGAGATCATCGTGCACTCGACGGCGAGCTCGGCCTGAACGTGTCGGTGTCGTGAGTGTGGTGGTTTGGGGAATGGCATTCACAGCTCTATCTATCTGCGTGTCTTTTTGTATTAGATTGAGCGAAATGAGGTGTTGTTTGAAGAGGACTCAGCTATAGATCGCCGCACGGCCGGGTGACCCCGGAATGGATTGAGCGAGAGCGCCGTTAGCTCTGGCAGCGACTCCCGGATATCTTTCAGCTATCGGGACCGGAGACGCCATGGCGACCCCTGTAATGGTGCGTGCTCGTGAACCTCAGGACTTCGACCATATACTTATACAGACCACGTCGTCCATGAAATCCACATAACCAGATGCCTTCGTGTCACGCGCTATGCGTCAGCCGTTGTATCAACTACCCTTATGGCGTGATTTATAAACCGTCGGCGAACGTTGAGCCCCCCGCGTTATGCAGATCGCGCCGTGTGAAGTGAGTCGTCCGTGCTACGCAAATCAGGATCCGGTGAACTGCGAAAGCTGGGACAGTAGAGGCGGTTGCACCTGCTTCCGTCCCTATCAGGGAATACACAGCGTCATTTGGCGCTTCTGTACATCACTGGCCGTTTGCATGCGGACCCTCGGGACCGGCCGGAGAAGTCGTTTAGCATCAGAGTATATATAACGACGACGTACAAAGAGTAAGGAGTGGTATACGATGTTGGCGGACGCGCGTATTTGTCCGGCTTTAACATACTGAAATATCAGCGCGATGGAGATTGACAAAAAGGGACCAAAGCCGCCACGAAGACCGAACAGATGCTTCCATGTTTACTCTTGACAAAGTTTCACCCGGTACAGTCGGCATCAAATCTTGTATGCTTCTGAAAAAGATAGTCCAGGTAAGTCCGTGGCATCGCTACTGAAATGACTAGGTGCAATGCCACGGCAGGACAGTCGGCCATCTCAAGCGGGCCTCCGACGCGGGGGAAGAGTTCCTGTTCGCGACTGTCTCGGTCCCATCGACTGAACAGGAGAAGGCTCTGCGACCCTTCCTGGAAACAACGTCATCAGTACCTTGAGAGTGCGGCAGCATTCGGCGTTTTGAAAGGAGACCGCCGTCCTTGACACAGCCATTGTTCGACGTGATTCATCACCACACAGGAACACTGGGGCCCTCTGTACGTTGCCCGACATCAGGGGTGTGCCGAAACCAAAGACAAGCCGCCTTTTCAACGTAGATGTTCCCCACGGGAAGTCATTCGAAACGAACGCAGCTGCCGTGGCAGCCGAGCGGTATATGCATGGTGCCCTCCCCAACCCGTATAAAAGAGGGGCGAGGAGAGGGCTGAATATCACTGCTCTGGCCCTCTCGAGCATCTCATCCCAACGCACCCTCACTTACTAGTCGACATGTTTTCCCGCTCTGCCTTCGCTGTTGCCGTTGTCGCCGCCGTTGCCTTCATTGGCGGAGGTGAGAGCGACCGCGACTCGTATGTGCGCCGTGGCAGGTGCTGACGAACGATCCGTGGGCGACAGCATCCGCGCAGGAGCCCAACTGTGCGCGTAGCTACACAGTCGTGCCCGGGGATACCTGCAACCTCATCGGGGCGAAGACGAACACGCCCACGTCAGTCCTCCGCAACGCTCGCTCTTTGACACGAGGTACTCACATCATCGATGGCAGCTTCCAGATCCAGAGGGTAAACGCGGACAAGATCGACGCTGGGTGCGAAAACTTGATTGTCGGCGAGGTCCATTCCTTTCGTCGCTGTTCATGCCGCAATTGTTAATTGAACTCTATCCTTAGCCGTTGTGCCTCGGTATCGTTGGCCAGGACTGCGACATTACCCACGTCGTGCAGCCCGGTGACACCTGCGACATCATTGCGCAAGAAGCAAAGACGACGCTGCCGATCCTCCTGGTGAACAACCCTGACATCAACACCTTCTGCACCAACCTCCTTCCTGGAGTGGTAAGCCGACATGAAGCGTGTATGAAGACGTACTCACGAGTTTGAAAGGTCCTTTGCACGGCCAACGAAATCATCTGAAACTCGACGGCGAGAGCAGCCTGAACGCGTCAAAAGATGAGTGCTGGTCTGGAAAATTATATCCAAATCTGTCTGTCTGTGGGTCGCTTTGTACTATTAGTCGCAGAAAATTGAGCGAGATCCAATGTTGTATGACGTGGGTTCAGGGGGCCCAGATCCAATCCTTCTGTCCCATGCAGAGCCTCAGTACTCACCGTCACTGTGTAGGCACAGTTTTGCATAAGAGCGATCCGTATCCACTCAGAAGCCCTGCCGTGCCGCCGCAGAATTGTGGCGATATGCGTGAACGTCGCGGAGGAGATGATGGTAGAAGAGTAACTTACGGGCCACCGGATTCCGCGTGCCGGCACCAGCGCTACCATCTGGAAGTGCTATATATCGCCGCACTGCCGCACCTTGGCCGCACCACGTTCACGTCCCTCGACACCTGGAGGCAGACTCCGTTGAACTCAAAGCGACGCTGCTGCGGTAGGCCAGTATGACTCTTTCCTCCTCCACTGCCTCTCCTGGATGGCTGCCGCTGGCGACATGGCCCAAACTCACGTCGACTCCAGCTCCGAAACGCGAACGGTAGCCGACAGAGTCGACACCCCTCTGCGCTCATTAAAACACGATCCAGACCTATGGTTTGAGGACGGCAGCATCGTTGTTATAGCCGAGAACACTGGGTTTCGCGTACACAAGCTCCTGCTCTCTCATCTGTCGCCGGTCTTCCGAGACGTCTTCATGGTTCCGCAGCCCGTCGCGATCGACAGCGGCCCGAGTATCGTCGAGAATTGCCCTGGGATTCGCGTCTCCGACAGCGTCTACGACATGAAGTGCTTGCTCCGCGCGATCTACGACGGTAGGGGGTACGTGTTCTGTTGCGTCCAACTTCGCTAGGTTCGCCATTCGAGCTCACCCACCACTGGCAGATACCTGACGGAAATGTCCCCCTACATCCCCTTCCCGGTGATCTCCGCACTTATGCGCCTAGGCCACAAATACGAAATCAAGGGCGTCATAGACGAAGCCGCAAGCCACCTCGAGGAGTACTTCACCACCGACTTCAGGCGCTGGCTCCAGCTCTGCAGCGAGGACATCGACGCGACCTTCGACTTCACAAAAGACGAGGAGGGCGCGGAACTCTTCGAGGCCGTCAACCTCGCACGTTTGACCGGCAAGTTTGCCATCCTCCCCCTTGCCTTGTACAAATGCTGCCAGCGCGATGTCGCTGAAATCATGTTCGGAATCGAGCGGGAAGCCGGCGGCGTCGTCCGTCTCAGCCAAGATGACATCGAGCGCTGCGTCCGCGCGCGCGAACGCTTGCTCCGGGAGTCGTGCGAGCTAGCCGGGACCATAGCAAGCGCTAAATGTCCTGCCCGCCGCTGTATGACGCCCCGCGCCTGCCCGCGGCACCTGGAGCGCCTCCGCGAGACATTCACCAGCATGCTTGGGGATCTCGTCAACACGGCCGTTCTCTCTGGTCTTCGGGAGCAACTGGGAGAGTTGACGGTGCTCCCGGAGTGGACGCAGCTGTGTTACGAGTGCCGCGACGAGCTTATCAGCCAGCACAAGCTCAAGCAGCGGCAGGCGTGGGGAAAGCTTTTGGAGATCTTGGATTTGTCGGACCAAGATCTGGGGATCGAGTGGGCGGGCCCGTGGCCCTCGTGGGATATGGAAATGTTTTGACCAGGTGGACAGGTGCGAAAATAATATCACTACCCCGTTAAAATGGCTGCTGACAAGCTCGGGCGTTGGCAGAAGTGACCCCTAACGTTTCGTCGCATGACAGCGAAGTGTCTGCGTTTCAGTCAGCGTTAAACACTTTGTGAGAATGAGTGACATACGATAAACGCAATCATGGACATTTCGCAATGCGCAGCAGTGATTGCTTTTCAAACGGCCGCCTACATCTTCTACTATATGGAAGGCTCATACACGCAGCTAGGCAGTGGGTATGGCGGATGGACACCGTATGATTCACTTTAAGTTTGGTGGGCTACTGGGTTGCGAGGCAGACTAGATCTAGGTTCTTGCCGGGGACGGGTCGCGGCCCGACGGTGGACCTAGGCTCCGCGGTTGCTCCGCGTCGACTCTCAGGTGATCCTGAACCACACTCCACAAAGCTGCGTTGCATTAACTACTATCATCGTAGCATAATCTCGTACCACAACCGTTTCGCTCACCGCACCTACAAGCATCCCAGTCTACACACTCACATGGCCGCTGACCCGCTCTCCTCGATCGTCGCCGCACTCGAGCGCGAGCAGATCATCCCCGATGTCCTCCCCGAGACGCTCGCCTTCACGCCCTCCGTGCTCTTCTCCGTAGTGTACCCCAACGGCGCGGAGGTCAACCTCGGGAACGAGATGATCGTCGCGGACACGCAAGACGAGCCCGAGCTCCGCCTTGCCGCGCTAAACGGCTCGTGGGACGACTCTGCGTCGGAGGTGTCGTACACGCTTGCTATGCTCGACCCCGACGCGCCCTCCCGCGACGAGCCGATCTACCGCACGTTCAGGCACTGGCTCGTAGGTAGAATTCCGTGCAGACGAAACCAGATTCTCACTCCAAATACCCAGATTACCGGTCTCAAATCACCGCCGGTCACCTCGAACGCGGCCCACGCGCTGAATGCGCTCAAGTCACATCCTGCGACGACGCCGTACCGCCCTCCGGGCCCGCGCCCGAATTCGGGCTTGCATCGCTATAGTGCGTGTCGTAGCAGCCAGGCGATACGCCCAGCTAACACGGTTTGCCCTTCGAATGACGTAGTATTCCTGCTGTTTCAGGAGCCCGCATCTGCAGAGCCATTCGTCGTTCCCCAGGGCCAGCCCGAGTACGGTGCAGCGCTCGAGGAGCGCCGCAGCTGGAACCCCGTTACGTTTGCCAGCAAGTACGGCCTCAAGCTTGTCGGCGCGAATTACTTCCTCGTCAGGTCGCCGGAGGTCGCGGTAGAATGAAGATAGTCAGTCGGGAGGAAAGCGTTCCGAAATGACAGTGTACGACTAGCCTTGTCGATTTCATACCTCGCAACATAGAGATATCCCTCGAGCCGCTATGTGTTAGGACCTCTTCTGATCACTCAAGGATTTGTGAAGCAAAGTGTTATTTATTCGATCGACGAAACAACAACAGAGTGCTTGTATAGATGAGTAAATGAGATAGAGCGATACTTAGAGCCGAGGCCGCATACGAGACAGGAGTGTAACTATGTACAATCACATCTCGCGGAACCACAACTCCGAGATGGACAAGAAAACCCCGCCTCCGCCGCCACAGCGCCTCCGTCGACGACAGCGGCAGCCGGGCGGACAGGGTACAGGCGGCGGGGGGAGCAGAAAGCAAGCGTACAAGATAGCGACCGAGATCTGATAGCACTGCGAGAAAGCATCAGGAGGCGGGGCGGGGGCATAGACAGTCGGTTCATAGCATAGACACGGAACCCTCTTCGGGATGACGCAGAGCGTCCGCGGTTTGAGCGTGCGGACGTTGGGACGAAGGAAGGGCGGCGGAAAGTGATTTGTGATTTACTGAGGGGAGGGGTGATGGGAGAAGATCATGCCGCGGGGACTGCGACGCGAGCAGGAGTGGGCCGCCCACGAGGACGAGGGCGGTTGATCCTGAGCGTCTCCGACGGACTAGAGGTAAAGTCAGTGTATGAAGCTACTGGGACGTGCCGCAAGACGACTTACGTGGGGATGATCATGCTGCTGGTAGAAATGTTCTCCTTGGAGTCCTGAGCGCTGGACTTGCCAGTGCGCTTCGACCACCCGAGGGCAGCGCGACGCGTGCTCGATGTGACGCGGGGACGCGTCGGCAGGCCCATCGCGCTCTTGCCGTTCTTGGAGGTGTCGAGCTCGATGTGCATGGGCGAGAATGGCTTGATCTTGTCGAGCGCAGGAGCGGGAGACGCCGAGAAGACGTTCGAGCTGCGCTGCACCTCACGAAGCACAGGATGCTGAAGAACAGCTGGTGCGGAAGGCTTCGCCGGGGCGTCCGTGAACACCTGGATGGGCGACGAGCGCGGCTTCTCCGGAGAGAACGATGCATGCACAGCGCGGATGGGGTACGGTGAAGGCCTTGATGAAGTCCTCGAGCGCACACGATGAGGACGCAATTCCGACGGGAGGGGGCCGTAGCTCTTCTGCGAGTGTTCGAGCATAGCCTGCATCACAGCGGGCTCCTTCGGGGGCTGGAACGCTATGGGACAAATCGCGTCAATGAAAGTCGCAATGAAAGGCAGAAAGAACTTACATTGCAGAGCAAAGACCGAGAAAGGGGTGTCGACCCACACACGCCTGCTCTCCGTGACGGTCTCTTGAGCCTCGTCACGGAGCGCATAGTAATGGCGAAGAGTCATGATCCCAGTCTCCTCGTCCCAGTCGCCGTACATGGAGTCGCTGTCGCCCTCGACGATGTACACCGACGTGTTGTTCAGCGGGCTCGCGAACTGCTTCGCAACGCTCTGTGGTGTCGGGTGCTTCTCGGATGGCGAGCTCGAGTAGACAGAAGCCTCCTCCTGGATGGTCTCGTAGACGGACGAGCGCGACATGCGCGCCTGGTCGATGCGACGACGGTGACCCATGCCACGGGCCCGCTGGCGCGAGCGCGCCCTCGCAACGCCACTGCTTGGCTGCGTGACGTTGGTGAGGATGGAGTTCAGGCTGCCCAGATCGATGCTCGACTGAGAGCCGCCGGACATGGAGGAGCCATCGGAGCACGAGAGCGGGGGCGTCTCCGCGCCGGACGAACCAGACGAGCTCGAGGTGCAAGTGCTCGACCGCGACCGTGCAGCCGAAACAGGCTTGCTGAAGATCGAACGCTCACGCACTATGATACAATTAGCTTAACCTGAGTTCGCAGCATAGAAACATCACAACTCACGAGATGCCAGAAGGTCCTCGCCTTGCGCGATGAGCGCGCTATCTTCGAGACTCTGGCGCTCCAACAGACCGTGGCGGGCCTTGATCATGCGCTCGCCACCGAACTGGTACGAAGATGTCGACGCAATCGAAGGTTTCTCCGTGAGCGTAGCCATCTTCGGGGACTCCTTAGCAGGCGGTTCGAGGTCGAACTGCAGAACACGGCCAGAGAGCGCGGTATGCTTGTTGCGCTCCACGCGTACGCAGGGCGAGGCGTCGACCATGGAGCTCACGGAACGCCTGCGGACGTGTCCACCGCCGAGCATCTGCAGCACATTAATCTAAACATCAAGCAAAGGACCGGGAGCGAGCAACATACCGAGATCATGGTGTCGTCCTCCTTAGGCGGGCTATGGACACTCATCTCGCTCATGATCGACAGCGGGCGGAACTGCTGGCTCGGCGGGGGCCGCGCATACTGCGCATACGGGTCGAACCCGAACACCGACTCGTTCGACATCGACGTCCGGTTGCGCGTCTTATCGAACAGCGAGTCCTCGACGGCCGACGGGTACCGGTCGTTGTCCATGATTGAGTCCCACGACGTGCGGTTCGCGCCGTCCGCATCGCTGTACGTGCTCTCGGGTGACGCGGAGATCGCGCTGAGCGGCGCGCCACGCGACGTCTCGAACATCTTGTCGCCGAGGCCCGGGCGCGCCATGTTCCGCTCCGAGTAGTCGCTCATGATCGAGTCGACGGAGTAGTCGCGGCTGTGCTGCGCCCAGGTCGCGCGTCCGCCGGCTGCGCCGTGCATCGCGTACGACAGCGCGACAGAGCTCGCGCTCGTGTTCGAGTCGTTCTTGCGATGACCGTGCCCAGCGAAGCTCCGGTTGTACAGACTGACGGGAGGCGCATTAGAAGCGATAGACAGTGCAGACGGTCCACGACGGTGGCCACGGCGGTAGGGGTGCATCATCTGGGTGGGTCCTCCAGGTGCACGGAAGTAGAAGCTGGAAGCGTCGCTGTCGACGCGGGTGCGCGGCTTGTTGCGATGGATGAACGAGAACGTGTCGTCAACAGACATGTTCATCGACATAGACATCGACATGTCGTCATCCATCGACGGCGGACGGCTGAGACCATTAGCGTACCCGAAGGGGTCCTGGGCGCCGTTGTTGACGACCGCACCGTACGACGAGATCGACGCGATGCTGTACAGGGACTCGTGCTGATGGTGCGCAGGGCGGAAGACGGCGTCCTTGGGCGGCCAGAACGCGGGGCGGTTCGGGCCAAACTCGAAGCCGCGGCGCACCTCGTCGAAGGAATCGAAGCCGGTGAAGCTCAAGCCCGACTCGGTGCGTGCGTGCGAAGGACCCTGCGAGACGTCCTCAGGGAAGGAGACGTGAGGGCTGGGCTTCATGCTGTTCTGCGAGTCGACGCGTGGACGGCTGGTGGGCTCCGCAGGCATGACGTCCGCGGCCTTGGCCAAGATCGACTTCAGGACCGAGTCACCCTCCGTCGTGGAAACCTGCGAGTGCGAGCGGGAGTGCGTGATGGGCGGAATGATGTCGGACAACGTGAGCGGCCTCGAGTTGGAGTCGTTCGCAGAGCTCTGCGGGGATGACATGCCACCGAACTTGAAGTTCTTGTTCAGATAGCCGTCCGAGGGCTTGGATCGCATCGACGCCTGGCGCACGAGCTCGGGGTACACACGGCACTCGTCCTCGAGCTCGCGCATCATGAAGCTGATGTCCTGCTCCTGGTCTTGCGACATGCCCGAATCTCGGTTGCCGGTCTCGTCCGAGCCGAACATGGACGATGTGTCGCCCAGGTTCGAGAAGCTCTGCGGGACGTTCTCGACGGACGGCGCGACACGGAGGTTCTGCGGAAGCGCAGGGAGGGGCGGGGCGAGCATGCCCTCCTCGATGCCGAAGTCGAACCCGAGCTCGATGCGTGCGGGGGTCTTGAACGCGTTCTCGACCTGCTCGATGAAGCTGTGCCTGTCCGATCCACCGGACTCGTTGAGCTTCTGAAGCTCGCCGGTGAAGTCGAACGACTTCTTGGTGTCATCCTCGGACGCAGACCCGTGTCCGCCTTCGTCGACCTCTGCCTGGTTGTCCTCAACATCAAACAGTTGGAAGACCGGCACTTGCGGCAGCTCGTGCTCGAGCTCCTCAGGCTCGCTCTCGACCTCGGTCTGAGGAAGCGGGAGCGCAGCCTTCGGGGGCGAACCAGGCGAAGGAGCGCGGAACGACAACGTGTCGTCGAGCGGGCGCGTCATGTCGTCGTCAGACTGACCGGAGAGGATAACCTGGAGCTCGTCAGGGATGTCAGAGTCAGGGTCCTCCGGGTCGACGTCCGGCTCGGTCGACCCGCCAAGCGTACCGCACAGGCCCAAGCCCTTGCGCGCCTCCGCCGTCATCGGGACACCCATACGGCGCAAGCTGCCGACGCTCCCCTTGCTGTTCATGGGGATGAGCGACGAGCTCTTGCGGTGGTGTCCGCCAACGCGGCTGAACACCGGCGTGGGCGACCCGGCAACCTCGGTGCTCTCGAGCTTGGCCATGTCGACGCCGACCTTGGAAGGACGGTTGCCGAACGTGCGCGAGGAAGGCGTGCCCTCGTTGGTAGGGCCCACGGGAGGCGTGAGGGTGTGCACTGAGGACGAGGTGGAAAGAGCAGAGCTCGAAGCCTTGAGCTTTGCGGGCCGCAGAGCTAGGAATACTGGTGCAGGGTCTGAAGGCGAGGGCGTGAGCGTGCGCTTGTGAGTGAGGTGAGGCGCAGCCTTGGGCTTGATGAGCGGCTTGCGCGGGGACACCTTCCAGTCGAGCTCGCTCCATGGCGCGATCTGCTGGCCCACGAGCACAGCACCTTGCGGGCGCTGCGTCGAGGGCTTTGACGAGAGCGTAGCGGGGACGGCGGAGGGCTGGGACTTGGCGTACGGCCTCAATGACGCAATAGATGCAGTGCTTTCGCGCAGCTCGCCCTTGAGTGGGCTGCCGCGATGCGTGGCACGCGACTTGAGGGGACTCTCCTGCACTGTCTGGAAGGGCGACAGCCGGAGCGGAGTGTTGTTCGTGCTCGCAGGAGTCGCCTCGAGGTCCAGACGGTTGATGAGAGATGCCAGGTCATTCGTAGCGGCGTCGAGGATCGACAAAACACCTAGATGAACGTGAGTATGATTGGCTATGCCGCGAACGACAAAAACTTACCGTCACCGTCGCCTTCATCGCAGATCGGTTGCGGTCGCGGCCTTCCAAGCATCTGCTCAGACATCGGACGGGGCCGTGCGCGCTTGACAGGCGTCCCGCTGGGACTCGGTGCCTCGCTCGCAACCTCACGTTCGTCATCAGTCGGTGCCGAGTGTCCGTCTGCTGTTGCTTCCTCAACCCTGACGATCGGGCGCTCCATGATCGACGCAGGCGGTGACAACGATGGCTCGCGCTGCATCTGCATCTGAGGGAAGATCTCCGAAATGGGCGTCCGGCGGCG
Organism: Trametes versicolor FP-101664 SS1; assembly: GCF_000271585.1. Classification (NCBI taxonomy): domain Eukaryota; kingdom Fungi; phylum Basidiomycota; class Agaricomycetes; order Polyporales; family Polyporaceae; genus Trametes; species Trametes versicolor. The sequence goes on along the minus strand of NW_007360329.1, from coordinate 2,610,286 downwards.
CGAGTCCGAAGTGCGCCGGCTGGTGGTCTTCCCGCTGTCCTTCTCCTTCTCCCGTTGCGACCGCCGTTCCTTGCGCTGCTTCTCCTTGGCGGTCTTCAGGACCGCCTCGTCCCAGCGGATGGAGGCGACGGAACTTGATGACGAGCGCGGCGAGCGGCCGCCGGAGAACGTTGAGATGCCAGAGGCAGTGGAAGGAGGACGCAGAGATGAGCCGCTCGATAGGATGGACGATGGCCGACCCTGCGCATTGAGGATAAGGTGGGCAGAGTCCACAGAGAGCCGTTGTGGTGCTTGAGGGACGCCAGCTGCTGAAGCCGTTGAGGAGCCGGAGGCATCGCGGACCGTCCCTAGGCGAAGCGTAGATGGGAGACCAAGGCCAAGAACGCTCTGCTTCTTGCGACTGCTCAGTGTCCGCGGGCCGTCCTCGGTCCTGAGCGGGGCAGGGCTGGCTTGCGCACTGAGCGCGCCGGCCTCGAAGCTACTGCCGGAGTAGCGGATGGTCTTCTCCTTCTCCTTACTTTCCTTCTCCTTCGTCTTCTCCTTGTCTTTTTTCTTCTTTTTCTTCATCGTCTCGCTCTTCTCCTTCGTCTTCTTCTCCTCCTTCGTCCTGGACCTAACCGTGTCCGTGGTGGCTGCGGGAGCCGTGTTGCCTTCCTTGTCGTTCGAGAGTTGTGCCCAGCTGGCCATGCGTGCGAGCGATCGCATCGAGCGAATCGCACGAATCGCGATGGAGCCAGTCGGCTGAGCGTCGCCAGCAGAGAGGAGCCCATTTGTGGCAGACGCGTTCTCATCCAATGGTGCAGTTGCAACCACCGGAACCTCCAGCAGGGTTTTAACTGAGGAGACAGTGCCCTGCTTTTGCTTCGGAGGCTTTGCCGAAGGGCTGTTGAGGAGAATACCAGAATCGAGCGAGTTGAATCGCGCGCGACTCTCGAGAGGCTTGGAAGGCTCAGGAGCTACAAGAGAACGCGTTAGATTGCCTGCAGCAACGAGCATAACTAGCACGTACTCTTCGAGCGGGCAGGCGGTTTCTGTTCCTTGTCCTTGCCCTTCGAATCTTTCCTGCCGCGGCCGATGCTCCACCACTTCTGGTTCTCGTCGCCCTTGACCTTGAGGAAGTTGTCCGCGGGAGCCGAGGTTTGTTCCTTCGGCGCCGCCGGAACGTTGGTGACTTCCCCAAGAGTCCCCCACTTCATGCCGTCCAATCCAAGACGGGACTTCTTCTTCTTCACCACTACGATCTCCGCGAGCTCCGGATCGTCGTTCTGGTCAACGTAGATCTCGAAACCGCCGCGGCCGGTGGAGGGAGCACCGCCAACGCGGCGAACGACGTCGGAGAAGTCCTTGTTGCCCTTCTCCTTCTTGCTGCCACCGAGGAGCCCGAGTTTGGACTTCTTGGGCACGATGCGCTTGCGGGCGGCATCGGAGCTGGCCTTGGGCGCGAGAGGCGAAGAGGCAAAGGGGGCGATGGACGCGTAGGAAGAGCTGGCGAAAGAGGTGCTAGCATCGCCGGCGGAGCCTGCCGCGGACGGAGTGGCAGAGATGAGGCGGATGGTGGGGACATGTTCTTGAGGGGTGATGTCTGCTGGAGGGATAGGGGACGAAGAGCGGGCGAAGGTCGAACTTGGAGCGGGAGCACGAGACAAAAGGGGCAGAGTGTTACGCATCGTGCTAGTGTCCGTGTCTAAGTCGTTGTGGTGCTTCGTGATGTTTAAGGGAAACCGTGGAATGTCGTGAATACAACAGAGTCGTTCTTGTCGCGTGAAAGTCGCGTGAGGTCGTCAATACAGATGAGAGAACAAGGCCAGAGAAATATGTGCGATCGTGAGTTGTTGCGTGAGATGGGGGATGCCTGAACGTGTCGTGAAGCCAGGATGCTCGTAGACCGTAGGATCGTTACTTGATGTCTTGAATTGCTGTTATACCTTCTGTTGGCTACTTACCGCTGGAGGGTGGGGCGGGGAGAGTGAGGACGACAGAGTCGACAGGGTAGCAACACGACATACCTTGCTGCTGAGCAAGGTCGCTTTGCCAACTAATCACCGTGACCTCCACCGCACCCCGGAGCAACGAGAAACCAAAGACCGAGGAGGAATCCTGGGCTGAGCGAATCGTCTGCGTCGACAAGGAGCAAGAGAAGCGGGGGGAACCTGCGGATGGGAAAGCCGAACTTCATCAACACTGCCTGTTTGGCGCCGTAGGCGTCCCGCGAACACAACCGCGTCGCAGGCAACACCCGCAAACAACGCGTTCGTCACGGGATCGTGTTTCTTGCCTTCACGCCGTGGTTACGTCATAGACGTCTCGCGCGACGGCAATGGCATGGCATCCTGACCGAGTCCGCTCGACTGCTTCAAGTGGCAGACAGGTTATCAACACCTCTGGTACTTTGCGCACATCGTGACACAGAAGACTCACATTTTTTGCACCTACAACGAGCTCAACACCAGGTCACCCCAACGGCAGCTTGCTGAGGTGGCGCGCAGACTTGTCCTATACCAGGCCCAGGCGTTGTCGGCACTTGCAGGATCATATAGTACAAGTTGTGGGGGATAAGGGAAACAAAAAAGTGCATCTCACGTTGAACGCGGTCTGATATGCACTCCTGCATCCTCGACGGTATCACGTTCGCGTCTGTGAAAGGATGATCGAGTGGACAGGATCGACGCCTGGAAGGAAGTTCGGGGAGCCATCGGTCTCAATTCAAAAAACCTTATTGCAAGCCAATACCAATCATCTCTGCTACCGTTCATAAACCGTTCCACGAAGCAATCGCGTCACAGAAGGTATGTTTCGACGCCACTTCCACATTAGGCACGTACTCACTGGATCGATCGGGGAGTCGGTGACTTTGGCTTCTGCTTCTACGCCACTGTGGGATGTGACATGACTCAGTAATGTGATCGACAAAGAAGCTCTCTCATTGACATCCTCGGTCGGCTCCCGATTATGAGTGCCATTAACGGCGTAAAGCGGAGTCAAACCGCCTCGGGATTTGTACCATTCGAGCGCCGACGTAAGCCCCGGTCCCGCTTGTCAGGTCAGCATCTTTCAAGCTTTGTCTGTTCCTAACATACTTGTGCTAGTGTACACAAGTGCGTCCACACCTAGTACACACGAAATCTGCCTATTGCAAACATGGGTGAGTTCTACGAGTACTGCCCTCCCGGTCCGGAAGAGCAACATCGACGACTCGTTGCGCTACGCCAGCTCACCTCCCGTGGCATTCCTTGCATCATATGGGCCGAGGACGCTCTATGCTACGTTTACCGTGTCGCCACCGCACTTTTCGACCAGCAGATCCTGGTACCGGACGAACTGCTCGAAACCGCAGCTGCCATACTTCAAGAAGGCCGCTACGTGCCCACCGTCCCCGCATGGGACTACGCCGAGATACGTTCAGGGTCGAGTGAAGGCAGCTCGCCGTTTCCAACGTCCATCCGTCTGCGCCATCTCGACATCCCCGATCACGAGCCGTACAAGCTCGAGCCTCTTCCCGGATACATCCTGCTGCTTCCCATGTCTTACTTCGCGTTAGATGTCCGGGACAAGGCGCGCTTCCAGTCCTTGGTCCCTCCCCTCCATCCGTCCAACTCCGATATTCTGGTGCCGAAGTACCATACCTTCCTAGAGGGTCTGGTACATTTCATCGTGAACCCTCCTACCGGGATGCTCGACAACCCACGTCCCCATGCCATGGGCAAGTCCAAGCACGACGTCTTTATCGGCTACCTTACCTCGTGGCGCGTCTTCTACGACTACGACGCCCCTCTGCCCTTGCATGAGTTGCTGCCCGAGGAGCAGAAGATTCTCGATGAGCTGCAGACCGAAGAGTCGCGCTGGTACATGCACCATGTCTTCTTCGAACGGCGGAATGTCAACTTCGCAGATATCAAGGAGTACAAGCTTCAGCAGTTGAAGGCCACCAGCATCGAACCCAACACCACGCAAGTATATCTATACTTCCTTCCAGACGTTCCCCAATATGCTCACTACTCGTCGCTCTAGCACGTTTCGTGGCGGTCCCGGGCCCAGCTCGACCCCGGGCATGTCTAGAAATGCTCCACCAGGACACTCGGCGGGAACCCCTAGGCACGTAAATTCACCTTCCGAGGGGCTCCAGCTTCAGCTAATGCCGCAGTTTCCTTACTCCGACTTCAGGTCTTATTCGACGTCGGTAGCGGCTACGATGTCGAGGAACCTTTCGCCGTCGCGTCTCCCGCGGCTGCGAGGAGACGATGTACGTGGCGCCACTCCGGCTGCGAAGACCTTCATGGGGCTATCGCGGTTCCTTCGGCGTCCACTGTAGTGAGAAGACGTGAGATTCCGTTTGAAAGGGGTGTGCATAGTACGCTTGTGTAGTTGTGAATGTCTGGAAAGTGATTCGTCATCGTGTTACCGAATCATTGGCGTGCTATCCCCCAATACGACGGCATGCGAAGTCATGGCGAACGATGTTTGTTGACATTGCCACAGTCCAACTCACTTGTTCGCCCGTGGCAATACAGAGCCAGGCGTTCGCCGCGGATGCGGACTCAAGCTGCCCTGTCGACGACGAAATAATAAACAACATATATAGAGAGCGACGCTCCGCGACAAACAACACGGGTATACGACCAAAACAACAACAACCTAGATAGCATAAGCGTCCTCTTCAATGCCCGCGTAAGGGCTAACGTCCTTCGCGTCCTCCTGAAGATAGGCAAGCAGCGACTCCTCCTCAGCCTCCGTGATATCTGCGAGAGCCGCCTCCTCCAGAGGCTGCTCCCGCTCCATGTCACCGAGAGCCTCAAGAAGAGCGTCCTCAGCATCGCGAGTGGTCTTATCGACGGGCATCTCAGGGGCTGTAACGGGTTCCTCCTCTGCTCTCGCCTTCACATCAGCCTCCTTGAGCTTCTCTACCGCCGCGCCCATCTTCCCCACGTCCCACGTGCCTCCCCACCCCTGCCTACGCTCCTTCCGCATCGTGCGCGGCGTCGGCGGCGGGCGCGACGCCCCCGCACGCCTCCTCCTTCCCGCCGCATGCGCACTGTCGCGCGCCCTATACCCGCTCCGCACCCAATACGGCACCTTCGGCGACTTCATCGCCGCAAAGGGCGACATAAGCGGGGTGCCCGGCGGCGCGCCCGAGCGGCGGCGCGTGTCCCGCCGGAACGAGCGCATTGCGAACCCGCGCCGGAAGGACTCCATGACCTGCGCGTCCGCCCCGAGGATGACCGCCATCGCCTGCGCGACGGACTGCTGCTGCTGCAGGGGCGAGTCGTCGAGTGCCGCGGACGCGGACAGGGAGGGAGAGAGCGCGGGCGAGCCGATCGCGAGCACGTATGAGACGCGGCTGAGGCGCGCGGGGACCGCGGACTGCGGGAGGAGGAAGCTGGTGCGCGTCGTGCTGGCGCTGTAGACGGACACGGAAAGGACGCTGCGTCGCTGCGTGTCGCCGACGGAGCGACTGCGGCGCCGGCCGGCCGCGAGCATCTGCGAACGACGTGGGGGACATATTGACTTGCGGTAGAGGTCGAGGTACGTGTTGACATCCTGGACATCTGGAGCGGCTACGATACCGACGGAGGGCATGACGAGCTCCTCGTAGATGGTGTCGCGGAAGGCACGGGACATGCGCGCGAGCCGGCGGAGGGTCTGCATCCGGTGCTCATGGATGTCTGGGGTTTTGATGGGGGAAAGCGGGGAGAGCGGGGTCAACGGGCTCAGATACTCGGGCGTAAGAGGTGTTCTGAAAGAGTTAGCGATCACTGACAGCAAGTGGGCACAAACAGGACCTACTTCCGACAGCCGTTATGAAAGACGGACATACGGGGATTGTCGATGATCCTCGAGGGAGACGAAAGATTGAGAGCGGCGGGTATCGGCCTCGGCGGTGCCAGGCTGGTCTCTATCGCATCCTCCACAAGGATCTCCCACGGACGAGTTGCAGGGAGCCTATAACGCATGACCGGAGCGGGAGGAGGGGCATTCTTCTTTGCCTTCTTGCCCTTCTTCTGAACGTTGAGTGGTCGCGTGTCGAAGCCCCTCACCGTGGAGACGAGGCTTTCGGCTCCTGGAGAAGCTGGTAGGACATCAACGACTGGCATTTCACCGAGCACCTTGCCAATTTTCTGGCTGGATTTGGCTAGCCTCAGGCGTTGCTCGGGATCGAGGTTTTGCAGTGCTGGGGGGAGGCCTCGAGGGCCATATGCGATGTAGTTCGCAGCAACGCGGTTCTGAGCTTGAGTCTTCTTGGAGGAGGGAGCCATTGGAAAGAATAGAAGGAAACAGAAGGCAAAGTACGCGTCGAAAGAAGAAGAAAACGGACCAGCCAAGGATTAACAAGAGCGGATAGGATACGGTGTCGTCGACCAGGACAAGACGATCGAGGGCGGTTTTTGGACGACAGCGAGCTTTTAGACGTCGTCGGGGTCCCCCGCGGTAAAGAGGTTACCGACGTCAGACAACAGCGCGATGTCCAGGGCACTGGTTTGTACATCACCATCAGTGATCCCGAGCGTAGGGTATGAACGTCTCCAGGGCCACGAGCTCCTTAGCAGGCCAGATCCAGGATACGCGAGCACCAGTGAGACATGTTGGGCAGCGAGCCAAAGCATGGAGGCCTGAGAAGGATCTACCTGGAGGCTGAGAGAATATATTCGCTTGACCAGGCTGATGCACGCACCATATGCAAGAGATGATGGTGGTATGTAGCAGTTGAACGTTGCACATCCAATGATCATCCATCAGCAAAAAGTCATTTTGTGGGCTGAGGATTGGCGCCGTTCCGTGAGAGACGCCTTTCCGGCAAGCCTTCAGTGGGCGGGAATGCAAGGGATTCCAATGTAGTGAGATTTGTTGGAGCAATCGATAGAGCGTCGGCAGGAGTAAGAAAAGAGTAGTATTCCGTTTGTCCCGTACGGCAGCGTGGTACGAAGGCAACCTGATAGCGTACAAAATGGGTCTCGCGCACGATACTGAACGCTTCGGCAAGCGCCGGCGAGCAGGCGCTCGCTCGAAACCAAAATCCAACAAGCAAGAGTCACCCTCTGCGAGCTGACGTCGGCGGATAGTCCGGCTTCGCGCAATTTCGATCATAAGCAGCTCTGTCACCTGGAAGTGTCGCTCATTCTGTCAGAATAGGTGGAATCACCCCTAATCTGGCGTATATATTCTGTACGTTTGCGACTTTCCTTGTCCCATTGCGATTAATTCTCGCACTTGGAAAGGAGGACCCTTCACGCGCCAATACATTACAATCTTGGTTCCATCTGCCATGAAATTGGCTCGATTGCATTCTATTTTTGCCCCTTACAATCCATTGCGTACGAAATACTTACCTTTTTGTTGAGGCTCAGAGGTCTCCGCTTGGCCCGGGTTATGATGACGTCTTACTGAAGTGGCTACTTGAGACACCTTATATCGCCCTTTCTTTCAATCCGATATGGTGTAGTGGCTAACATTATCGCCTCTCACGCGATAGCCCGGGGTTCGATTCCCCGTGTCGGAATGTTTTTGAATCAGCTCACTCTTTGATTTGGGCTTCGCGTGGAGTCTTCCGTATTCCCCATGTTCATTGCGCCCATGATGACTCTGCGAAGAGTCAAGTTTAGGTATGGCACAGACCTTTCCAGTACGCTCAGGTTGCTTATGATAGTATTCTCGCAGGGAAATCATGACTGATTGCAACTGCCAATATGTTCACGGGAGATAGTCCATTGATTCGTCGGATTCGTCAACTTCTCCTCATCGTCTCCTCGAAGTCGATCTCCCCGACCATTACCAATGGAGTGGCCCTGTCTTAGCATGGGGTGCAGGCGAGTGTACGGTTCGAAGGCCACGGCGATTCCAAGCATACACGACATCTAATCATCCTCAAGCTCCTACATGGGATACCGTGCTTCGACCTTCAGCTGCGATAGCATCCCATGACGCTCCCTTCTCATACAGTTTACGATTTCAACCCGGAACTTCCGCCGAATAGGGCCTACCACGGCTATATCTCTCCGCGTTGAACGCTTCGACCGGAAGCAATGCCGGGGTGAACGCGGCCAGGTGCGAGGATGTAGCTGCACCGCCGGGGATAGTTCGACTTCGCTTCACACTCGGCTTTCTGTGCCATTTGCATTGCTGCGCGTTCCCCGCTGCGCCCAGGTCGCACTTTCGTAAGTAAGCCTTGATGTGAGTACCATACGATTCGCCTGAGTGTTCCGTGCCAACGAGCCTGATGGCCGAACTTCTCAGAAGCGCGCCCTAGGTTTGCATAAATGCAGCGTCCCCAAGAGTCAAAGCTCGCCGTCTCTGTTCTTCGCCGCCGACCTCTCCCTCCTCCACTTGGTTGCTTCTTCTGTCTGGGGAACATGGTCAACTCTTGGGGCTTACTCACTTTCGTTGTGTGGGCTGCGGTGGCCGCGGTAAATCCTGTGTCCTGCGACGCTCACGGTAGACGGCTTGACCCTGATGGATACACCGACAGCAGCCTGAATGTCCATGAGGCGAGGTCGAGTGTTCCCTTGGATTTCTTCAATACTGGACCTGCTCCCGCGGAGGAGACTCTGAAGCTACGCTTCGCACTGGCTCAGAGCACTCCCTACGCCATAGTGGACGCGCTGTACAAGGTCAGCGACCCGAAGAGTCCCCAATACGGACAGCATCTCTCGAAATCAGAGGTCAGCAACTTCGATTCTCACACTCATCGTGTTATTGACGACTTGCGCACAGGTCGAGAAGCTCGTCGCGCCTAGCTCCGCAGCAGTCGACGCTGTCAATGCGTGGCTGCAGCAGAACAGTCTCAATGGTACCGCGCTCTCCCCCTCGGGAGACTGGGTCGGATTCGAGGTCCCCGTCGGAAAGGCCAACACCCTCTTCAACGCTAACTTCTCTGTGTTCGAGCACGGGACGTCAGGCAAGCAGGCCATCCGGACCATGCTTTACTCCCTGCCGCCGAGTTTGCAGGGACACGTCGATCTCATCCATCCCACGACTTCGTTCGTCAACTTCATTTGTCGCTTGAACACTGCGGTAACTTCTGTATGCAGATTCCCGGCCCCCGTCGCGAAGGGGGAGATAGTTGGGATCAAGCGTTCTGTGGAGCCCGTCCGGCTCGCCAAGCGGAATCTGACCGCAGACTGCACAGATGAGACGATCCCGGAATGCGTGCAGTTCTTGTACGACATTCCTCTTACACCCGCAACGAACGCAAGCAATCGCCTCGGCGTTACGGGCAGGTTTGGGAACAGCGCGCACTTCAGTTTCTTGCAGGTTGGCTCGTTTGCCTCTCACGCGGCGGCATCAAATCAACTAACGCGTGCTTACGATGGTAGCAATTCTTGGAGATGTTCCGGCCGGACATGAACTCGTCCATCACATTCTCTGTAGTGGGTATAGACGGCGGGACCAATGACCAAACAGGTCCTTCAGTGTCGGAGGGTGTAAGTGATAACCATCTATCGGAATCTCTAAAAAACTGAAAATGACCTGCTTGAGAACAGGAACTCGACATCCAGTATACCGTCGGCCTCGCGACAAACGTCCCGGTCACGTATTACTTCCTCGGTGACGACTTCCAAGATGATGGGCTTGATGGGTACCTGGACGAGGTCAACACCATCCTCGCGGAGGAGAACCCACCCCAAGTTCTCACCACGAGCTACGGAATGACCGAAAGCGCCATCTCCTTTGCACTCACGGAGTAAGGGTCTACCTATTCTCTGACGTTACGTTGTGATCTAACATGGGTCCTTCGTAGCAAGTTGTGCAAGGCATACGCGCAACTGGGCGCCCGGGGCACCTCCATCCTCTTTGCTTCGGGAGACAGTGGTGTCGGTTGCCCTGCCGAAGGGGACGACCTCGTCTTCCAGGCTACCTTCCCCTCAAACTGTCCTTAGTAAGTCACTCCGTCCAGTTTACTCAAAATAACCGTTCTCAATGCTGGTCACACAGCGTCACCTCGGTAGGAGGCACATCTGGGTTCCCCAATGAGGTCAGCTGGCCGGGCTCCTCCGGTGGATTCTCCAACTACTTCGCCCGGCCCTCGTACCAAGACGCGGCTGTCGACACCTTCCTTGCTCAGCTCGGTGACAAGAACGCGGGCGCATTCAACCGCACCGGTCGCGCGTTCCCCGACATCTCGGCTGCCGCGAACGGGTACATCATCTTCGCCGCGGGGCTCACCGGGATCACCGGCACGAGCGCGTCGAGTCCCGTCACGGCGAGCATCATTGCGCTCTTGAACGATCGCCTACTCTCCGCGGGGAAGCCGCCACTTGGGTTCTTGAACCCGTGGCTGTACTCTGAAGCCGCGGCGTCGTTCAAGGACATCGTCTCTGGGAACAACTCCATCATATGCGACAGGACTAACCCTCAGCTGCCGAGAGGATTCGATACTGCTGTCGGGTGGGACCCGGTGAGTGTGACCTGCGATGCGTCGACGACATACACTGACCGACATACAGGTGACCGGTCTGGGTACTCCCAGCTTCACGAAGTTACTGGCTCTCCTCGGTCTATGAAGCACAGACGCAGACACACACAGGACTTTGATTCGTCGGACTTTGCACGGACAACTTATGACGTTAACGAACATTTGATGTATTGCGAGAAACTCGTAACCAGAGGGGGGCGTGAAATATATAGCATGGACGTGTCAGGGATCATTATGTAGTAGGATACAGATGAGAGAGAGAAACAGGCATAGTACGAGATACAGCATCGAACCTAAGTCAAAGTGAGCAGCGCGAGTCGTTCCTGGCGGATCCCATATAGTAGCACATATCGTCCGTCCCCCTTCTGTTTGTTCACCGCTTCCCGAATCTGGTGGGCATAGTGGCCGTACTGTGCGGGGAGCCCCGTAGCAATTGTCCGCAGCGCTTCGTCGCTCGAAAGCCAGTCCATGTTCTTCGCCATCTCTTCGAATACTAGAGTCGGGACGTCTACTGCGATAGTCCGTGTGCGTGGTAGGGAGCTCTTGAGTGCAACAGTATGATCGTGAGCTAAAGATCGAGGTCAGAGCTGAACATGCCGAAACGACAGGTGAGGAAGCATTACCCTTGTTCATCATAACCGACTTGGTCCCCTTGCGCTGCTTCTTGATGTCGCCTGGCAGGACCATCAACGTCTCCCCAGAGGAGGACGGCTCCTTTGTGGCCGGCAGCGGTTGCCCATTCTCGATCATCGCTGCGCCGGAAGTAGTCGCGTCGATTCGCTTCTGCTCTGCGATCTGCTGTTGCAGGAACGAAACAAGCTCTTGTGGGGACACTGCGCGCAAATATCAGTAAGGTATGCTCCGGAAGAGTGAGAAACGTCAAACCTTCAGTCTCTGTGCCTCGGAGTACGCTCTTAACTTTGTACACGAGTGCCGAGCCAACTCGAGGTTTGGCATGCACGATGAAGCTACGCTGCCGTCAGTATACATCTCATCGTATCAAAAAATACCAACGCACAGAATTCCCTCCCGGGAGCATTGCTCGACATGGTTCTCGCTCTCACCCAAGCCCCGCAGAGACGCCTCGTACATCACGTCCGCACTGATGTTGTGCTTCCACAAGGTCGCCGCAATCTCAAGGCGCTCTGTGAGGTATCCCGGCTGGTACGACACGACGTAGACGTCGCATCGCCGGGGGCTCCAGTACCCGAACGACTTCTGCTCCTTGAGGAGCGTGCGAAGCGAGGCATTCTGGTACGCTGCGAGGGCGACGGTGATCTTGTCCAGGTAGATCTGGACGGCGACGGCGCAGCTCAGTTCCGCCTTGGGCTTCGGAGGGGAGTACCGCCTGATCACATGGTCATACCTGGGCAAATGTGAGTCTCAGTGGGACGAGATGCGGATAATGAGTCGTACCGTCCACCAGTTGCGAGCACGTCGGAGTACTTGTTCTTCCGCACGACTTCAAAGCACACTCCGTCTGCGTAGTACGGTGTGCGACTGTGGAGCATGAGCGGGTTCACCTTCATAGGGCGTGTGACACCGGAGGCGCTCGCAAACTGCACAGTCGTCTTCATGTCTTGGATATACGAGTCGAGCAGCTCGCGCAGCGGGGGGAATGACTTATCCAGGCGCTCGACAAAGGCGTCAACCGACTCGTCTGTTCTCAAAGAATGTCAGCCACGGAGGGCACGGTATGCAGCTGCTCGAAGCTTACACGTGTCAGAGAGCACCTCAAGCCAGTCGCTGGCCGACCTCGTCACGCCCTTCCGGATCAGGGCTGAGCGTTTCTGAGAGGTGGACGACTTGGACTGGTTCAGGATCTCGATGGTGTCCGCACGAATCTCCGGGTCCACTTGCTCCATGGCTTGCTCGAGGACTAGAAGAATGGAGTCAGAAAAACGTATAGTTCGATAAAAGGGAGTACCGTACTCCGAGAATGAGAGAGATGAATCTCATAGTGTTGCCAGAGATTGCCGAAGTTGTCCAAGCAGTCGCTCACGATCGAGATGGCCTCGGACGCAGCCGCGGTCTGGCCCGTGATGAGGTCGGGCGTGATGATATCGAATACCGCAACCTTCGACGCCCTCGGATGTCCTGCGATGACGCTACAGGTGGAGCTCAATTAGCAGCGGTTACGACTCCCTTCCAATGAACGGCGTACTTGGGATGATAGACGTCGCTGATGTGGTACCGCTTGATACGCTTGAGGTCAGCGCGCGCGGCGGCACGAGCAAACGGGACGAGGGCGTTGTTAGGAAGTGTGACGACCTCGCCATGCCGGTCAAGGTACAGCGCCCGGCTACGATCATCCTTCGCATTCGTCACGGGCATAAGCAGAGGAGGCTCGATGTCAACAGCTCCGTGCAGGTGGAAGATCTGCGCGAGGCGCTCGATCACGAGCGTGTTCAGTGCGGAATGCTCAGGCGGCTCAGCATCGGCGTCGTAAAGATACGTCCGCACTGCCTTGACAGGTTGACTGAAGAGCGTCGAGAGCACAGCCTGGAGATGCGGCGAGTCGGGCTTGGCGATGAGCTTCATCGCGCTCTTGACGTACTCGTCCTCCAACCGGGGTGGGAGCAGCGGACTCTGCGAGAGCTCCATAGCCGTAGGCCTCTTGTCTGGGTCGTGCTCCAGGAGCCACTTGATGACTGCGACTATGATCAGTTGTTGTGCATCAGTCTAGAGCGATAGACTTACTTTGGCGCTGCCCGGCGCGTTTGTTATCCCAGTCGCTGGGGAAATTGACGGCAGGCGCCCGCAACCCAAGCAGAACTGTCCAGCGCTCGGAGTCCGTCTTGAAGAAGTAGTTCATCTCGAAAAAGACGATCTGTTGATGTCAAACGTCAGAACTCGGGCATTGTCATTGGAAATGCACGCGGAACGCATACCCCCAGGCTGTACATGTCAGCCTTCGCGCTGTTGCGTGGACCCTTCCGTCTAGACTGCAGTTCTGGCGCGATGTAAAGTGCGGTGCCCACGTCTGATACGGTATGTGAGCTGCCGGAACGAGGGGTCATGACGTAGATCATACCTAACGTCACATCTTCGTGTCTAGATATGGTTGGCGCGACATCCGAGGGATCTACCGCGGCGAGACTAGACGTTGCAAGACCAAAGTCTCCGACTGGTCAAGTGTTAGCATAGCGTATTTGACGCCTATCGAAAATTATACATACCTTTGACATCTCCCTTCCCGTCTGTAGCGACGTCAGCGCCCCTTGAAACGGCCATGAAAACTTCGTTACATACCAATGAAAATGTTGGTCAGCTTGATGTCGCGATGCAGCTAATGGATACCGTCAGTGATAGCAAATAGTAAAACTCGCAGAGCGCCTACAATGCCAAGGCTCGACATGTGAACGAGCGCGTCCAAGATCTGGTGGAACAGCCGCCAGGCATTCTGCTCGTCGAGGCCTTCGTTGATTTGCTATGATCCATAATCAGTCAAGGAGATTATAGGGACAAGATATCACGAACCTCCCGCAGAGTCTGCCGCTCGACGTATTCCTGTGGATGATAAGCAATTGAATGAAGAGCATAACGGTATGATCTTACCATCTGGATGTACAGTATCCGCGCTGCAGGCTTCGGCAGGGGAGGAGGCGGAACATGTCTACCGCCATTCCCGTTGTTCGGAATCGCTCTCGGTTTCCCAGCAGTCACGAATACCTCATCTGCAAACAAATCATCACTATCGCTCGTCGAGTCGCTCCCCACATCGTCCCCCGAATGCGAGCCAAAGTGTATGCTCGGGAACGAGTGCTTGCTCGGTGAGTCCAAATCATTCATATCAAACGTCGTGATGTGGTCCTCCGCGGTGTCGTCGCTGCGGTCCCCGTACGCGTGCGGGACGGACGTCATGCCGTCCGTCGTGTTGTCGGACATGCTCGAGTCCACGTCGGAGTTCGCCGTCGACGAGCCGTCCTCGGTCGTCTCGACCCACGTCGTGTAGTAGCGCACGATGAAGCGGTGGTTCAGCCGGCTCAGCGCGTTCACCTCGCGGAAGATCTTGTCGTTCTGCACGTTGCGCAGCTTGATCCGCTTCACGGCGTAGATCCGGTTGTCGATCCGGTTCCGCGCCTTCACGACCTCGCCGTAGCCGCCGCGGCCCTGTGGATCGACTGTCAATGGGTAGATCGATCACAGCCGTTTGGGGACGTAGACGTACGAGTAGCTCGAGCTCCTCCCAGTCTTCCTTCCATCTGCTTGCGTGCTTCGGCTTCGGCGGGGGCATCCTGAAGTAATCCGTCTCAGGAGATCCTGTGAAGAAGCCGTTGACCATCGGGGTCTTCGGGCCTGCGTATACGATTAGAGGGGACTCATGTTCGAAGGGGTATGCTACGTACCCGAGAAAGGGATAGTCGGAGTGCGGACATGGCTCGTGGACTGCGACGACGTAGACATGAAGTCCCCAAGGAGGCTCTGCGCGGAAACACCGTTCTTCCTCGTCGTAGAAAGCATAATCGCGGCCTTCTGCTGGAGGAAGGGAGATATGGAGGCTGCAAGTGTTTAGTGAATAGACGTGTGGACGGGCATACACACGAAACTTACTGGTATGCAGCGCACTCTGCGGATCGGGGAACCTGTCCATGACGTCGCGTCCCATGAGCATCTGAACAAGAGCGATCCCCACAGCATGGATATCCCTGCCCTTCGTGAACACAAGGGTCGACTCCGTCGTGTCCTGGGGTGTCCTATCGACGACGAAGTAATTTAGCAAGCATCACGCGATAGGGCGGGGGCACACACTCACCAGCCTTCGGGGACCTGCATGTCTTCGACTTGTGGATCGCCGGCGAACCCGATGTTGTTCGATCTATGCAGGGCAAGCAAACAAGTGTGATAGCAGACGTTGAAGATCTTGATGAGCTTGTTCGGGCCATAGCTGTCGCGCGGCGCAAGACCGATGCACTTCAGGTTGAGACCTGCGGGTCGTCATGATAGTGATCTCAGACTATATGCGGTGGACATACCTTTGTGCATGATCCCAGCCGCGTGAAGGGTGTTCATCGCCGCCAGGATTTGCCCAAGATAATCCTGCAGAAGCGCTTAGTACACAGTTAACCAGTATCGTGGCACATACATACCGTCGTGCGGTCCTCACGAAGATGGTCGGTGTCCTCGAGGACGTCATGTAGCGTGACTGAAGGTCGTTGCTCCGTGAGAATGACCAGACGCGGATTGTCAGGCGCGCGAGGGATGATCAGCTTGGCCCCCAGTACCGCGAGCAGGTTGACGTGGCGGATCGTCGTGATGCGCCGAATCTCGCCTTCGAGCTCCTTCAACTTCTTGAGACCTGGGAGACGTCAGATATGTGTGATCTGTCTAGGACAACGCAGACGTACCCTGCGGCCGCTTGTAATGATCGGACATGAAGGTGATCGAGATGACTTCGAGCGGAATCGCTTCGAACGACTTCTCCACAACGGGCTCTGCCTGGTAAACAGTCCCTAGTCCCTCTACCAAACGATTCCATTAGCACACCAGACCTCCTGAAAGGCAAGCGGTATACTCACCTTGACGTGGGTTGAACAATCTGACTCGGTTGAACGAGGCATTCTTCCAGTGGATCTCCTTGTCGAAGACCTCGAACTGGCCCGGGCTCTCAACCATGGTATCATCCGTGGGCCCCACCGTCGTCGCATCCGACATCGCGCGCTTACGGGCTAGCTGCTGCATGCGTTCGCGCTCCTGCTGTTGTTGGTACGCATTCTCGCGGATCTGCTCGTTAAGCTGTTCAGCGAGTTCCGCAGCACGCTGCTGCTGCTCCGCAGCTTCCTCCTCTTCTCGCTGCTTCTTAGCCTGTTATAGTACATGAGATCAGACAGCACTCCCGTCAAGCGCGCTGCGAGGACTGACCTTCTCCTGTTCGGCGGCGCGACGACTCATCTGCACAGCAAGAGAGCCGGAAACCTCGCTGGGAGGCTTGACGTTCTCATTCATCCATTCTTGAGCGAAAGTCACTATCTGTAAGAAGATGAGAACCTTGAACCATGTACGCGATGCAAATGGCGACTACTTACCTGGAAAACCATCTCCTGGCCCTTGTACTTCTGCGCTTCTTGCTGTATTGCGTGCTCCAACTTCGCTGCCTGAGCTCTGTTGAGCCCGGTAGCCTGCTCAACTCTGAACGTAGGGCATGCTAGCACAGGATATGTCTTGGGGAAACTGTGATGCACAACGAGTGTCAGCAGAATTCCGTGCGTGGGGAAGCAATAGTCGTTCCGACAAATGCCAAATATAACAACACAATTAGTCAACTAGCATGATGGGCGTATGTGTGCGCATTCCGTCATCCCAAGAGGATCGTCGGAACGGTTCCGACAATTCATCGACAGGTGTTTAAGCATGGACAGCCAGGCACACATGCATAGACGCCCGTGCATCCGACTTTGACGGAATCGGGCAAAGGAGTTTTGGGGGTGGCTCGGATGGGCTTGCGCAAGGTAGAGAGAACTCACATAGTGTGTAGATAGAAATAGATATGTTCTGCATGTTCTTCTTGGGGGTGGGCGACTTTGATATTGAATTCGGCGAGGCGTTGTGCGCCCTGAGCGGAAGATCTGCATGAGCGCTTGTACCGCAGCTCCTAACATTGTCTGTACTCACCTTCCACGCCTTCGCCTCGCGTACGGTGAAGTCTTGGTCATAAATACTCTGTATGAGTGTGAGAAGGAGGGCATGTGCGGGTGGCGTGGTCGAAGACGGACCTGGAGCGCGGTAATCTCTTCCTGTTGCCGATCTTCTACCTGGGGATCCATGGTCGAAATCGGAGGCGAGTGGGTGTCGTTGCTTGAGGAGGGGAGGGCCCAGTGGACCTCGGCAGCTCAAGCGTGCATTGCGCGGGTATGTGCAGTAAAAAGGTGTCGTGGTGGTGGTCGTGAGGGTCAGAGAACAAACAGAGTCATCCGCACTCAGCTCCCACCGCAACGACTCGCCTCGCGCCTCGACATGAGGAGGTCTTCGTGTCACGTGCGCTCGCCTTCTGCCGCAGCGTTCCTGGCCACGACCTTCCCGCTTTCTGTTCTTCCTCCTCCCTTGCTGATCTCGTCCCTTCGCTCCACCCCCACGCCCCTTCTACGTTCACTCTCACTCAGAGCACACCGCTGGACAGGATTTTCTTTGTCATCGCGCTGTCACCGGCCATTACAATATTGCACAACGACGCTCTGTTCGGGAACTACTTCAGGGAATATACCAGGTTCCGTCTTGTCATGCAAAGCTGACAGGAACTGCTACGCTAAGGTGGCGAGGAGCATGTGGGCTGATCCCATCATCGTTCGTGCCGTCTGCGCTTGTATGACGCGTGAGCGGGGGGCACACTGCAAGTCGCGGATAACACGCCCCGAGGTGGACGTACCCAGGCCCATCTTTGTGAGTGGACCGTATAGGCTATTGGTACGTGCTTGTATGTGAAGGTATGTGATTCCGTTGCTGCAGTTGACAAGGTTCTACGAAATCCTGGTGACGACTGCGCGTACTCAATCTACACGATTGTCTTCAAAGGTCCCTCACAGCCGTGTACGGTTGAAGTAACAGTTTCCTTCCTCGCTAGGAACAACTTCCAGCCTGGGCACCCTGTTTTGTGCGAAGGAGCCACTTCGGCCAGGAATGAACGCATATGGCAGCGGCGTTCATAACCAGCCATGAGCACGTCGTAGTGGTATGTGTTTACTATGTCCATCAGAGCCACTTGCCGGCATGCAAAGTAAGCACCGGGTCAAGGTCTTCCAGGCCGGGGCCTTTGGGCACGGGATCGATCCATGTTCGACGATACTCATCAAGTGAGACTTGGTTTTGGTAGGCGTCAATATCCATAGAAATGACCGTAGCGTCACGCGCCGCCTTCTAGTTATGACCACCTTTCCTCGATACCGGCCAGCGCGGTAGCCTGTGGATGTATGCATGCGTGCTCCATATAGGTCTTCCTCGGGTCCCGCCTAGGACGTCTTCCATAAACCGAGAGACATTCGTCGATGGATAGACCAGAGCGAAATCCACGAGTGTCTGGATATCCGCGAGAACTCTCTGGTAAGTCCATTTGCTTCGTCGCGCTGATATCAGGATCGAGAGGCGTCAATGGAATCCCCTCATTCGGAAACAGCACCTGGAAGAGGTATATCATCGTTCTGATACGCGATCGTTCTTCAGGTCGGAAAATCGGGTTATATGCCACATCAACCTCGCGCCTGGTACCGTAACTCGCCAACGGTCCAAAATGCCATTGGTTGATATCCCATAGTTGCGGTGACGTACCCCCGTTCGCAGGCTCTTCAGGATAGAGAGCCCTCACTGCTTTACCCCAGCGGTGGTGGCTGTGGACGTACCCAAGTGGCAGCGGTCAGGGATATACTCGAGTGGTGGTAGGTGGATATATACTGTGAGTGTGGTCTTTGCTTCTCCGCACGCTATGCTTCTCCGCCCGCCATAGATAACCATCTATCTTTCTTTCACTCAGTGGTACCGCGCCCGCAAGGTGACTAACTCCAGATATACGAACGATGGCGATATCTCTCTATCCACGGTGGGTTCCTATGCGTTTCTGCATCTGTGGGCGGTAGCCTCCACCGCCTGGGCAGCTCCCATCCGCGATGGATATCATGCAAGACAAGGACGTATATATGGACCAAAATGCGTTGCTCGTCAGCATCCTCCCTACCACAGTCCATAGCGCAATGGCTACACCTCAAGACTCCATCCAGCTCAACGTCTTCGACCCGCCTCGTCCTTACATCGTGCGCATCTTTCTAAAACCGCTTTGTTTACGGCACGAGCTCACGCGGTGCACGCACAGGATGACGACGCGGTGTTCCCCGAGGGCACCCGTGTTACACGCAGCGACGACGACGATCTGAAGACCGTCTTTATCAAGCAACGGGACGGGTCCTACAAGGTGGAACCCTCCACTGCCTCGGACCCTGTGATGGTTAACTTTCCCTTCGATGTACGTCCAAATCTACACAGCCAATATTGTTGCTTACAGCGACCATGCCAGAGTACGCAACTCTACAACGGAGTCATCGCGACGATCCTCGACCCTGCTACTGGCGCGCTGCTCGCCGAGTATGTCAAGCAACACGACAGCTGCTGGAAGCTTGTATCCGCGACGGACACCGCGTCAGTCATGCCTGGAGGCCGTCAGATCGAGGTATATGTATACAGTACAGTCGAGTGCATACATGACGCTCAACGCTCTTTATTTCGTAGATTCTCCCCCAGGACCCATTCAACGCTCAACAACCGCCGAACGTGCCTGAGATCAAGTATGGGGGCATGCGGCTGTCTGACATCCTGCGAGACGCGGGATCCTCAGTAGATGATGCAGAGCGCGCCGCTTACGACGTCGGGATAGTCAAAAGCAAGAAGCTGACCCTACGCCTTCTGGTATGTACCTCGGCACTCCCCGCTCGGTGCCTAGTTGCTCATTAGCATCAGTTTCCGAGCATCATTAACCAGCCCGACCGCCCCCAATTCACAGTGAGATTTGGGAACGATTATAGCCGGGTCATCACCCGTGGCAAACTGGCCGCGTACATCGCAGAAGAACTGCGTACTGCACTGGTACCGCTGACTCCCTGCCTGGGTATGATTCGTGCTGACGCGAGAGCTCGAACCGGTAGGCGAAGGCTGCGCAGGAGGGCATGTACCTGCACCAGGCCGACGGCACGAGGGTCGAGTTCAACCGCTTGGTCCTCGTGAACGTCGCCTTCCCTTCCAAGGCGAGCATCCAGCCCACGATTGGGGTGATCCGCGCGGAGTAGGGGTTCGCTTTCCAGCCTCATATCGTCCCGTTTTGCCGTAAGGGCCGTGTTCGCCCTGCTTGTGTACCCGCCCCAGCCGTCCGCACTGAGCGCATTCTGCTTATTTATCCGTGTGTAGTTTTATCGTCACCACAGACCACAGACGTCTGAGTTCTCTTCGAACTATATATTTGGATATTGTGTTACAGACTTCAGACAGCTGTATATCCTGTCGCTCCCTACAGCTTCAGGTGTGTTCGTAAGTGTGCATCATGTCACGAGCCCTACAGCTCCGGGGGACAGCACAAGAGGGAGGGATTGATTGCGGACGCCGGGGCGTCTTGACGTATCTTTCAGTTCGACGACTACCATCCCCCCGCATATGAACGAGCCACTGAGCGTACGAGATATGAGGATATATCAAAACTATACAAAAGTTCGAGTCCAAATTTGCTAGGTCAGTGAGACCCTACGGAACTGTGAGCCTTCACACACGGCGCGAGGTCCGAAGATCACTTACAGCTCATGAGGCCCGACCATCGATACTTGAGGCTATGGTGCCTCAGACCGAGGATATCCAGAAGATTACCCCATGTCTCCCGTTGCTTCTCCGCGTGTTGGCGGACAAGCTCTTTTCGACACTCGTTGCACAGTTGCGTCCACTCCGGCAGATTTGTCAGGGGACCGAGCTGTTCCTCAAGGCCGGATAGAGCGTCCGTGTTGATGAGCGTTGCGAACATGGCGGTGAACGACTCCACGAGAATTTCCGTTTGCCGCGAGCAAGCGCTATGGGTCATACAGCGGGGAGAACGCTCGGCGGGCGCGCCGGTGATAGTGTCGATCATCCTGCACGACTCCCTGAACAGCCGGTCGCGCGCACGGACACAGCGCTCGACGTCCTCCTGGTTAAGATGGACGACGTCGCCGTTCTTCCGCCGTATCCCGAACATGATCGCGGCGAGATCTTGTTGGCAGCACTTGTACAACGCGAGCGGCAGGATCGACACCTTGCCGGTCAGACGTGCGAGGTTGACGGCTTCGAATATGTCCGCGGCCTCGTCTTCCGAGAAGTCGAACGCCTCGTCCTTTTTTTCGCGGCAATACTGGAGCCAGATGTTGAAGTCGGTAGTGAAGTAATCCTCGAGGTAGCGCGCCGCATCGTCAATGATGTCTTGGAGCTAATATTTGTGTCCCAGGCGCATAAGCGCGGAGAGCACGGAGAAGGGTATGTACGGCGACAAGCCGTTGAGGTACCTAAGGGGCGAGTTTGAACGAAGATACGGCTACTCAGCAACATAGACACGTACTTGTGGCCGTCGTAGAGCGCGCGGAGCGCACACATCATATCGTACGCGCTGTCTGAGACTGTACGCGGAACCCGACGTCCTGGGCAACTATAACGATGCTGCCTTCTTCGAACCATATGTCCGGGTCTCGTCTG
The DNA here is from genome assembly GCF_000271585.1 of Trametes versicolor FP-101664 SS1. NCBI lineage: Eukaryota > Fungi > Basidiomycota > Agaricomycetes > Polyporales > Polyporaceae > Trametes > Trametes versicolor. The sequence continues at coordinate 2,588,697 of NW_007360329.1, read as the reverse complement.
AGCAAATGCGGCCGGGCTGAGCCGAGTTCTGAGTCGTTTGTGCTGCCCTTCTCCGCCGGAGAGATGTGCTGGCGAGCTTGGGCCATTCTGGTGTTGCGAAAGGTGGCCGTCTAGAGGAGATACAGTGACGGAGACACCCCAGCCTGGGCTGCCGCCATGGCATTGCTTTGTCCTGAAAGTACAAAGGCTGGATGAACGTGGGATGCGGCAAGTGCGAACAAGTTCGCATGATCGAATACTTCAAGTCGCCGTCTAAGGTTAGGGTAATCTAGACCGGACGATCACGGAGCCGCGAGCGTCTGCAACGAGAGCCGCCGCTTTCCGTCCAGCGACCACCATCCCACCACGACATACACATGTAGCACAAGGAAATCTTTGCACTCATGAGACTACATTGTGCAATTGACCAGTTGCACTGATACCCGTCTTGTCCAGATACACTTACTGGTGAGCTGTTTAAAGGCCATATATGAGCCACTGAAATCATAAATGGCACCTCCGAGCTCGTTGACGTTCACATTTTATCTCACCTCAAGCTCTTCGACTAGTACGCAACGACTTAAACAAATATTTTCGAGACCCGTGTCACGCTCAATGTGTTAGCCAGCCTAGGCTGCACTCGTCGTCGAGTTCCCGATAACCTCGTCTGCCGTGCAAAGGACCTGGATAGACCGCCAAACTGGTGAGCACATCTCCAAACGAGACGTCATATGAAGGGCGTATGTACCTCTCCGACACCGATGTTCGTGCAGTCAGCATTGACGTTTGGGTTGTTGGCCAACAGGATGTCCAGGGTCGTCTTTGCGTTTTGCGCGATCACGCCGCAGCTGTCGCCAGGCTGGACGACGTGGGTGATGTCGCAGTCCTCGCCAATGATACCGAGGCACAAAGGCTGCGCGGAAAATCCGATCAGCGGCTGTAGAACAAGATGGCAGCAAATCTAATGACCTCGCCTAGCGCAAGATTGTCGCACGCGGCGTCGATCTTGTCTGCGTTCACCGTCTCGAGCTGGAAGCTATGAACAGTCATGTAAGTCTATCGTGACACCAAGAGTGTGTAGCGGGCACTAACGTGGGCGTGTTCGTCTTCGCCGCGATGCCGTCGCAGGTGTCGCCGAGCTCGACCGTGTAGTTACGCGCACAGTTAGGCTCCTGCGCGGACACTGTCGAGTACGGTACATCTATCAGCGTTCGTTGCAGCACAGGTAAAGGTGAATCTCACCTCCGCCAATAAAGGCAACGGCGGCGACAACAGCAACAGCCAAGGCAGAGCGGGAGAACATGTCGGCTGGTGAGCGAAGGTGCGTAGAAAGGAGATGCTCGAGAGGCCGAGAGCAGTGAGGTTCCGCCCTCATCTCACCTCATTCTTATACGCGTCGCGAGCGCGCCATGCGTACAACGTCTGCCCTCGCCAGCAGCTACATTCCCTTCGAATGACTCGCCGTGGGGCTCCTCTGCATGCGACACAGATGTGCTCGATTCCATCAGAGTCGCCTGACGGCAAGCAACGCACAGAACCTCGAGCTCGCCAGATCGCCGTGCGCCGTGATGAACCACGTCGGAAGATGGCTGTGCACAGGACCCCCGCCTATGCTGCAAGAGGTCCGATAATAGTGCTGTACAAAATGGCCTATAAAGGGGCCTTATGTCCGATAATTATGCGGTATATTGGGCCCTTATGGCTAGCTATGTCGGATAATATGTGCTGTATAATGGGCCTTAGGGCGCCGCAGGTCCGATCCGTTATGCTGACAAAAGAGGCAGCTGCCCGGCCGGCCTACCTGTATCTGCCGGCGGCTGTCGAGGAAGACTGAGCAGAACGGTACCCACTGGGCAGCACTGGGCTCGCATTTGGGGGTACGATCCCCATATGCTGGACAAAACGGTCTGTTGAGCTTGCTCCACGGTACGTCTACCCAGGAGACTAGACAAATCGAACCCTTATGCTGCACGAGGTCCGATCGCCATGCTGATAAAAATGACCGTCAAAAGGGTATGTACCATAATCATGCTGTATATAATCCCGAAAAGGTATGCTGATAAATGTGGTCAAATCCGAGGGTTTTGCGATCGGACCTTTGGCGGCATAGGCGGGGGTCCTCTGTGCACCTAGGGGCGGCCGTCCCCTTTTGGGCCTGTTAATGCGGCCGCGGCCCCGTGCGCCCTCCAAGCGGCGAGCGCTGATGGCGACCGTGTCCCCAAGAAGGGCCGCAGCGCATTCAGTCGGCGCGGCCGAGTCCAGTCATGGTCAGAGCCGCTGTCTCCGCCCCATCGGAGCGACTGGATCGTCGTTCCACGAGGCTTCATGCCGCCGCTGCAGCACTGTATCGAGTCATTTGGTGGCCACGGATCTATGCTATGTATAGCTCGCTCGCAGAGCTCCGTGCTCTGTTTTGAAATCCGGATACCATTCTGTACAACGCTGAGACGACGACTGTCGGTAGTGCCGAGCGAACGTTAGTAGCTGGGGATATAACGAAGATCTGGATGGATGGTAAGTACGGATCCTGCACGTCGCTTCCGTCAAGTTCGGCTTATATCCAGATTATGAGTCGGATAGACAGCCACTGTACATGTGCCCGGAAGTAGTGGTTTGAAGGAGATATCCTTAAACTTTAAGTATCCGCCTACTGCTGGGCTGTCGGGACATTTCCCATCACGTGGGAGCGCAACGAACGCATGCCGCTCGCTACTGACGCTCACCCGCAGGTCAACGGTCTGAAAAGATGTTCCCCAGGTACCACTTCGTGCACCGTGCGCTTTGGAGTCGCACTGCTCCAGCGTGCTCGTGCTGGATTTGAGAGTTTGCAAGATATAGAAACATGTCATATCGATATCTAGCGGCGGCGGTTCGGATATACAGTGTAAGTTCTACTCCGTTGGATGGCATTCAAGATATCTTCGACGGCCTCTGCGGTAACTGACACAAAATGTACCAGGAGAACCACACTACTTGAGTGTTATCCCGTACGACGGGTGTACACTCCTCCATTCGCCGAACCGGATGAATCTAAGCTGAGCGATATCTGCCTTTCCACTGTACGTCCGATACCTGGCGTTCACAGAAATCCTCCGCAATGTATCTCATTGTCGTTGGATATCAAGAACAAAGCCAGTGATATTAAAACGAAGGGAGCATGCATCATTTCGGCATCCCCTCAACACAATGGCTGGCGTCGAACTCCCCTCGGATCCGTTCAACCCGCCTCGTAACGTCCTTGTGAGTCTGGCCACTGCTGTGCAGTGCGGAACAGTGGAGCTGACAATAATTGATTAAAGGACACCGACGAGGTGTTTCCTCTCGCCACGGTTGTCACGCAAAGTATGGACGGGAACCTGAAGTACACCTACGCGAAGGAGCGCGGCGGAAAGTACACCATACAGGTTGCCCACAGTCCAGCGCTCGACTTCTCGTTCGATGCGAGTACATACAAACAAATAACCGTATGTCTCAACTCCTTGTCGCCGCCGCGACCTCGCTCACATATTGTTCACATATCTTAATGGTCCCAGGAATCGGACTTCCCCGCGGGTGTAATTGCGACGTTTTTCACCGCTGACGGGTACAAGATCGAATATGTGAAGGGCAATGACAAGGTGGGGAGGAAGTGGCTATTCATGTCTCGGATTCCGAACAACCACAATGCTGCCGGAGACGACACCTCGCCCAACGTCAATGGCCCAGATCGTCGCATTGAGGTATGGAAACAATGCAGCGCTGCATTACGCAAGTCCGATATTGAATGATCCCCTCTTACAGGTCCTTTACCAGACTCCTTACAACGGAGATAAAGAACCATACCATCCCCCTGTCTACTACCGTGACATTCGGCTGTCCGATATCTTGACGGACACGGCCGTAGTCGACAACTATGGGGGCCCTGCGTATGATAGCTCGATAGTAGGCAGCCAGAAGCTTTCATTGCGGCTGCAGGTGCGTGTGCTAATATGCATACGCTGGCTGAGGCCATGTTCGCTGATATAGCTGGGCGCCGGGGCTAGTTTCTGCATGTTGAGTACAAGCCGAGGCGTCCTCAATTCACCGTGAGATTTGGCGCCGACCAGCGAAGTATAACCCGTGGAGAACTGGCACGTCACATTGCCAACGAGATGAAAGCACTCACGGTAACGCACCCGCCCTCCCTTGAGGTTCTCAGCGCTGACGCGACTTGAGTGGTAGAAGGAAGCCGAAGCAAAGGGCACACCTCTGTCCGGACGGGATGGCTCGAGCGTCCAGTTTGACCGTCTGGTCCTGATGAGCGTCGCCTTCCCCTCCAAGGGTTCCATCCAGCCCGAAATCGGGGTTATCTACGGGTAGAAGCGGTCGCATCCGAGTCTCTCGTCATCTTGTACAACTACTTTGCTATGTATCGCCGTGCTCATGTATCGGTCGTAGTCATCCGCGCGAAGCATGCCATCTATTTGCTTGCATTTTTCCTACAACGAAGTCATTGTGCTTCCCTGTGTCAAGTAATTGCAGATGAGCGTATAAAGGTTAAGGTTTTAACGAAGGAGAAGGAGCGGCACTATCCGCGCATACTACCTTATAAATCAAAGAGCCCAGCATGCTATCGCTTCCACGCAGTCCTACATAAAGCCCCCAGCAGGTCAATGTCGTACATGTCGGCATGATAGTCACTGAAGATATCGAGTCGGTAGTGGAACTGGGTATGCGCCACCATGCGCAAGATCGCTCTGTAAAGCGATTCGCGCCAGTCAGCCACGTTGAAACCGAGCGCAGAAGAGGCAAAGGCCAACTCGAGGGCAGATTAACATACCTACTGTTCGAGCTCGAAGATGTGCGGAATCTGTTCCCACAAGCTCTCGCGCTGATCCAGGACCCAATGGCGGAACGCGCCATGGCAGGGCGCGCAGAGGTCGCGCAAGAAGGCATCCGAAGGCCTCGGGGCGTTTGTGCGGTCGAGAAGTTTCTGGAACCCGCCCATTGGGTCGCGTTCGTAGGTCCAAGCGGCGTCTCGCAGCCTCTTGATAAAGCGGAGACACGGGTATGGTTCATCGTCACGAGCGCGGGAGGGGTCCAAGGGCTTCTCCGACGTCCACCAAGGGACGCAGGAAGGACTGAGCATCAACCCATTCTGGATGGACCGTGAAATCATCGCGTGATGGTTGTCCAGATGATCGCACCCGCGGATGAACCGCAAGAGGTTCTTGCTATCCAACAGTGTCCATCTGGCGAAAAGCATGCTTGTGTAGCCGCCGTCCGCAGGGATGTCTTCCCACTTGTCATGGACGTTGACGCGTGCGAGGGAACAAAACGCAGCGGGGAGTACTTCGTGACATCCGAACTCCTCGGCGAACATGATTGCGGACGCGGGCTCGGGCATGCAGTCCATGAAGTGCTGGCTCTGCTCCGACGATCCGCACATGATGGCCGTCTTGATCTTCTCGAGCTCCGCTTCACGTATGTCCCATTCGAGGAGATCTTTGGGCCATTCATCGATGACTCTCTGCACGAGGTTGGCTCGGAGAGAGTCGAGCAGGTATTTGTCCGCAAGGCGAACGATACCGCTCAGTTCGAGCGCGGTCTTGTAGCGCCGAGTCCGCCGAGAAAGGTAGTAATGGCTGATGAGTTTACAGATCGTCAGAGAGAAATCTTGTCTGAGTCCCAACGTCTGAGTACTCACGATGGGTGGTAAACGCAATCAAGAAGACCTGATAGATCTTCCGCCCTGTCCGGCATCTCCACCATCGGCACGTCGTCATAGGTCGGCCCAAGACCAGCAGACGCGTCGGCGAACAAGTTTGAGAAGGCGTCAGATTGAAGGCCTAGGATTACTTTGTGGACCCTGAACATCTGAAATCTGGGCGCGCCGCCTTGGGCGGATGGGAGAGCAGCGCGAAGTACGACATCTCCTGTAGGGTAGTAGAGCTCAGAGTGCCTTTCGACGTCTTCGGACATCTGATCAAGCTCGAATTGTGTGTTTAGCGCAAGGTGACCGGCCAGAGAGATACCTGTAAGCTGAGGATTATGAGCGAGTGTATGTGGCCCGTAAGTAGAGACGCGGTTGGGCGTAGACTCGGAGGCGTAGAGAGAAAGAGCTTCGTCGGCATCTTAGCATGGCCATCAAACTCGTGAGAACTGACTTGCCAGGCACGCTGCGCGGAGCTGACGGAAACAGACTTTTGCAAGCTCGAACCCCGAGTCTTGTGCCACAAGAGTATGTTGAAGAAATGTATTCCTGGCAGCGAGCACTGAGAGATGACGCATAACGACGAAGGACACTTGTAGCGGCTAGGTATCGTCGGTGAGTGTCTATCGTCATGATCCTGCCGGTGATACTGACTTTGTGTGAGTCTCTGTTCCCTGTTCATGCGCAGACCTGGTTGACGTCGGTACCATATAAGACGATGTTATTTTGCTCACCATACTACCCTTCCTTTAGCTGGAAGAAGTGCGGAAGTTTCTTCCAGAGTCTCAAGCGCTCGGATATGACTCGCTCAGAGAATGTGCTCTGGCATTCCTCGCACAGCCCGTCCTCATTGTCCTCGTCGGCGCGCTTGTAGTCGAGAATCTTGGATAATCCCGTCAGGGGGTCGCGATAGTCCTTGGCCGGCCACACTGTGTCGATGTGACGCATTGCGTAGTCGTAGCAGGGATACTTCCGCGTGTCCGCGTCGATCACCGACTGCGGAACCACTTGCGGAGTTGTGATCCACCAAGGAACGCACGCGCTATCCAGTGTACTGCCAAGACCGTAATCGAGTCGAGCAAAACTGTCGGAGTACTCCTCGAGGGCTTCCCGACCGTGGAGGTGACGAAGAAGGCTGCTGTTGTCTAGTGCAGACCATCGAGCGAGGCGCTGTGAACGGTCGGCATTACGCTTGTCCAAGTCAGCCTTGACGCTGATGCGGGCCAGCTGGTAGTACGCTGCGGGGAGGATCTCATGGCATCCAAACTCTTGGGCGAACATTATCGCGGAGGCCGGCTCGGGCATGACGTCGGCGAGGTATGGACCTGTACTTCGACGCCTAAGGCGGTTTGTGCGGGCCAGTGATGTGGTGATGGCGCTTGCTTCTCCCTCCCGGACGTCCCACTCGTGAAGAGTCGTCGGCCACCCCTCCGTGACGTGTTGGATGAGCTGTGCTCGAAGTTCATCACCGACGTATTTGTCCGCGAGACGAATGACGCCAGAGAGTTCGACTGCCTTGCGGGGATTCTGTTTGCGTAGAGGATTCGAGCTAAAATAGATACCGTAAACACTCCTTCCCCTGATTCCCATATAGCCTCGCGTACGGTAGGTTGTATACCATCTCTAACAGAAGCGCAAGGTCCTCCGCCCTGTCCGGCAAGTCTAAAAGGGGTTGTCCGTCGTACTTCGGCTCATGGCTAGCTGTGGCGTCGGCAAATAGGTTGGCGAAGGCGACCAGATGAAGCTTGAGTAGGAGCTGGTGAACACGGAAGTGCTGGTACTTCTTGACGGTGCCTGACTCGGAGTTCGTGTCCATCGAGTCGTTTTCCGCAAGTTTGCATCCGTCGGAAACGAGGACGCGGAGAACGACGTCGCCGTCAGGAAAATACAGCCGAGGGTGACGTTCCTCAACAGCCATGTCTCTGCGGCGATGATACGGCGATGGAATTGGATGTATTGCGCGGCGACTGTGCCAGATAGGTATAAGGATATGAGGGCGAGAGCAGAGCAGAGCAGAGTCGCCACAACGCTCATAGCGCTCCATGTCGCTTCTTTTAGCGCCGGACTCTGCGCACAGCCTCAATTAAGCCTGACTCGGAGGCCGGTCCCGGTGAGCGTGGCGTTTGATTCCCCCGTACTAGCTACTTGCGTGACTAATCTACTTTCGAACGTTCGAACATCCATGATAGGTGATCAATAAATGTTCGACAGTTTAGAACGCCAGGGCAAGCGCGGGGCCGCCGCGAACCAATCCCGAATGTTACAGTGTGGTGCGTGCAAGTCCGCGGAGAGTGCGATTATGTTTATAGGTGAAAGAGTTGTGGTAGTCTATTCCAGAGACCCTGCCGATTGCGTCTAAGCCACTCGCCGAACTCCCAGCCGCATTTCTCGCAAAAACCTTTGGGATAACCCTTCTTGACTTCGGGTAGGCTTTCGTAGTCGAGGAGCCTAAGCAGTCCGTCGAGGGGGTCGCACTCTTCGTCCTCGGGCCACGCAAGCTGCAGGATACGTTCTGCAAAGGCGTAGCACGGCCGCTCACTGCGATCCTTCTCCTCCTCCGGTACCACCCACGGGCAATCAGGGAACGCCCAATACGGGATACACCCGTAAAACAGCGGCTCTCCCTCGTCGAACGCACGCCTGATATATTTGCAGTAGGTCCGGAGCTCTTCGCGCCCATGGAGGTAGCGCGTGATGTTCTCGAGGTCCAGGAGGCTCCACCGCGCGAGCCGCTTGTACTTGAGATAGGAATGGTCCGTTTGCTCGAAGTCCTCCTTGATGTTGATGCGGCACAGCTGGTAGAACGCGGCGGGGAGTATCTCTGTGCAGCCGAACTCGCGCGCGAACGCAATGGCGGCGGCGGGTTCCGGGATCTGGTCGACGAAGCGGCCCGTGTTGGTACCAGACAGCACACGATGCTTGAGGATCGCGTTGGCCTCGCCTTCGCTGGCGTCCCAGGCAGCGAGCGTGCATGGCCAGTCGGAGACGACGCGCTTGATGAGGGATGCACGGAGACCCTCAACAACGTATTTGTCTGCGAGGCGGATGACAGGGGATAGCAGGATAGGGGCGTTGGGGTCCCAGCGTGTGCACAAAGGTTCACTGGGGTCCGCGAGTTAGTATAACAGCAGCGTGGACGTATCAATGGACTCACAAAGGGTTGTAGAAGTATGTGAGGAGGCAAGATAGACTTTCTGCCTCGTCAGACAGCTCGACGAGAGGCTGACCGTCGTACGTTGGACCTAGCCCCGCATCTCCATCGGCGAACATATTGGCGGACATCACAGAGTAATGGGCGAGGTGTGCCTTATGTACGCGATAAAGTTGGTGCTTCTCCACTTTGTCATCCAGGGAGCGAAGGAGGGGTGCGCGAAGAACAACATCGCCATCCGGAAAGTAGAGCTGAGGATGTCGTTCGCCACTTTCCGAGTTCATGATGGGTAGCTCGAGACCGTTTTGAGCTATAAACCTTTAGTATGCTGATAAGTAAGAGTTATAAACAGACATAGTGATGCTCAGCGAGCGGCGAGCGAAATAAACTCACCGGTACAAGGCTAAGGAGCGACGACCCTCAGGAGGACAGTTAGCGCCCTTCACGTGCCCGACGCGTCGCGCGTCGGCGTCAATGTCGCGTTGTGGCGCATGCTCGCCACAGCGCCGATGTGGCGTCGATCATCCTCACTTCAACCAACTATGCAGCTCGATCGCGGTAAGCCGAAGAGAAGGTGTAGATCTTGGAGGGATGGGGAAGAATCGGCGGGTAGGGATGCGCGCGCCACACTGATCTGGGTGTCGGCGGAGGGTGTCTTCGGGCCCGACGCGCGAGCGGTCAGCCTCAAGTCTTCGATGGAAACATTCGAGAGTCTGGTTGTTGGCACTAGATCTACGTTGGAAGTAGTGAGTGATATGTTGCGATAAGAGGCAGACCTGGACACAATAGCGGCTGACCGGAAAATCGCGGCGGAGTGCGAACTGCGGCGCATAGGTATAAATCCCCGCGCACACGCCCCTCTTGCTCAAATCGCCCCTTGTCCTCTCCCGTGTAGCTGCCCTCAGCCTTTCCTCCGCCCTCTCCCGCTGTCGCAGGACGTGTTCACCGCTACTCGGTCCAAGCGAACCCCTTTCAATCGTCGCGCCACTGCGCGCCCCACTCTCTAAGAGCTCGCCACATTCACGGGGGTCGACTCATGAGGCCGCAACGGAGAAGGACGCCTGGGGAACACTTAGAACATGAAAAACACCTTGTACGCACCTCAGTTGTCCGACGCGGCCACTCGCCCCACCTTTCCGGTACGATGCCACATCCGACCCAAAGCCTCCCACTCCGATCAACACAATCCTCATCCTGCTACCGTTCAGAGTGGCGTACTCCTCATTGCCTCCGTCAAAGCTGCCCAAGAGTGGACGGTCATCGGCGAGGATTCTCTGGTCACGGTATGTGATACCGCCTGGTCCCATTATGCTGATCGCGCGGCGCACAGGCATCGCACTGCGGCGGCACGTCCTGCCAGCAAGGAACTATAAGCAACTTCAATCAGAACTCGAATAGCTGCAGGAAGGCTACTGTTGTGGAACCGACATACCATTGGACAACATACATGAGAACGCGCTCGATTGTTATGCGCGCGGGGTCGATGCGCGCGGGGTTAGGGGGCCGTAGCTCCCGTACTGCCGCGGGCTGCTACTCCAGTACCGTCCGTGGGTCATGGCTCCCGCACGGTACATGGGCTTTTGCCCCAATACCGTCAGCGAGCTATGTCTCCAGTACCGTCCGTGAGTAAGGGCACTGGTGCAGTCAGCGGGCTACTCTTGGTCCTCGTACCGTCAAGGCCCGAAGCAGGACAGAAGCGCCACCTTGGGAAGGCAATGGAACTCCGAAGGAACAAGCAGTGGCAAGCACCCTGGACAAAATACCGCTGGCCCCTGGAAATTGAACTGCATGATACTTGGACCCGACACATGGACCCGAATGAATACGCCCTTGGATTACGACACCACATAGGCGTGGACGGCGGTCAATATCGCCCTGTCGGCGCAGAGAATCGTGTGTTAAGTAAGTTTGCAAACACTCGAAATACCAGCCAAGGTCAAACGAGGAAAATGGTTCCTAAACAGCGTGGCAGGCGATCTGGGATAGCGCGGCTGGCTGGTCGCTTTCATCATGCACAACGCAGCCTGGTCACGGCGACCTTGGAGAAGACCAAAGTTCATTTGCCCAAAAAAGATCTTCCTAGTACGGAGTACCCGCAACATTGATCGGTCATATTTCCAGGAAAAGCACGCAACTCAAACTCGATCGCAAGGTTGATCGAGCACAACGAGGGACACGAACGTTAGAAAACATTGGCGCACATCGTCGAAGATGTCTCAAATGCGTGCCTTCGTCTGCGCATGTGACTGTCGCTCTGCAAAAGATCGTGGCAGACGCCGCAAGTGTAACAATAACCGCGAGGAACTTGAGTTCTACGAATACCACACATGCACTACAGGCCTCCACGAAGAAGAGCGCCATTCTCTCGAAAGCCACAATTCAACACGCTCGCTGTAACATGCGAGCCTTCGCCTAGCGAGGCGAGCTTCGGAACGAGGGAAAACCGGAGATGGTTACCCACTTGAACATTTTCAAGACAGGAAATCATCCCAAAAAATGGCAATGCCATGGTATGACCGCTCAGATGTGTCTGATGCTTCTTCTAGGGCCATGCCACATGGCGCAAACCGAGTGCAGAAGGAAATGAGGAAACGTACCTCGTGCATTCGCTTGTGGGTCTATCTGCCGCAACCATCCGCATCTTTGCAATGTATGCTTTATATACAGTAGCTTTAACCAGGGTTTGGTCCGCAGAGCTACGGTGCAAGGCGGTGCGGCCAAGGTTACGGCTGCCGACAGAACAGTACGTGGCGACTTGGTGTTTGAGACCTGCAATCCAGTCGAACTTCGCACACGGAAAGCTTGTATTTTCTAGCTAGAAGATTTCGACGAGCATAGCAATAGAATAAGCTGCGAGTTACCAAGAATGCCAGCAAGCACGCTGTCCGGTGCCATGGATATCCAGGAGGATGAGTGGGATTAGACGCCTGCGGCCTACCCGACTTTCTCGGGGCCGGTAACGGCCCGGGAAAGCCGATGCTGTTTGTGCAGTGGGCGCCTATATGTTCCTCTTGCTCTTCTCTACCGTCACGACTGAGGAACTGGCAGCGCCATTGTGACTAGTATGACCAGTACGATCTTCGATACCTCTTTGCGATGTATACCAGGAAATTTCTCCCTGTGCAAAACGTTCTTAGGAATGCCACCCGGGCCGCCACATCGCCACGGTAGAAGTGCCACCATGGCGAGTCCATCGGTACCTGTAGTCTCCTCGCTGACCTATATATTCCTCACTGCTGGTGTATCATTTCGGTGAATGACAATGATAAGCGCGATCCGGATGTTCACTACCTAGCGTGTTCAGACATCGCAGCTTGCGGAGGCCGTTGCCTGTAACACGTTGCCACGTGCGGTGACACCTGCACAACGCCTTGCAACCGCGTTTCTCATACGCAGGCCCTTCAACAACTCTCTGTCTTACGGTTTTTGATCTCTTTACTCTTTCAAACACACTGGTTCACCTTCGCTGGTGTGTTAGGCTGTACGTGCGCTATTCTCTCGAACACTCACGGCGGTAAGTTATGTATGGACGGCGCACGTTGCTCACACTTCGCCCCCGTAGATCTGCACGAATCTCGTGAAGTACAATCCAGACTACGAAAGCTAATAACGCCAAGGCCAGTACGATGTCTGCAACATACAACAAGCATAGCAATGCGTCTAGAGCTTCTATCGAGCAACATGCCTGCACTAAGGACTACGCTCCTTCTTCCGCTTCTGGCATCGACTCTCCGACGAGTCAACAACTCGTGCGTACATGGCGATGTTTACGCCTATCAACCACTAAAATGCGTCCCGCGTTTAGTGGCCTTCGAACTCCCAGGAATCTATCGCTGCCGAATCTCAACAGGAGAGTCGGTCGGGAGAGGTCCTCGTAACTGGAGTGAGTTTCTATCTCTACCTGACCGCCAGCCTTCAATAACTGTCAATCAAAACCTGGTATAGGGAACGATGATGTTCATGGCAACGAAGATCCTTCATACCATCTCGCAAGCGGCCGTTGTAGGGAACCCCAGAATTCAGATCACCCGCGCCGTCGAACAAGATCTCGAATCCTTCTATTGGGTGATTCTATACGTTGTCTATAGGCGCACACTCCAGGACGAGGAACAACCAGCTCGCGACGTAGCACACGCGGCGATCAGGGCCGAGTTCAACTCGCTCTTCTTCGCTGTAAGCACAAGTCAACTGGCGGAGGAGCGACAACGACGACTACTGAGTGGGAATGTGATAGCCGCACGGGGGATGGGGAAGCTACTGCGCCACCATGAGCAACACTGCAAGCCGCTGGCGGGTTTACTCCTGGTCATGTGGAGAGCACTTCGGGAGTGCGCAAGCTGGATTCCCCCGGAAGTCCCAGAATGGCATATCGCATACGCACAGGCCGAATTGACGGCACTAAACGAAGACTTACGGCGACGCGGCCTACCGCAGTCGGAGTGCAGCCCACGGCCGGAGGAGTCGGAGGCGATCTATCATTGTGATTTAATCGTCACTATCAACCGGATGCTCGAACAGCTCGATGTGGCTTTCTGAGCGGATCGGGTGGACGAAGAGTCGACTGGCGGGGAAAGGGACTTCTGGCCGTAGGCGCTGGGATATATGGATGTATAAACCTGTGATTCTGAATCATGCAGTTATGATCATGGTGGCATGGCCGGAACTTGGTTTGTCTGTCCTTTCAGCGAACACCTGCATCAGGGTCAATCAGAAGAAGGTCGCTTTGCATGGAATGAATGATCTCGCACATACTCTGACGAAACCACCACGCCGCACAGCCGCCCAGGAGACGCGAAAGTCACTACCGTGCTAAAATCGAGCAGGTCCCCACCGTGCGTCTCGACCAGGTGGCTCTGCATATATTCCGTCTTGACTCTAAGCAGCCTCTCCACATACGTCGACGCGAGCGCGAGCGCATTCGCCTTGCACATCGCCTTGCCCTATAGTACTCGAGTGCCGTCTACAAAGTGGGCGCGTTAGCGCTCTTCGCAGTGATGTTGCGTCACTCAGACTGACCTAATTAACGTGGAAGAGCGTATTGCGGGCTGAACATGCTTCGTTCACGCCAACTGCCACCATCCCGTCGTGGGAGCGCAGCTCCGTGAGCTCGTTTCTTGTCGACATAGGCAGAACTGAAGCCGCAGAGGTGTCACAATGGCGCAGAGGCTGGACAGGGCTCACCAACGACCCGCCCTCAAAGTACCTCATGCTTCTCGTCGATCTGCGCTGCACCTTCAACGCACGTAGTCGTACTGGGGCCCGGTATCGGGGCTGAGTGAGTATCTCTTAGACTTTTCGCCCGTTTCCACGAAGGCGCTCGCCGAGCAGGAACAATTCACGGAAGACGCCACCAGTGAACATTGGACTCCAGGGATGTCATACATCCACTAGGCTCTTTAGTAGCATCGGGGCTAGTGCGGACTAGTCTCTCAAACAACGATGTAGTACGTGCACTGTTGATACAATTCAGTAATATTCAAGAGGCATGTCCAACTCACGCACCTCTGTAATGATCTCGGAGTCCGTGGAGCTTGCAATCATGATAGTTGAAACAGCTCCGGGAGCCTATCCCAAAGCATCTGCCGCTCCGCCCTGAGCCACCCGTGAAATCCCCAATCACAGTCCTCACAAAACCCACGCGGGCGGTCCTTCCTAACATCCGGCAGCCTCTCGTACTCGAGCAGCTTGAGCAGCCCCTCAAGAGGCTCGCGCTCCCCGTCTTCGGGCCACGCAAGCTGCAGAATGCGCTCCGCGAACGCGTAGCACGGCCAGCCCGTCCGGTCCTTCTCGTCCTCGCGCGTCGGCCCCAGTTCGGGGCGCGCCCACATCGGGACGCAGCCTTCGGCCACCGAGTCCCCCTCTGCGAACTTCCTCCGCAATTCCTTGCAGTACGTCTCGAGCGCATCGCATCCGTGGAGGTAGCGCGTGAGGTCCTCGCGGCCCAGCAGCGCCCAGCACGCGAGCCGTCCGCTGCGGGTGGGGTAGTAATTCTCCCTGTGCTCAAACTCCTCCTTGATGCCGATACGGCACAGCTGGTAGAAGACGGCGGGGAGGATTTCGGGGCACGCGAACTCCCGCGCGAAGACGATGGCTGAGGCGGGCTCGGGGATCTGGTCGGCGAAGCGTGTCGCGTGCGAATTGGATACGACGCTCCGCTTGTAGGTGTCTCGTATTGCGTTGGCCTCGCCTTCACTTGCGTCCCAGGCGGCGAGCGTGCATGGCCAGTCGGAGGTGACCTGCTCGATGAGGGCCGTCCGAAGGCTCTCGATGAGATATTTGTCGGCGAGGCGGATGATAGGGGTAAGCGACATAGGGGCGTCAGGGCTCCAGTGTTTGAACAGAGGCCCGCTGGGAGCTCAAGAGTCAATATAATGACACTGTGCACTTATTGATGCACTTACAAAGGGTTGTATAGGTAGGTGAGGAGGCGGGAGAAATTTTCGGCCTTGTCAAGCACCTCAACGAGAGGCTGGCCGTCGTACTTTGGCCCTAGGCCCGCGCTCCCGTCCGCGAATAGATTGGCGAAGAACACGGAGTGGTGCCCGAGATATGCCTTATGCACGCGATAGAGTTGGTATTGGTCTACTTTCCCGTCTAGGGAACAAAGGAGGGGTGCGCCGAGGACAACGTCGCCGTCTAAAAAGTAGAGCTGAGGGTGTCGTCCACCGCTTTCCATGATGCGTAACTCGAAATCGCTAAAATCAATTTACTTTGGAAATTTAGGTAAGATATTTACCGAAAGTCCACGCGGAGATCACTTTGAGTGAGGGAGAAAGGGACTCACGATGGTACAGGTTCAAGGGGCTATGGCCTCTGGGCGCGCGGCAGGAGAGCGGTTAGCGCCGTGCACGTGCTCGACGCGTCGCGCGTCAGCGTCAATATTTGTGGCGCACGCCAGCCACAGCGCCGTTGTGGCGTCGATCATCCTCACTTCAACTAACTACGCCACTCGATCGCAGTCAGCCGAAGAGAATGTGTAGATAGTGAAGGGATGGGGGAGAATCGGCGGGGACGAGCGCGTGCGCCACACTGCTCCGGAGGCGTCATGTCGGCGATGGTGTCGTCGGGCCCGGCGCGCGAGTGGTCAGCCTTATGTCTTCGGTGGAAACATGCGAGAGGCTGGCTGTTGGCACTAGGTCTACGCTAGAAGCAGTGAGTAATGGACTACGATAAGGCGCGGACCCAGACACAATGGCGGCTGACCGGAAAGTCGCGGCAGAGTGCGAACTGTGGCGCACAGGTATAAATCCCGGCGCACACGCCCCTCTTGTTCGAATCGCTCCTTGTCCTCCCTCACGTAGCTTCTCCCCCAACTACCCACTGACCTATCCCGCAATCGCGGGACCTGCTCATCGCTACTTGGTCCCGGCAACCTTGTTCGACCGCCGCGCCACTGTGCACCTCGCTCTCCGACAGCTCGCCACATTCGCCGAGATCGGCCCCACCGAGGCCGCCACGACGAAGGACGCCATGGGGGCAGCTAAGAACATGGAAAACACCTTGTACGCACCTCGATTGTCTGCTGCGGCCGCTCGTCACACCTTTTCGCCACAACGCCACATCCTGAACCGAAGCCTCCCACTCCGATTACATCCATCCTCATGCTCCTGCTTCCCAGCGTAGCGTACTCCCCATTGCCTACGTCAAAGCGTCCCAAGAGCGGACGATCGGCGGCGAGGGTTCACTGATTACGGTATGTGATACTGTCTGGTGCCATTATGCTGATAGCGCGGCGTAGGGAGAGCGCATTGACGTGGTAGTCGTCCGGCCGGCCGGGAAGAAACTATAAAAAAATACCATCAGGACGTGAACAGCTGAAGGAAGGCTATTATTTTGGAGCCGACATACCATGGGCCAACATATATGAGTACGCGTTCAATTGCGATGCGTGCGGGGTCAGTGGGCCGTAGTTCCCGTACTGCCAATGGGCTGCTACTCCAGTACCGTCCGCGGGTCATGGCTCCCGTACGGTATACGGGGCTTTTGCTCTGATACCGTCAGCGAGCTGTGACTCCAGTACCGTCCGTGAGCAAGGGCGCTAATGCAGTCAGCGGGCTACTCATGGTTCCCGTACCGTCAAAGCTAGGATCCGAACGGAAGCACCATTGTGGAAAGGCGACAAAACTCAGAAGGAACAAGCAGGGACGAACACCCTGGGAGAAACATTGCCGGCCGCGGCAAATTGAACAGTACAACACATAAACATGAATGAATTTGCCACGCCGATTTATCACGACCCACACAGCACCACACAGGCGCACGGCGGTCAATGTAATCCTATAGGCGCAAATCATCGTGTGTTTGCGGACGCTCGAGCAAGCCAACCAAGGTCCAACGAGAAAAACAGTTCCTAGTCACCGCCCAAGACGCCGCAAAATCACAACATGGAAGTAGACGATCTGAAATCGTTCAGCTGAATGACCTTTTTCATAGAACGCGTCTCCGCCGTGCGTCTGAGGAGCCTCGTGAAAGAAGATCCCGATTCCCTCACCCAAGAACGATCTTATTGGTGCAGAATGCCCACAGCATAGATCGGCGGCGATATTTCCAGGAACAGACTGCAACTTGATCTTGATCACAAGGCTAATGGAGTATATCGAGGACTACCGATGTTACAAATCATCGACACGCCTTACAAAAGGTGCTTGGTTCGAATGTGCGCCCTTGTCCGCCGAGGTGATCGCTATGATGCAGAACTTCACGGATAACGCCGCGAGATGAGTAAGAACAGCAAGGCACTCGGGCTTAAGGAATGCTATACATGCACTACGGCCCTCGACGAAGAAGAGTGTCGTATTCCATACCATCACCATTCAATGCGCCGGGTGGAGTATGTGAGCCATGGCCTAAAGGCAGAGCGAGCTTCGGAGCGAGGGGAAACCGGGGCCGGATACCCACTTGAACACCTCGAGGACGGCGCATCGTTTTACAGATTGAAATGGTATGGCATTATCACTGAGCGGATAATACGCCACAACTCGAACAAGGCCGTACGTTGCAAATTGAGTTGGGGGGGAAATGAATGGACGTACCTCACGTACATTCCTTTGAACGCGTCTTCCTCCGCGACCATACCCTTCTTAATGTTGCTTTATAGATGTGTTCTTGATCAATCCTCTAGGTTGGCAGCGTGTATCACCGAGTAGGGTGGTTTGGAGGTTTGCGGTTGCCGACATGACCGTACGTAGCGAAGCTTTTGAGGCTTACAATCGAACTGAACTTCGCACACGGCAGGCTTGTATTTACCTAGAAGACCTCGATGAGCATAGCGATAAACAGAGATGTGAGTTACCAAGAGTGCCAGCAAATAGACCGTCCAGTGTCATGAATGCAGGGGGATGAGGGGCCGGGCCACAGGCGCCCAGCGCGATGCGCCTCTCTGCGCGCCACCATGACCACAGTGGAAGAGGCGGAGACAACATGCTGGGCAGTGCGGTCGACACCATTTCTTGTCCACGTGAAATGGTATTCCGTTGTCTAACAAATGCTCTAGGGAACATCGGCTGAAGGTATGTTTCCACCGCGGACCATAGAACTTCGCGACTCCGAGAAATTCTATGCGTGCTTGGTGGGCCTCCCCGCCAAGCCTGTCTCTCCGTTGCGAGTGTATTACTCATGTGAGTATCCAAAATTCCAGTTACTGGTATCGTTATACTTTTCAGCATAACGAGATAACGCAGTTCACGATGTTGCCACGTGCGGCGACACCTTGCCAACACGTTTCCCATACGCATGCTGGTGGGCTCTCAAGTTATCAACCTTGCCAGTAATAGTTGACCTTTGCACTGATAAACACCTCCACCAACTGTACGTGCACTATCCTTTCGACGACTCATGACGGGCGGTCGCCGCCCATGTTCGCTCACATGTTGCCAGTGCCAGATCCGTACGAAGCTTGTGAAACACAGTGCGAACGATTGACGAAGTTGGCGTGTTCAAGATGTCGAAAAGCTGTCTCAAAGACACTGAGGGAGTGAAGACTGTCATTGAGCGACACCCTGACGTTGCATCTCCATGCGAGGCTTCTTCAACTGTCGCAGCAAACGTGACAGTGCGTACGGAATCACTCCAACGAATCGGCTCCTATTTATCTCGCATTTTGTTAGGAGTGGAGTGCACGGGAACACACCGCAGCCGTCACCATACAACGAAGCCAGCCACAAGAGGCTGTTTTTATCACTCCGGCAAGTCGAACCACGCCTTCCTACTCGGTTCGAATCGTTCATACACTCACGCTCAGCCGTTAGACATCTATGCTCTCCATGGCGACGTCGCTCCTGAAAAAAATGTCGGAAACAGCGGAACCGAGCCCCGCCGGACAGCTTTGGGCCACCCGCGCTGTCGAACACGACGTCGAGTCCTTCTACTGGGTTATCCTTTATGTCGTTTTTAGGCGCGCCTTGGAGGACGAAGCATTGCGAGCGACGGACCGTGCGACCCAGGAGGCGATCAAGGAAGAGTTTGGCCGGCTCTTTTCAGCCCTGAACCCGGGAGAATTGGCGCAGGAGCGGCGACTACTACTCTTGGTTGGTGATGTGTTAGACCCAGACGGGATGCAAAACCTACTGGAGTACGTGGAGAGCCACTGCCGGCCGTTGTCGGGGTTACTTCTGGCCGCGTGGAGGGCCCTCCGGGAATGCGCAAGCTCCGATGCGGATTCGAAGAACATCCCGGAGTCGCGTATACAAGAAGAGGAGGCCGAATTCGCATTCCAGAAGGAACATGGCCTGCCGTTGCCATTGTATACCCCACGATCGAAGAAGCTGGCGATACCGACCATAGTCTACCGCCGCCTGTGCCTCAGCATTCAACTAATGCTCGAGCGTCTCAGCAAAGTGGATTCCTAAGTAGTTTGGGAGGATGGCGAATGGAGCAGAAAGGGTATGGGACGGTAAGGATTCGACTTTGTATTGACTCCGACTTGCGGGCGACTCCGATACTTCGCAGCGCTAGAGGCCTCTGCGCGGCACGACTGAAGAAACGGACGCGCCATTGTGACTAGTACGATCTTCCCTCTCTGTGGGACGCGTAAACAACTGTTCAGTACTGTGGGGGGTGCTTCAGGGTGAGACGACTGATTATCTATTTTAAAAATGCTCAGGAGCGCAACCGTGGCAAGCCTTCTAGCAATCCGAGTTGATGGTTGGTGCGGTCTTTTGGTTAAATCATCCTGTTCAATCTTGTTCGCCTAACTCCGGGGTGCATTTTCTCGGTCGGTGAGTACTCATTATCAGAGCTCATTGCACCATTTCCGTTTAGCTTGAGGAACATCACAGTCCTGGAGGCGCGTTGCTGCAATATCATGCCGCCACGTGCGGCGACACCTTGCAACCGCGTTCCCGATGCGCGTGTTCAAGAGTCGGTTACCAGTGCTAACTCTCCCTCGTACCCAGTCGATTTCTGCACCCGCACACACTTACCTTTGCCGACGCGTTAGGCTGTACGTCTGGTATCCTCTCGGAACCCCGGCCCATGGATGTACGGCTGCTCATGCTTTATCAAATAGATCCAGACTAGCCTCGTGAAGCACGGCGCTGCCGTGATCAGGATGACTATGATACTGGGCAAGCATAGCGACGACTCTCAGGAGACCATCCTCGAGCAAGACCTCGACACCGAGGGCTGCGAGCCATCTTCAACCGCTGTCCCAGGCTCCTCGATGAATGAGCGGCCCGTACGTGCATGCTCGCATCTGTAACAGAAGAACAGAAGGGACTCATTCGATTTGCAGAGCCCCTCGATATCTCGGGTGGACACCGCACCCATTTCTCTACAGCAGAGCATCCCACGAGAGACTGTCGTAACTCCAGTGATCCAACATCTTAGCCGTCATTTTACAAGACTCTGACTCGCCCTCACTTCCAGGTTACGATGTTCTTCATGGCGACGAAGCTTCTAAATGTTATCGTGAAAGCAGCTAGAGCGCACCCCGGAGAGACGGTCTGCATCCCCCATACGACCGCGAGCGACCTAGAATCCTTCTGCTGGGTGATCATGTACGTCGTCTACCGGCGCACCATCGACGACTCCGGGCTCCAGGCGGAAAACAGCACGGCGCACGCAGAGATCACGCACGAGTTCGCCCGGATTTTCTCGGCCACAAGTATAGAAGGACTCGCGCAGTCGCGACGGCGACGACTCTCGTATGGGCAGGGGTTGGGATGCTACTGGGGCGAACTTGGGATAGAGAAGCTGCTGGAGCACATGGAGCACCACTGCCCGCCGTTGGCGGGGTTACTTCTCGCTGTGTGGAGGGCACTGTGGGAGTGCGCAAGCTCCGATGCGGGTTCGAAGAAGAAGATCCCGGAGGAGCGTTTGCAACGGGAGAAGACGCAACTGGCATTCCTGGAGGAACATGGCCTGCCGGTGCAGTATACCCCACGATCGGAGAAGCCGGCGATATCGACCATGGTCCACCGCCGCCTGTGTCTCCACATCCAACTGATGCTCAGAGAATTCGACCAGGCTTCCTAAGTGGGTTGAGAGGGTGGCGAATGGACTAGGAGGGGGAGGGGACGGTAGGGATTCGACCTCGAATTGACTTCGAACTGTATGACTCCGATACTTGGCAACGCTAGAATGTCATGTCTTGGGGCTAATGTTCTCCCATTGCGTCCGACTGACGATTGTCGATGTACATAAGTCCAGATAGGCTCTGCTCGAAGATACTGACACCCAGCAATTGTACTATCTACGCCAGCGATCGTCGCATAGCTTGCGAGGCTCTTGAACGTAGGGTTGATTTCAGGAGGATCCCGGATTAGATGCCACAAGACCTCATACGAATACTGCCGAACCAAAGGCGAGACGGAAAGAAATCGACTTAGGCCTTTGCGATTGCACAATTTTGAGACTTGGAAGATCGGTTGGCTTGGTGTTCTGTGGCAAACATCGCTTTGCATATAGTGAACGACCTCACGCATACATTCAGATGATGTCCACGACGCCGCGCCGGGGAGAAACAACCGCCACAACCTTACAAAAGTCAAGCAAGTCACCGCCGCGCGTGGCGACCAGGTCGCTCTGCAGCTCGTCCGTCTTGACTCCCAGCAACTCCTCCACATTCGTCGACGCGAGGGCGATCGCGTCCGCCTTGGAGATCGCCCCGCCCGATTCAAGAGCCGCCTACACGCCCGCCATGCATCGGTCAGCGCTCCTCCCTGCACAATGATGGGGCACAGACTTACCCAAGCGACGTCGAAGCGTGTGTTGCGCACCATCCACGCCTCGTTCACGCCAACGGCGACAGTCACGTTGTGCGCGCGCAGCTCCGTGATCGCGTTTCTTGCGGACAACGGCGGACCCGGAAGACTGTAACGAGGAAACAGCGTATCAGAACATGCATATACGTGAAGATGAGGCAACATACAGTCGTCGTTTCTCCCAATGGTGCGGGAACGGCCGCGTAGGAGAGATGATGACCCCAATCCCGGCATGGGCGATCTCCTTCGCGAGCAGGTGCGCCTCCGCCGCGCCCACGAGGGTCACCTTGATCTTGTTTCCAAGCGCTTCCTCGACTTCGGACTTGAGCACGATCACGGACGCGATGGCGTCCGCGCTCTGGATGTGGATGGCCAGCGGAGTAGTTCCCTAAAAAGACCGAACATCAATAAATATCCACCCAATATTCCAGGACGGCACATCTTCGCACCTGCTTAACGCCGTCGAGAGCGTGTCCGAGCTCCCCCTTCGTCTTTCCCAACAATATGTGTCTAAGCGCAGTGATCTGCGTGCTCACGCTGGGCACGCCAACGGGGCTGATGGACAGATGCAGGGCACCTACATCCTGCAGCAACGCGCCGTTCTCGAGCTTGTGGCGGCTACCCGTAGAGAACGCGGCACTGAGGCCAGCGAGGAACCCAGCCGATTGAGGCGCGGTGATGCCGGAGGTCACTCCAGAGCGGTAGGCCAGCCTGATACCACGATGAGAATGAGAGGCAAATCTGGAAGGAATAGAATAACCACTCACAGAGCGTCGCGAGTCCCGAATTGCAGGCCGTCCGCAGCGCGGATAAGCGCACCCTCGCCGCCGACGATCTCGGGAATCACACTTGTCAGTGGATCCAGGACGAGGCCATCCCGGGTAGACGACTCGGAGCGGATCTCCTCTAGCCCGAGAGGTGAGCCCGTAGAGACAAGCCCGGGCGATATCGCTCCGCCTTCGAGGTCGATGAAGTCTGCATCGTCGTCGCGCGTAACTGAGAATGCGCATGCACTTGAGGGTGCTCCGATGCAGTCAATCTTCCCGTCGCGCACGACTACGACGCCAGGAGCAGCTGATCCCGCCGCGGTGCGCGTCGCGTACACCTCACTGACGCTGTCGTTTCCCCGCAAGTAGACGGCGCTGACGTTGGTGAAGACCACAGTGCGCGCCTTCGAGGGTTTCGGATCGAGCGGTGGCAGACCATCGTATTTTAAGGTTTCTTCTGCCTCCTTGTCAAAGTTCGGAGTCGCAGGCTTCTTTTGGAGGGCCGCAGGTTTTGAGATGATGTGGGGTGCGTCCAGCTGAGCGATGCCGTCGATCCAGACTTGTTGCGGTGTCGCACCGAGCGCGAGAGGGTGGCTGTCCCATAGGATTAGGTCTGTCGCATCATCAGCACAATCGCAGGTTGGCGGGTCGAATATGCAAGCGTACCTGCGTCAAATCCTAAAAGTACTTGTTAGCTTGACACAAAGAAGAAACCCCGTACATCGCCCACCTTCTTTGAGGAAGCCGATTCTGTGCTCTTGCCCAATAATAGTCGCTGGCGTCGTCGTAACAGAAGCAAGTGCAAGGTTATGCGGCAAGCCGAAGAAATGCGCCTGCTGAGCCTCGTACACAAGGTGGCGCGAGTTCAGCACTGGGTGATCCGACTTGGTAGTTTTAGTACATTGTATAGGATATCAACTCAACCTTCGGCGATTACCTTCAAGACGACCTGGAGGCCGTTCTCCGCGAGAATCTTAGGCGCAAACTCTGAGCCGCGGTACGACTCGCGCTTGTACCGCGCGTTCGTCGCGAAGAGTGCGACGGCCGGCGGATGCCCTATGTCGTTACGTCAGTTCGGCCCAGAGTGCCGCACGCAGCATTTGTGCGTACCATACGCAGATTTGAGCGTTTCGGGAACAAGGTAGGTCTCGTGCGCATGGTGAAAAGCCGCGATCGAGAACTTGAACTCGTTGGTGATCTGCGGTGAAGGAGTCAGCCGCGCGTCCGGCTCAGCATATCTCAGCATGTATCCATATAGACTTACTCTCACGAGGTCGTCCAGATCCACAGTCTCGTAGCAGTGGTTATGGACCTATCAGACGCGGCCCCCTTCAGATGTTGCCCTCCACAATCTGGCACAGGAGAACTATACCTTGACGCGTCCGCGCAAGACGTCGACCAGAGCCTCCCACTGCAGCTCCTCCGGGAACTCACCCAGCCCAGCCCACTCTCCCTGCGAAGCCTTGGCGCAGAAGGCGTCCTGCGCTTGCTTGATCTGCCGCGCCTTTTCGTACGCCTGGCGGAACGCCCACGCGGTGTCCATGCGCGTGCCCGAGTATACTCGGTCTGATCATAGCACTTAGCACACGCAGTGTATATGCAGGGCTTGTGTGCACTGTACCTGGGTTCTCTCCGCATGCGTGTCTGGCCAGTGATCATATGAGGTTCATAAACTCGAAAACATGCTTGGGAACATACTTCATCTGGCGGTAGCGGAAGAACGTGCGCGGGTCATAGACCGTCCCATTCGTCTCGTACGGGCTCTCGAGCAGCATGCCCGTGGGCGAGCGGTCCGTCGGCGGGCGCAGTTTGATCACGACGCCCTGCCCGCCGATCGCGTTCGCAGATCCCGGGAGGACGAGGGATGTCTGGCTTGCGCCCTTAGCCTCTTCCTATGCACTACATAGATCCAAACTTGGATGCTCACGGTGACACCGCCTGCGATACTCAGCTGGTACGCGTCGTCGTGCGTGTTCAGGCCGTCGAGCGCGCGGAGCCACTGTATCACCCATTAGCGACTATATGCTGCATGAAGAGAAATGGGCGTACGGGAAGTATGGGCCCCTTGAAGGAGTTCACGTCCATCGCTCCGCGCAGCTGCGGATTGTTGTATACGCCTCTGCACGCGCGATCGTCAGCATTCCGCCCAGAGTCGCCAAAGACGCGGCTGGCTCACAAGTGACTGTGCAGGTCAACGATTCTGCGAAGCCACAAGCATTCGGTCAGTCACAACACGGACGCATATAAGACACCAGCGATTACCCAGGAGACACCCATTTGCCCTGCGCGTCGACGTGCGCCAATTCCGCATACGCCTCAAGCTCGCTCTCCTCAATGACACCAACGCGTTTGATAAGGCCCGCATCGAGCAAGATATCCCCATGCAAGATCTCGAGCCCGCCCACGCGCCCCGTCCAGATCGTCGCGTTCTACCACCCGTCAGCCCCCCTCCCAAAACGCCTCGTAGCCCTCCGCTCACCTTGATCAGCGTCGCCTTCGTCCCGGGGACGAACCTATCTGACCGCGCGCGCGCATTGAAGTCCGGGGGCGGCCCCGGCTTGACCTCCAGCAGCGCACACTTGTCGAGGTACTCCTGCGCGCGGAGCGGCACATTCACCGTCTTCCGCGCCGCGCCCCCAGCGACGTCCGCGTACATGCGTACATACTGCACGAGGGCGAGCGAGAGCGTCAAGACCGCGAGGACGCGGGCGAGACTCCTCAGCCTTGACCGCGGGCGAGCAGCAGGTGGCGGTAGTCCGCCCACAGCCGCCGTGTCGCGGACATGCGAAGGGAGCCTAAGTTTGGCCTCCTGCTCGAGAGGCATCCTGTGGTGTGTCGCGCTAACCCTCTAGAACCCTGGAGATGGGCGATCGTCGAGGTCGCGAGCGTCGAGGGCGCGGTGGGATCGCCGGCGGCCGTATATATAGCGGCGTTATCAGCGAGGCTTGCGAAACTCCCATGGCGCAATATGGGGCAGCCCACGCGACACGGGGCAGCGTGCGCCGTCCGTGCCGCGTCGTGGGCGATTGGCTAGCTGTTTTTCAGGCGCATATACACATAGATCTGAGCGCAGACGAGTGGACGAGGACGACATCGGGGGACGAGTGCAAGGGGCGATCGAATTGTCTTCCGCCTCCGAACGTGAGGCTGGTTCACGAGCCTAATCGAGGAGGCGCCTGGACGTCATCGTACGAGATTCCGGTTCCAAATTCAGGTGTCGCATTACCAGCACGCATGCCGACTATACCGATGTAGGGGATATACAAGACATGTACCGTACGTCTATGCCCATGCCGACGCCTGTGCGAACAGCCGGGCGGGAGACAGAGACACGAGTAGACGAGATATGCGAGGAGAAAACAATGATACAGCAGGATGGAGAGAGAAGATAGAAAAGAGAAATGTGGGGAAATGTGGGGACGATGACGCAGTCCGTGGGGTCTACCGAGTCGTGCGTGCGTGAAGGAGAAGAGAGACGATGCAATAAATTAGGTATGTACAGTCGGCGCGATCGTCGTGGGCTGCAGCTAGACGAAGTCAGTGCTCCGTCTCGAGCGGAGGCTGGACTGGGCTCACCGACGATCCGCCGCTCAGAGCACCTCGTGCTTCTCGTCGATCCACGCCGCACGCTCGAACGTGCGCACGTAGTCGTGCTGGGGCCCGGTCTCGGGGCTGAGCGGGTACCGCTTGCACTTCTCGACCGTCTTCCACTCCTCCGCGATCATGCGGAGCGCGTCGTCGCCGTCGCGCGCGATCCCGCACTCGACGAGCCAGCACCCGACGATGAGGCCCGTGCGGCCGATGCCCCCGCGGCAGTGCACCGCGCAGGTGCGCCCGCGCTGCTCGTTGTCGCCCAGGACGTGCATGATGCGCCGCACGAAGTCGACGGACTCGGGCAGGCAGCGGTCCGGGATCGGGAAGTTGTGGTACTCGACCTCGTGCGGGTCGATGCCGAGGTCGTAGCAGCGCTGCGCGAGGTGCGGCGAGTACGGGAAGAGCTCGTGCGGCTCGGTGAGGTCGATGAATGTGCGCACCCCAGCCAGGAGCAGAGCGTCTAGCTTCTGCTTGGTGTGTCTGCGGGCGAGCTGGGCGGGGGCGATGGGGCAATAGGGGAACTCGCAGGCGACGAGATAGGGCGTCGCCCAGTACGAGTTGGGGATTGGCCGCGGTTTGTGGCGGAGGGAGCGGTGTGCAGCCGGGGCTGACTGTGGTCGTGTGGGTGCCATTGCGAGGCGGTCGTTGCGCCGGAGGGAGGGCGGGATGAGGTTGTTGAGCATTTCGCGGGTAGCTACAGCCATGGTGGTCGTCGTGGTCGTCGTCGTGAGCGATGAGGGCGGATGAGGGTCGTGAGGGTCGTGAGCCAGCTCGGTTTTATAAAGGTGCGAGGCGACAAAGAGGGAGGAAGAGAAGAAGGAGGGCGGCTAGGTCGCAACCACCCCGGTGCGGACCCCGATCCACGTGGCTAACGTAAGCGAGGCCCTTCCACTCGCTCGCTTAGCCTCGCTTGGCCTGCGCTCCATGATCTCATTTCATGGCTGTCCACTCACGATTGTTTTCTTGTCCTCTCCGCCATCCTTCATGCTGGCAACGACGCTCGCAGCTCTGCATGTCTCGTCGCTGTGTGCGCGGTACTCGACTACGACCAGTCTCGGCGAAGCCTGGTCGCCACTTCCAAGCTTGACAGCCACGTTCTAGGCCCCACTGCACAGGGCCAGCTCCACCGCCGCATTCTAAGAGCTTTATCGCGGTACGCGCTCATCTTCGCGGACGCAAACGGCAGAACCTGCCACCCTGCTCCCACTCCCGCGCACTGCCGCCCTGCCCGAGGAAGCTCTGAGCGCAGGGCGATGCGACCCGGTGACTATCTGCGCAGCCTGCAAGCGGAAGGCGGAAGACGCGAGGCCTGTCTGCTAGCCTCGTGCAGCGCCCGTGCGATTCTGCGAAGACGCCGTGCCAAGGCGTGCCCGCCCTGTGGTGGTCTGTGGTGAGTTGCTGCCCCCAAGACGCCTTCCGTTTCCGCACGCGCCGCATAGATAACGGCACGCCGCTATGCGCGCGTTGGGCATGTGAATGGCATATCTTCCATGGCACGGAGACCCACCGCTGCTAGCGTGTGGTATGCGCACCGAAACGCACAGCGACGATGCGTCCCATGGACGCGATCGCAGCTCTCAATCGTCGCCTATCGCGGCGCAATGCATTGGGGTATGCACGTTCTTCCCTCATTGCCCCCGGCATCGGCGCAGAACCGCAGAATAGGCATCTTACGCTCACACCCTATCAGCATCGGCAGGGCGTGGGCACGACGATGCGCCATCGCTTTCCCGCTGCGAAGTAGCGGATCCATGCAGGACGAATCCTCGGAGCCGTGGTACGTCCACCGACATACAACGCTCCGACATCGCCCTAGGCGCTCGGCACCCCGACCCGCGATGCACATAGGACCCCCGCCTATGCTGCAAGAGGTCCGATAATAGTGCTGTACAAAATGACCTGTAAACAGGCCTTATGTCCGATAATCATGCGGTATATTGGGCCCTTATGGCTAGCTATGTCCGATAATATGTGCTGTATAATGGGCCTTAGGGCGCTGCAGGTCCGATCCGTTATGCTGACAAAAGAGGCAGCTGCCCGGCCGGCCTACCCGTATCTGCCGGCGGCTGTCGAGGAAGACTGAGCAGAATGGTACCCACTGGGCAGCACTGGGCTCGTATTTGGGGGTACGATCTCCATATGCTGGACAAAACGGTCCGTTGAGCTTGCTCCACGGTACGTCTACCCAGGAGACTAGACAAATCGAACCCTTATGCTGCACGAGGTCCGATCGTCATGCTGATAAAAACGACCGTCAAAATGGTATGTACCAATATTATCATGCTGTATATAATCCCGA
>NW_007360329.1:2510682-2558818 GCF_000271585.1 Trametes versicolor FP-101664 SS1 | reverse complement strand
CGAGCCACGATACAAGCGCTGGCCTCACTCATCCTTCCGGACTCTTCCAACTACGCTTGATATGCACATCTCATTAGAGCATCATGTGGCTCACGAGACATCTAGGTATGTGCTCTCCCTCCGGGCGCGACCGCTCTAGACTCGATCCACCCGGGGATGTCCCGATGGCCCATAGTCTATATAACCTCGCTCCTACAAGCTCGTATGCTCACCGCCAAGAGTGTGTGCCTCCTCCACCTAGGCTAGAACGATGTGTGAGAGGGGGTGGTGAAGACCCCCGTGGGAACGGCTGAGTTTGAACGTGCCGACGGCGCCTGCTAAGAACGAGTGGCTGGTTGAACGCGCACGCCGCAGGCCTTAAGTATGCGTGCGGTAGCGATGCTATCTTCCAGCGCGCAGGCCCTAATAACGAATAGAGGTCATCAGAGAGCCCTCGATGCTGCTGGTGCTGGCAAAATCCATACGGAGTACGTCCTGGTAGTTATTGCGCGGTCAGCGGTAATTCGTCCTGCAAATAGAGAGCGGGGTACCTCATTTTCACTACGCATATATTCTGCGCGGCGCGCCGCGAAGACGGCGGGGTCACCTGCGGGCGTGTGCTTGAGCTGCGAGCCTTGGGGCGGAAATGGCACTAACGACTGCGTGCCAGAACTGGGCTTCAAGTTGTACAGCAGCTTAGCACGATTTTCGAAGTTCTGTCACTTATGAAATGATTCTCCGAATATGGGACAGGGAAAATCGTAGCGCAGAGACGCGTAAAATAAATTCAAATAAGAAACGGACGCGCTCTGGAGGTATCTTCAGAAACGCGACCGCGAGTGCTAGTTCGCAGTGGTTCGAACGCGCGAGTCGGTGCGACGCGACTCTCGAGGCTCGCGTGCCGTCGGCATTTTCAATCTCAGCCGTTCCCACGGGGGTCTTCACCACCCCCCCTCACACATAGGTCCAGCCTCCCTTCGGGAGGAACGATTGTCTTCCGCCTCCGAACGTGAGGCTGGTTCACGAGCCTACCTCCACCTCATCCTCATCACGAAAGACCGCATGGTACATTATATCTATCGACTTAGGTGAGTCGTAACCGGTAAGTTACCTCATTGGTATGATGGCGGCCTGAAGGTATCCACATGAAGTGCCATGGGGACTCGAACTCGCAGGGGTGTCCATGTTGAAGATATGCGTGCTAACTTCGACAGGGTGATGATAGACTGATAGTACACTACACGATGCGGCGGTCGTGTAGGGGGCCTTTGTGGACATTGTGTAGTTACATCTAATGAAATATATTCTCATTTCGTGCATCCATAACAGAAGGCCTTATATAATCTCAGATGTGACGCGAGCAATTCGCGCCTCGCCCAGATCAGGCTGGTCGGGCTACGTGAATCTAGCTCCGCGTCGTCTCGTAGTAGGTCGTGCACATCTTACTAGGTCGCTGCGTCGTAGGTAGTGAGCCCCCTAACGATCCGTTCTCGTTGACAGTAGTATGATATTTCCACGAGCATTGCTCGTCTTGACTCGTAGCACGATAGCACGAGGTCTACGCGTATAATGTCGGAGATACATCCTAAGTGTCCCCCGAACTACTCGTGGGGGGATGCACGGCAGACGCTAGTCACCCGGGTTACTAGATTGAACTAGGCATTATCTTACTGACTCGTAGCCTACTGTACGAGAAAGGGGTCTCACGCAGTGTGTCTTCCATATTCCCCGCCCTAGGGCACTCTGGATGCCGAATATGCCAGTCGACCCGGCTGTTCGGACCTTCAAGCCTCAAGCTTCTGCGCCGCAGCCGATAGCGCGAGCTTGCACGACAGCGCGATTGGGGTGGTCGCATATATGCGTCTGCGGGCATACATAGAAGAGAAGGTCCGCCTGGAGGCACCAGCTTCACGCTGGGCAGTCGCGGGAGGACGCTGGTATCGCCCACCGTGCCAAACAAGCTGCGATCTCTCTTCATTCCCGCTCGAGCAGGGTGCTCTCCGCGTCTTCCGGCGCAATAGTGCCATCCGAACACTGATCGTGCGGTGGGGGTGGGGATGCGCGTGAAAAACTTTGCACGGGCTTTGCGTGCCGATTGGTATTGACGTGCAGCATCTACTATGGGGGCATCACAGGGACCCCAGCACGAACGACGTGCAGCAAAAACATGCCATTCAGAACCGGAGGCATGCGAGAACAGAACATATACATCAGAACTCTGGCGCGTTCAAGTGCGCATGCGCAGGTAGTTAGCGTCCACCTCCACCCCCTAGTCTCCGCCATCCCGTCCTCTCCTTACGACGCGCGGTCCGCCTCCATCTTATCGATCAGGTTCTTGAGAGGAATTATGAGGTGGTGGTGGTTCGCGGTGTACCGCCACGCGTTGCCGGGAACCGTAGCGGTGTGGTAGCGCGCAGGAAGTCCACGCGCCTCGAGCTGTTTGTTGAATCTGTGGTTGACTTCTGCTACTTCCTTATCCAGGTCGGCGTATTTGTCGTGCAGTTGCGCCTCTTTGAACGGGCACAGGCGGAGTTTCTGCCATATCCCCGCAACGAGCCTCCGCAATGTGCGGCGTGGCTCGTGCTCGTAGAGATGACCGAGCAACACGTCGATCCCGGCGTAGCTCTCGTCTCCGTAGAGAACGGGATCGAACGCCAGATACCGCTGGGTGACCAGTGTTCCGACGTCCCGCGCTGAGAACAGCTTGGAGAATTTATCGTCAAGCAGGCTGCGAGCCTCCTCGGATTCATCGCTAGCCTCTGGAATCGCGAGGCTGTTCCTGTATACGACGTAGAGGAGGACCCAGTAAAAGGACTCCACGTCGTCTGCGGCGGCGCGCTTGACGGGTAGGTTTTCCTGTTGTGCATCAGCAGCGGCCCTGAGGAGCCTGTTTGACAGGAAGATGGTCGGTCGTTTCTAAGGTAGTCATCAATACTTATGGCAATCCCGTGCTTCGCGCACCAAGAAGACCCACCGGAATGACATCCTCTGCGGGATCATCCATAGAACAGCTACGTTGTTCTGGTTGAGCTTGAGGTTCTCTCGGCGCTGCATTATCGCGAGGTGAGTATACCGAGGTTTAGGATATCCGCCGGAAACTGACCGCCGTACAAGTTCAGGGGTATGGCGCGCGGTCGAGCTATGTCGCTGCACAAGGTACGTCTGGGCGAGAAACAGGGAGGACCGTCGTTGACCTTTGGTATCTAGGAGCCTGCCGAAAAGGCGAGGCAGAAACGCGTTCGCAAGGCGGCATCGCACGTGGTATACGACAAGGGGCAGTCATGACCCTCCCCTGCAAGTTTCGGTTCGAGTAACTTCCGAGACAGACCCTTGGCGCGATGCGGTTGGATTCGTGGACGATCTATAAGGAAACATACAGTAATACTCGCACCGTCATTCCGATGCGATAGTGCCCATCGTCATTGTGGTGTGGGGACGCGCGAGCGTACACTTTGCACCAACTTGAAGGTTGCGCGCCGCGCTGGTACACTGGCCGTCTCGACGTCTACGTACTGAGGCGTTACAGGGAACGCGGAGCAGCGAAAGCGAACCCATATCATTCAGAATCAGAGTCATGCGGAGTCAAAACCAATCACGTATCCGGCCTTTGGCACGTCCAGGTGCGCAGGCAGCTAGTATCCAGCTCCAGCTCCAGCTCCGCCCCTATTCCCCGCCATTTCATGCTCTCCTCATGACGCGCTCTCCGCCTCCAGCTCGTCGATCATGTTCTCGAGAACATATATGAGGAAATCGTGGTCGTCGGTATACCAACCCGCGTTGCCGGGAACCGTACCTTGGATGGGAAGCACAGCGCGCCCAAGCGCCTTGCGCCTATTGTTGAAACCGTGGTTAACTTCTACTACTTCCTTATCCAGGTCGGCGTATGTGTTGCGTAGCGGTTCCTCTTTGAACGGGCACAGGCGGAGTTTCTGCCATATTCCCGCGACGAGCGTCCTCAATGCGGGCTGTGGGTCTTCGTCGTTGAGATGGTCGAGCAACACGTGGATCCCATCGTAGTTGCTGCGTCCCATAGGATTGAGATTGAATGCCACCACCCGTTGGTCGACCAGTGTTCCGACGTCCCGCGCCCAGAAGATCTTGGAGAACTCATCATCAAGCCGGCTGCGAGCCTTGTCAGACTTGCGGGCCTTCAGAGTCTCAAGGCCGTGCCTGTACACGGCGTAGAGGATGACCCAGTAAAAGGACTCCACGTCGTCTGCGGTAGTGCAGTCGATGGGTACTAGGTTCCCCTGTCGTACATACGCAGCCGCGCTGAGGAGCCTGTTTGACAGGAAGATTGTTGGTCGTTTCTAGGGCGGCCCGTCAATACCTACAACATTGGTGCCACGAAGACTTACTGGTGCGACGTCCTTGGCGGACTCCTCCATATATTCCAGCTACTTCGTCAAGCCCGAGATCCTCTTGGCCCTACACCATTGCACGGTGAGTACACCAAGGTTTTAGTGCGTACGACATACTGAGCAGTACCTATAGCAGACTACGTGTGCGTCTTGCCAATGTGCGTATGCAGGTACGTCTAAGTAATCAAGAGGACTGGTACTGACCCTCATATTTAGGACAAGTTGGACCTCGAGGAACACACGAGGCAGACACGCGGCTGCATGTCTGACCCACGCTGAGTAATATTATAGCTAGGTTAGCGTGATTGCGGAGTTGTAGTACCATCTCACCCAGCATTATACAACAAGATTACAATCTATGAACCTCGCGGTCTTCGGCGGCTCTGGGCGTGCTCCGAGCAGCGATGGCAGATGTAAGATAGGTATAACAAGGAGTTGTACACAGGAATCATGATGGAGGATACACTGAAGATACACACGAAATATGGCGTAAGCTGGTTGGCGGTGCAAGAAAGCGAGCAACTACTTTACAGAACAGAAATAACTTGTAGGAAACCGATATCTATAGCGATACAGATGTACTCAGCCTGCAGTCATATGATGCGTGACAAATATACGAGAGCGATCGGAACGAGAGAGCATGGTGAAAGAAATACTTGCCAACGTGCCATACTAGTCCTCCTCATAAAATTCCACAGGTGGCGGTTGAGCCGGCCCAGTGATGATCGCACGGTACGAATCATTGAATGTAAACTGCGGCAGCCGTTTCGGAGCCACAAATCGCCGGCACCACTTGCACTCCTTGTCCTTCTTCGGGATCTTCACGTTCGACTCCTCCAAGCCAAGAGCCGCGCGCCGGAACGAGCAGTCCCGAGCGGTGTGCGTGCACTTCCCGTTGTCCCACCGCGAGTCTTGGTGGCAGTACGGGCAGTGGACGTTTGTGAGCCGGAGGTGCTGCGAGTCGACGTGGTTCTTGAGGCTTCGGTACTTCAGCTGTGTCTGGCAGCCATCCCATCCACAGCAGACGTCCGAGCTGCGGTTGACGATGCAGAGCGCGAAGTGGCGCGTGTAGTGGTCCGCGAGCTTGTCGGCGGGGTGCGCCTCGCCACATAGTGGGCATGCTATCATTGTACAGAGCCGCACGAGGTCTTCCGTGCCATAGTTCCCCACGGTAATGAGGGTGTTGACGGGATGCGGCCAGTTGGGCGCCGCCGGATGGCAGGCTATGGGTACTACACCGAGTGGACCTTGAGCGAGGTCGGTGGGCGCGTCGACTACCATGGGCTGGTCGACCGGCGTAGCGCTGCCGCCGAAGGTCAAGAAGCTAGCCACATCCTTGTCTATGAGGTCATATGGGACTTCAAGCCCCTCAGCGTCCTTGAAGGCTTTCTCGACGCTGTGAAAAGGTTCGCTGAGAGACCAGGGATCAAAAGGGAGGATACTCACCGCTCATCCATTTTGGCTATATCGCTTGGTGTCATCATCGATTGAAGGTAATCAAAAATCCTGTCCGGAAGTCAATATCTTGAACTATGTCGGGGGGAAAGGAGACGGCAACAAAGTATGGCATATGGGGCAGGGAGGAGAAGTATTGTTGAGCAACGTACTGGTCGAGTTCTTGGTCCATCATCAATGCGTACTCTGGGGAGTATCCAGCCAAGTAAAACATGTTGAACATGTCCATCGTGATGAGTGAGGGTTGAGGGTGGCGAAATTCGAGTAGGGTTGAGCGTTGAGCGTGAGCGGATGGAAGGTGAGGAGAGAGAGCAAGTGGCGGCTTGAGCTATGGATCGGGGCGGTTTTAAGCTTCCATGTTTGGTCGGGCACAACAACGCGCACCGCGACGTGTTTTGCACACGTGAGGGCGTTCGCGCGCGAGGCCGGTGGCTAACCTCCGGATATCCAAGCGCGCCGAATCGCCGCCAATGCGCGCCATTGTCTGCCTGGACTGGGGTTCATGGCTTTAGCCAGTCGTCTGGCAACGCTTGGACTTCCCGCCCTTGTCAGAGGCTTCTACGCCGACATGGCTCACCGAGATGTTGCCCGAGACTTACTGAGGTCCTGGACAATGTAAGCGGCCTAGAATACCAGGCTTCGACTCTCGGGCAGCAAAACGGTTCGTCCAGTGCGACGTTAGGCGTTGCGGATGCTCAACTCCTTCGGAGTCCTTCCCAACAGCAGCGGCCCGCATCCTGTCGATTGATAGCTCATAATTCTGCATTGTACGCGGATGCTTACTCCTGTCGTTCGATAGGTCGCTGTCCTGGGAGGTGGTGTTGGTGGGATGTGCGGCCTGGTTGTGGCCTAAATAGGCGGGGTCACGTCGCCTGGGTTTCGTACCCCACGAAAGACGTGAACCTGCGGCAGCTCCCAGACGATCAAGGCCGGGGCATGCCGTTATTGCGCGCGAGTGCTATACCTGCCCATAATGCGCGTTCCTTTCATCTAGGGCCGCACTTCAATGAGTAGTCTTGGGCTGATACGGACTCACACGTTCTGATATCGGGAAGATCAGAGGTTTAGAGGGACATGTCTGGCGAGAGCAACTTGAGGCGACGACGTCTAAGCGCTCCGAGTCGTTCTTTCTTGCGTTGCCCGACGCCAGCACATCGTACGTGACGGTCACATCGTAGCAACCGTCGCGTGTCCTGTTTTGGAAGCGGAGGCGCATCACACGGCGGGCAAAGGGCTTATCCAGATGCACTAATATACAACAGATATTTGTCTGGCTTGCTTGCGTCTCTGACTCGCCTCGGCGGTATATTCACAAAGGGCTACGTTACGTGCTAGTGACGTTTTTGTGGGCGATCAGCGGGATATCAGAAAGGCTTACCCTTGTGTCGTTTCAAACCATGCTACAGTATAATGAGACGAGGGGTTTCTGTAAAATATTCGCAGCGCAGACATTTCAAACGCTCCGATATTATGCCTTCTGTCTCATTTCCTCTTCATATATGAGCATGTTGTATGGGGACACCAGAAATGGTGCTGAAATATATCAGATATGTCACCGTTCTGTACTGCGGAGAACATTAGTATGTCCTCACGAAATGCAAGCAAGCCGACCAAATTTCTGACAAATTTCAGCCCCACTGGATACGAGCTTTGCCCGCCGTGTCAATAACTAAGCGCTGATCAGGTCGGGCTGGCCGCTGGGGATGGACGAGACCGCTCCACAATCAAGCTGTGCATCGGAGAGCGTCAGCATACATTTTCAACATATATGAAGTACATTTGAGCTCTTCTCATTCTATCTCTACATCGACTGGAGCCATTTCAACTGATGTAAACCAAGAGTTACGGGGACGCCGAGTACGCCTTCAAGACGCGCTCCGCAACGACGCCCTTCGGGCAGTGCCGACCGGTCCAGAGATGCAGCTGGTGGTAGCCCTGCTCCAGCAGGACCTCGACGCCCTTCACTGTACGCCAATGGGTCCCGACGTTCGCCGCCAGTAACAGGAGGGGCGTGTCGGCGGGCTTGTAAGCCATGTCGACGACCACGCCGCCCTTGGTGGCAGCGAAGAGGGCACGGGGTAGGTAGAGAGCGTTCGTAGCGGAGCTGTCAAGTGACGTCGCTGAAGCCGGGACCGTAGAGATGACGACCGTCGGGGCGGGGCCGCCGTTGGGCCACACACCGAGCTCCTCAACGAGTTGGATCTTCGCGTCAGGGAACGCGGCGACGAGCGTCTCGGCGCTACCCCGGGTGCGGTTGATTAGGTAGATCGTCTGGATGCCCAACTTCCACAAGGCGTAGATCGCTGCGCGAGACGTGCCACCTGCGCCGATGACGAGCGCGGCCTCGGGAGTGAGGATGCCCTGTGGTAGCGACCGCTGGATGCTATGCGTGATCCCACGCCAGTCCGTGTTGTCTCCGTAGAGCGACAAAGACCCATCCTCTCTCTTCTGTGGAATGACCGTGTTGACAGCGCCGATGATCTCTGCGTCCGCGGAAAGCCCGTCAAGGAGCGGTATAATGTCCCTCTTGAACGGAATGGTCACGGACGCCCCACCAAAGTCGGGCGCGGTGATAGCCGCCTTGATCTCCTCGCCCACGGTCGCGGTCTCCAGGAGCTCGTATTTGTGCGGAAGTCCGAGCGCCTCGAATGCGGTGTTGTGCAGGGTCGGGGACATAGAGTGCGCGATCGGCGTCCCGAACAAGTAGAACTTCTTCGCGGGCAGCTGGCCTAACAGATGGAGGGCAGTCTGAATCTGCGCAAACGACAGCTGACCCGGGGCGGCCTTCGACGGCAAAAGCGGGTGAGTGACGGGACTGAAGGTCGAGTTGAGGATGCGTGACATCTGGCCCTCGACACCCATGTTGAGCGCGATGATGGGTTTCGCGCCTGAGACGGCCTGCGTGCGCAAGACAAAGTTGTGCAGAGCGAAGTTGTCCTCGAGCGCGTTCGCTTTGCCCACGATCTTGACGATGTCCCCAAACCGGTGCGCGAGCTGGTGCTTGGCCTCGACGGGCTTACCGCCCCAGTGCATGTTCCCGCTCCAGTCGTGCCAGGAGGCAATGATCTTCGAGTGGCCCTTGCGCGAGACGAGGTCCTGGATGTTCTTTTCCGTCCACGAGATCTCGACGTCGATGTACTCGACACCAAGGCGCACAGCAGTGAGGAAGAGCTCGAACGCTTCCTTCTCGGCGTGGTCAGGGAACTGCCCACCCTGGGAGACCGTGCGGACGGTGAAGATGAGCGGGAGGCGAGTCTTGTGCCTGAGGGCCGTGATCTGCTCGGTCACGTAGGACGTCGGAGGGATATAGGCGCCGAGCTTGTCGAAGTCCCGGGGCGACCTGAGGAGGTCTACGCGCACCTCGATGGCATCAACACCAGCAGTCATTTCCTGGACGTGAGGAAGCGCAGGAGTGATGTCGGGGTATGTGAGGCAGAGGAAGTACGACCTCTTGCCCTTCGCGAGGTTCGGGGCGAGGTTGGCCTGTTGTCCAGTGATGTGGTTGAAGAACCGCGAGACCTCCTCGCGGACGCTCAGAGACGAAGGCGCCGCCTTCGAGTCGTCATGCGCTGGCGTCCCGGAGGAGGCGAGCACACCCGTGTAGTTGACGAACTCGTAGCTGCAGCACTCTGCGAACCAGGGAGCACGCCGCTTGTAGACATCGACGATGGGCTCGCCATACGCGGGACGCGCAGTCTCCTCGCCGAGGTAGCCGACGACCTCGTCGATCTCTCGGACGATGTGCACGACTGGGCCCGTCTTCGTGTACTCTTTCAAGAGCTCGCGCGCAGCCAGGGTTTCGACGATCCCGCCACCAAGGCTGATGACATGACCACTTCCGTTTTGAGAAAGGAGCTCTCGCAGAATGTCAGTTTCTGCCTCGCGGAAGGCCGGCCACCCGTTCTGATGCACGAACTCCCGGACGCCCGTCTGGTGCTTCTCTTCGAAAGCGGCATCGGCATCGACAAACTGCCAGCCCAAGGCGCTTGCTGCGAGCTCCCCGATGAACGTCTTGCCTGAACCGCGCATGCCGATGAGGACAACCGAGGCCTGTGAGGCATCATCCGTGGGGCGGCTGGCAGAAGCGATCTCGTGCAGAGAAGAGAGCTCGACACCTTCGACGGCAAGCCCGATCTGGGGAAAGATGAGTGCGGGGGTCGGTGTCATGAAGAGGTCAACATACCTTGTTCTCAAGGTCGTCCCACCAGTTCGGCCACGTCTTCTCTACACAGCGCTTCTCTTCAAGGATGGTATCCTTGATCGCGCTGCCCAGGACACTGAACGCCATCGCGACGCGGTGGTCGTCGTAGCAGTGCACGCTAACACCCTCCTTCAGTTCCGAAATGGGTCGCCCATACACTTCGAGACCGTCATCAAGTTCCGAGGTCTCCACACCAAACTTGGCTGTTCGGAAAGTCAGTTGTGCGATCGTCACATGCCAGACTGTGTCTCTCACCGAGTTGGTCGATCATAGCCTTGATGCGGTTGCATTCCTTCACTCTCTGGTTCGCGATACCGATGATGCGCGTCGCGTTCGGCTTTCCGCCCTCCACTGCCCTGCCCGCGAGAGGCGGCTGAGTCGCAACAGCAGCGAGAACAGATGCAGTCAGGAAAGCGTCGGTCATCGGCTCCATATCGACTAGTCCGAGCGCGCGCAGCTGGCCTACCGGAGGGCCAGTCACCGTCGTCTCGGTCTCGGTCTGCACAACCTTGCAGCCCATCGGCTCGAGGACTTCTTTCGCGAACCGCGCGTCACCCTGCAGCGACGCGGACCCGATGTTCGTGATCGTGCACGTCGTGCCTGTGATCGCCGCAATGGCGAGTGGGTACGTCGCGCTGCTCGCGTCGGACTCGATGTTGTACTCCGCGGGGTTGGTGTATGCCCCCTTCGGGATCCGATACACGTCCAGCAACTTTCCAGACGGGTCCTTCTCGCGGACAACCTCGATCCCGAACGTCTTCATCATCGCGATGGTCATGTCGATGTACGGCTGTGAGATCACCTGGCCGCCGGTGAGCTCGAGCTTGATGGGTTCCGCGGCATACGGCGCGCAGAGCAGTATGGACGACACGTATTGGCTGGATACGCTCGCGGCGAGCTGGATGTGCGCGCCCTTCAGGCCCGCCGGGGCGATAGAGAGAGGAAGGCACCCCTGGCTTTCGAGATAGTCGATGCTGCTGCCGTTAGCGCGGAGCGCGTCGACTAAAGGTCCGATCGGACGCTGCTTCATGCGCGCGTTGCCCGTGATGATCGTACGCTGGTCGGCGCTCTGCGCCTGGACAAGCGTGCACACAGTCGTGAGGAAGCGCGCTGCGGTGCCCGCATTCCCCAGATAGACTTCCTTTCCGCCGCTGGGGACAGAGAGCGCCCCGGCGCCCCCGGAGACGACCAGGGTCTCGCCTCCGTCTTCCCAGTCGAACTTCGCGCCCTGAAGCTCGACGAGCGCGTTCATCATCACTTGCGTGTCGTCGGAGTGAAGGAGGTTTTTGAGCCGGCAGGTACCACTTCCGAGCGCCGCGAGAAGGAGCGCGCGGTTCGAGATACTCTTGCTGCCCGGCGTCGCCATACGGATGGGGCTTTTGCTCGGAGTGCCGGGTACGACCTTCACAGCTTCGGATAGAGTCTTCTCAATGACCTTGTCCGCGACGACAGTCGCCTTGGGCTCGTAAGTCGCACCGATGCGCGACAGGATGACGATCTTCTTCTGCGGACCGCTGTTCTTCTTGTCGATGCGCATGATGTCGAGAAGTTTTGACACCGAAAGCGAGCTCGCGGCTGGGAGGCTCGCGATCCTGGGGTCCGAGAGCGACACCGGGAGGTTGTACGCCTTCAGGGACCGCGTCAAACGTCCGACCGCGACTTGGCTGAGGATACCCAGCTGACGAGCAACCTCCGCCTCTAGGATCATACCGACCGCAACGCATTCCCCATGGAGCATGGCGGGTGTAAGGACCGCTTCAATTGCATGGCCAATGGTGTGCCCGAAGTTGACAAGGTTGCGCAGGCCGGTCTCGCGCTCGTCAATGGTGACTATATGCGCCTTGACACCGATCGAGCCGGCGATGACGGATAGAAGGAGCTCTTGCGCAGGCGAGCGCGTCGACTCTGTGCGCCCGGCGAAATTGACAGATGGGGTTTGGATAGCCGCGAAGATTTCGGCGGCGCGCGACTCGAGCGCGGAGAACTCTGTCTCGTTCCAAATGGCAGCGGTCTAGAGAAAACGTTAGAATATTGTCCTTCAAGAAAGCGCGCACATATTCGACAATGGAAATGAGCTTTACGTCGCGCCTGGGATGCAAGGCGGAGCATATAGAGTGCATGAAAGCGGGTCCATACCGTGCAGTGGAAGTTTGCGACGTTGATGGGGACTCTCTCGCAGTCCTGCGCGACATCTCTCCTGCCTCGTGCAAAATCGATCGCGCAAGCCCCCAAGGGAGTGTATTCGGAACGCAGTTATACATGTGGGGCGCTGAACCTCCATCTCGAGCTGAGCGCCGCACCAGTGGAAGCTGGTTTCCCAAAACTTCGGAACATGGTGGAGCAGGTCTAACCGCATACAAAGACGCCTCTCATAGTGGCTGGTGATTGGGACTATTTCCTGCGCTTTGCGCGGGACGCTTGCACGCTTACAATATTGCCTTACGAGTCACCAGCCGAGTCGGACGCAGGACCCTTCAGATCCCCACGGCGGGCATAGGTGGGGCATACGTCGCGTCGTGCACGAAATGAGGGAGAAGTTGCTCACCTTGACGACCTCGGCCATACCATTTGAGAACTCCCTCGCGGGGAGGGTTTCGAGGAAAGCTGCATCGATGAAGATGTACTCCGGCTGCCAAAAGGCGCCAATGAGGTTCTTGCCGTGGGGAGTATCGATCGCGGTCTTGCCTCCGACGCTGGAGTCGACCATGGCGAGTAGGGTCGTCGGGATTTGCACGAAACGGACTCCGCGCATGCTGTGCCATATTGAGGTGTGTGTGCCGGACTGCGCAAGGGAGTACTCACAAAGTGGCTGCGACGAAACCGACGAGATCACCGATGACCCCTCCGCCCAGAGCGAGGATGACGGTGTCGCGCGTGCATTGGTTCAATAGCAGGAAGTCCTCGACTTCCGCCTTGCCCTCACGGCTCTTGCTGGTCTCTCCTGGGGCGATCACGAAGGTGAAGAACCT
This sequence comes from Trametes versicolor FP-101664 SS1, assembly GCF_000271585.1. Lineage (NCBI taxonomy): Eukaryota > Fungi > Basidiomycota > Agaricomycetes > Polyporales > Polyporaceae > Trametes > Trametes versicolor. The sequence goes on along the minus strand of NW_007360329.1, from coordinate 2,545,853 downwards.
TGCGTTGGTCGAGGTTTTGCGTGAGTCGAACTCGGCCTGGAACGCAGACAGATGGAGGTTCCCGACGTTGGTGTCGGTGACTAGGACATATGTGGAGGATGGGAGTGTGTCAATGACAGTTTGTACGATGTACGGGATGAGGTGAAAGCCGCAGTGGATAGACTCCTTGCCGAGGATGGAGACCTTGCGGACGTCGACGGAGGCCATTTTGGTAGCGGTCAAGATGCCTGTACAGCCGTGAGCAAAGCTTTAACGTCGCGCCAATGTTGCGCGTTCGTGTGTGGACGTACCGCGGTCGTAGGAAAGTTCACACCGCGCTCCGGGTCGGAGGAAAGCTGAAGGAGGTCAAAACATGCAATGACTCCGGTCCGAATACCACGGAGGCATTTCTGTGGCAATTATTTAAGGTTAATTGGGGATAAGCTCAACAAATGTGTCGGAAAACCTCGGCGAGCACCGTCAAAGGTCGGAACGAGTGAGCGCGCAGAATTTCATCATCGACCACAACGACCTCGACTCCGCCCTCGGCGTACTCCCTGCACTCCCTACCCCCTCTCTCGACGCGCAGGTGTCGCCTTCTGTCGCAAGATGGCCATGCAAGCATCAAGACGTATGTTCCCGCATAAACCTTTGCGTTAGGAATCCAGGCGGCTTCTGATTATAAACCGGACAATTCTCAGTTCTCGGCCGAAGCCTGGTCAGATCTCGACCAGCCGTGCTTCCGCGCTCCTCGTTCTCCAGGAGATTGCTGTCCACGGGGACTGAAGGCGCATCTGCGGTATGTTGTTGGTCTCGACCGCGTCGCTTGCATATTTCTCACATTCGTGCGCCTGAGAAGCCGCCGCCGCCGCCGCCCAAAGCGTCACTGTGGAAGCGCTTCCTGCAGGTCACCGGGAGCATCACTCTGGTGACTCTCGCCACCGGCACGGCATTTTACTATGTCGCGCAGAAGGATCGCACTCCTGGTGTTCAGCTGCCTCACGACCCAACCAAGAAGACCCTCGTCATCCTGGGAAGTGGTTGGGGCGCCACGAGTCTGCTCAACTCGCTGGAGACGGCTGATTACAATGTGGTGAGTAACCTGCTCTCACCTCCGTGCGAAGTGCCCGACATAACGGTTTGGATAGATTGTCATTAGCCCGAAGAACTACTTCTTGTTCACGCCGCTTTTGCCCAGCGTGGCGGTGGGTACGCTCAGCCCTCGCTCAATCCTGCAGCGTGAGTTGCGTCATAGTTTGCCTGTTGCCGAGCGGCCACCTGACTTCCTAGGAAGCCACGCGTTATGTCACGCGTCATAAAAAGCGTCAAGTCACTGTGATTGAAGCGTCCGCGACGGATGTCGATGTGAGCACCACGTCAATGTCAGGATTGTTGCATACTCACCACGTATATCTCAGCCTGCCACCAAGACGGTGACGTTCGCTGGTAAGTGTACTGAAAAGGGGTCCCAACGCAACTTCAACGGATCATTCCAGATACCTCCGAGATTCAGGGACTGGTCTCTACTACAACGATACCCTACGATTACCTGGTCTTTGCCGTCGGTGCTGAAGTGCAGACTTTCAACATCCCCGGTGTAAGAGAAAACGCTTGCTTCATGAAGGAGCTCGAGGACGCGGAGAAGATGCAGCGTCGCTTCTTGGATTGTAAGTGCTCTAAAAGATCACTCAGGATACTTGTCTAACTCGTGAGAAGGCCTTGAATCTGCCGCATTCCCTGGCCAGAGCACCGAAGAGATTAAGAGGCTGCTTCACATGGTGAGTTATCATTAACATACAGGTCCGCATCTATTAACATTAAACATCAGGTTGTCGTCGGTGGCGGCCCTACCGGTGTTGAGCTGAGGTGTGTACACAGCCTACTCGCAATGAGTCCGAGGCGCTGACCCCCGGATAGCGGTGAACTCCACGATTTCCTCGAGGAGGACCTTCGCTCATGGTACCCCGAGCTGGCGGAGAACGTTCGCATCTCCCTCGTGGAAGCGCTGCCCTCCGTGCTGCCGATGTTCAGCAAGCAGCTCATCGACTACACCGAGTCCACCTTCAAGGAGGCCAAGATTGATATCTTGACGAAGACGATGGTCAAGGAAATCAAGGACAAGAGTGTTGTCCTCCAGATGCCTGACAAGACCGTTGTTGAGGTGCCCTGCGGCCTTGTTGTCTGGGCTGCGGTCAGTACTAGCGCTAAACAACGCCCTGCGAGATGCTGATAGTGTGCTATACAGGGCAACACCCTTCGCAAGGTCACCCGGGACCTGATGTCGAAGTTCCCCGACGTTCAGACGAACAGGCGCGGTATCACTGTCGACGGTGAGTGCATCACTCAGTGAGCATAGGTTCAGCCCTTATTAACTCGTACATCAGAGTGCCTCCGCATGGAGGGCTCTAACGGCAGCATCTTCGCGATTGGTGACTGCTCCGCTACTTCGTACGCGCCGACTGCGCAGGTTGCCTCCCAGGAAGGTGCCTACCTTGCCCGTGTTCTCTCGCAGATCGCGAAGAAGGATGAGCTCGATGCGCGCCTGAAGGCGCTACAAAGCGCATCGGAGCCCGAGGCCAAGGAGGAGCAGGAGCAAGTCCAGAAGCGCCTCGCGAAGCTCGAGAAGCTCCGCCCCTTCAAGTACTCGCACCAGGGCTCCCTTGCGTAGGCTAATTCGACGTGAGATTGCTCTAGATATGGTGACTTACCCTTCATGCAGGTACATTGGATCGGACAAGGCTATCGCGGACCTTCCGTTCTTCAACGGAAACGTACGTCTATACAATGCTTATGTGTTATTCATAGCTAACGAGTTCGCATATAGTTCGCATCCGGTGGTATCGCAACTGTACGTCTTCCTGATCACCTCAATAGCGCATATACTTACCACGCTCGCTCGCAGTACCTTTTCTGGCGTAGCGTGTACCTCAGCACGCTCTTCTCGGTCCGTAACCGCACGCTCGTCGCCACGGACTGGCTGTACGTCAAGCTCTTCGGACGGTACGCCTATTTTCCTGTTTTTGCCTGCGCCCGCCTAACTCTCCCCGTACAGCGACGTGAGCCGTGAATAAGCTATCTATTCTGCTCTGCTCGGACCTGGCCATAGACTATATACGACTCGACTAGTTGAATAGATGTTAGAGGTATTCATAGCGTCCCATAACCCTTACACCCAACCTATCGTATGCTATTCGCCGTCATCTAGGTGTGTCACTCAATTGGCAGTACTGTGTGTTTTCACGGGCTCTGTGTTCCAGAGCGCCCAAGCATATCGCTCGTCCGCCACCAGCCGCCACCCTTGGCAGGAGTCCCTGGAGAAGCCGGTGACTCGCAAGAAGACACCGGGGCTGCAGTGCCACCACCGGGTACTCAAACCTGCTACCCTATGAGACCCTTTGATTTTCCAGTACGACACAATGTACCTGAAGGCCGACCATCGCACGAAGGTGAGTGGCATTCTAGCGCTAGTCGCTCCTACCTCAAAGGATCTTGCAGCGGCGGGGAAGAACTCAGCTGACACCCATTTGCCGGCGCACTATGAGCACCGCGACGCGGCAGAAATCGGATGAACGCATCGTAAGGGACTCCCACAGTAACCGCCGATCAGTGGTCGCCGCGAACGTGGCGGGCCGCTCTCGCAGCTCGCCCACAAATAGCGTGCGAGCCCGGGGAGGCGGAAAGAGAGTGCGCCTTCTCTTCTGGACCGCTGAGAAGCTGTAAAACGGTGCAGCCGATGCGTTTTGAGTTGCGTTTCCCAGGCGGACTGTCTGGAAGGTGCGCGGAAGCGTTCTGAGCCGCCATTGGGAGGCGCATGGACGGCGATAGGACTCAAGGGAGGATCACCTGCGCGCAGCTCGCACGCGGCGTACGACATTCGACGCGATGCATGAAGCTGCGGAACGTTAACGTCGAGCGTCTTGAAGGAGGGCCGCCGCCGCCTGCCTCGTGCTGAGGTGACGGGACCCTCAGATTCGGCCGTTGCTGCGCGTGAAGCTTGAAGGCTCGTCCATTCTTGCAGAACGTTCGGAACCCGTCCAGTATGCGCAGTGCCTGCTTTAAGGCAGGGTCGATGAAAGGTGAGTCGATACACGCACTGTCATTACCTACTGCGACGACTAATTGAAGTCGCCGTTCCAGAGCGATGGTCTCCACCATAACGCCTCCCGTACAGGTAACGTACCGTGCCTCGACCTTGCTACTTTGTATCTCAGACTCAGCTGTCAGAATACCTCCGACAGCGCCGGGCGCATTGTCATCGGGACCCCGTCGTTGTACCGCCAATCCAAAGATACCACGACGGAGTACCTTCATGACTCTGATCCAGCACCATGCGGACATGCATGCTGCGATTTGAGTGCACATACCGTGGCCCAGGTATGTTTATTCTCACATCCTCGCGATCTGCGCTAATACGGGAGAGTTATTCATAGTTGAAAACGCGGACGCACCATTCAGGAAGGCTTCCTCCTTGTCGGACGGTCTCTTCAGTGTCCCTTCTGTTCGCAAGACACATCAGCCAATGAATGTCCGCCATGCGTCGCTACCGCGCCAAAGTTGTGGTGGCGGGCTGCGTTCACACACGCCTGTCAGTGTCGGGGCCAAAGGCCGGTGTGCCAATTTCGCAAATCCGAGCACCGTCAACGTGATTCCTTCCGCGACTGACCTGTTCGCGGAGTAGATCCAACTCGGCAAGATGGGCTTCTTCATCGTACCAAGCGTCGAGGTGACTGTCGTAATGTCGAGATGGGCGTCGGGAGATGTGCATCCATATGTTTTCCATGTGAGCTCTTCGGCGTCGTCGGCCCCCAGTGTCAGGACATGCTATGCTGAGACATCCCCGTCAGACTGGTCACTGATCCAGAACGAGGGTCATGGTACTCGTCGTCGCCCTTCGTCGCCGCTTCGCAGGCGGAGAAGGGGCGGAGAAGCTCCTTATCATATCAGATAAGACAACTGATGCAACGCGGCTGTCTTATCTGATATGACAGGCGCTCGGTCCGGGGTGCTTCTCGTCCCCAAGATAACGCTGCTCCTCCATCCTGTGATGCTACTGCGACCGTCAGCGACGCCGACGCCGTAAAGTCATGCGACGTCTGCACATGTACACCGCACTACACCACAGCCCATGTTCTTGCTTCGGTCTCGGCTTTACCATAAGTCGCGACATGGCTCTGGCGATCTTATGTCTTCCTCGGATTTGACCACCCCATCGAATTCCGACTTGCAATGTCATCCGCGGTCGAGGTTTACCCGTTGCACTGGCGCCGAATCAGGGACGAAAGTCCGGACGACTGGATGATTTCCGGTCGCGGTGTGTACCTATCTACCACGTTCATTCGAATTTCGGGGATGCTCACTGGGCGCGACAGGCAGGATTGGCCGCAAAGGCAATAATCCAGAGGGCCACCGCCCTCAGCCACCGATCGAATCGAATGCAAGCAGCCCAATCTACGATGCATCACGTACAACGGGAGCAGACGCCACCTTGAACGACCCGCTTCTTCGCCGGCCGATACAAAATTGCTCTGGCATCAGCAAGGTTTGACCGCTCGCCCATGCTGCTGCTCTGCTTCTAGAATGAACCCTAGGCCTCGGTGCCCCTCCAATGCGGCGGGCCGTGTCGTTCTTTCCGCTCCTCCGAAGACGGCATACCAGATGTCGCATGTAGCATCCCCCCTGTGCGTCAGCTTTTTCCCATCCCTGCCCGACCTGCCGTTGGGGACATGCACCGCCCACTATTAAAGGGAGTAGTGACACGCGTGTGGACCAACAGGAGGCCCGCCCCCGTCAAACTCCCTCCCTACACCCATCCGACGCGAATATGGACGCGTTCTTGGCGCCCGCGCTCTATGCCCGCGCTGCGGCGAACCCGGACAAACCCATCCGCACAGGGCGTAACAGGGCGTACCCGCGCCAGCTGTGGTGGTTCGTCACTTGCTTCATCGCCCTCGTCGCGCTATGCCAGTTCATCTCGTGGGTCATGACGAGGCGCGCTGCACGGCGCCCTTCCTCTGAGCGCCGCGCAGCCGACAGCGAAGGCGGCGTGACTTCGGAAGCGAGACGCATCTCGTGGCGCCGTCTTCCTTTGGCACTCCTCAACACTTACCGGGTCGTTGCCTTCCGTTGGACGCTGAACATTGGCCAGTCGTTCACCCTCACGTTCGCCGAGCTGTTCATCGTTTGTGTATACATCGTTGCCCTCTATGTTTGGTCATTCGTCAGCAGTGAGTTGTGGTCCAAGATATTGGTGGTGTTCATGCTGACGCCGGATATATAGCGACCGACCTGGCCGGCAACAAGTTGAGTGTCGCCTACTGGGAGAACAGGCTCGGTGCCCTCGCGGCGAGCCAGCTGCCTTTGATTACTCTGCTCGGAACCAAAAACAACGCGCTTTCCTGTGAGTACACCGCTTCAGTGGCATATACAGCGTTTGTCGTACTGACGCGTCTTCCTCAGACATCACGGGAGTCAGTTATGACAGGGTAAGCTACATTTCGTAACATATTGATATCCATAATAACCTTCTTCCATTTTACAGCTGAAGTTCATCCATCGTATGATTGCTCGTTCCATATTCATTCTAGTATGGGCGCACGGAGGTGCTAGAGTAAGCGCCCATTCTCATCTCATGTCAAGAATCTCGCTGACCGTCGTCGTCTTGTCTAGCTTATCACGTAAGCGTGAGAGTATGGCCACGCCATATGAATGCTCACACCTCTTTTGTTTAGTCTCGATAACTCGCAGTATCCTACGTGGTTTGTCCCACTTGGGATACTCGCGGGGTCCTTCTTCTGCCTCCTCGTTGTCGTGTCTCTCCGGCCGATTCGTGCCCGCTTTTACGAGCTGTTCTACTACGTGCACGTCCTCTCGGTGCTGTAAGTCCCTACCACACTTCCACGCACGTTTCCACACTTAATGCGCCGTTCTAGGGTCATCCTCCTCGCCGGATACTTCCACACCAACGACATGAAATTCGGGTTCTACCTATGGCCATGCTTCATCATCTGGGGGCTCGACCGCGCCTTCCGCCTCGCACGCCTCGTCTACTACAACCACCTCTACTTCGGCTTCAGCAAGGTGTCCAGCCAACTCGACGCGTCCGTCGAGCTGCTGTCGCCCCATCTCGTCCGCCTCCACCTCAAGCGTCCGCCGCACTTCCGCTGGGCGCCCGGCCAGACCGCGTTCCTCGCGATGCCGACTGTGTCGCGGTTCCCGATCGAGTCGCACCCGTTCACGATCGCGAGTGTGGACGCGCGGTACGCGTTGGACGACGCGAAGGCCGTGCGCGCGACGGACAACGAAAAGAACGGCTCCGACGCGGGGTCGGACTCGGACGCGACGCTGTACTGGAACGAGCTCGTGTTCCTCATCCACGTCCGCGAGGGGTACACGCGGCGTTTGGCGGACAGTGCGGCGCGTGGCGAAAAGGTCAAGGTGCTCGTCGACGGGCCGTATGGGTTCTCGCCGGACCTGGATGCCGACGATACGGTCATGCTCGTTGCAGGTAATGCGCCGTCTTGTGTACCGGTGAGTGAGTGAATACTAATGCGAGGCGCTTTACAGGGAGCTCTGGGGTGACTTTCACTTTGTCCACCTTCCTGGGCGTGTTGAGCCAGGTGAAGCACGGGAAGAGCAGATGCCGGAAGCTCGTGTTCGTATGGTGTATCCGCGATGCTAGTGAGTACCACCTCAATACCGTCATTGCGCGTCTCGAAATACAACCATGGCTAACCGTTCTCACCCGCACAGGCCACATGGAATGGATCTCGCACGCACTAAGCAAGGCGCTCGAACTAGCGCCCTCCAACGTCGAAATCAGCATCCGGATATTCGTCACCGCACAAAACGCGCAGGCCCTCGCCAGGGAGGGCTCGTGGGCCGAGGACGAGTCCATCCATTCCTCGGAGGGCGCTTCCCCTGTCGCCAAGACGAAGCCGTCGTCGCTGCTCAGCTTCCCTGCCGTCCAGCTGGCGCACGGCCGCCCGGACCTGTCTTCGATGCTGCGGGAGGAAGTCGAGGCGAACACCGGTCGACTTTCCGTGACGGGTACGTGCCTCTCCCTATTTGCGTGCTGGTGACGTAGCTGACGCTGGCCTCGACGCAGTGTGCGGCTCGCAAGGCATTGCGCGTTCGTGCCGTGCCGCGCTCAGGCTCCCGCTGTCGATCGCGTTGAGAGGCGGTCCCAGCGTGGTGCTGCACGTGGAGTCCTTTGGTTACGCGTAGATGTGCTTAGACGGAGGCGCGGCTGCTCAGACCGGTTCCGCCTCCCATGCCCGATTGTTATGCGCGTCCTGGTTGTGGGGCAGGTGCCCCCTTCAGTTCGCATGTACAACATGTCTTCTTTCTCGCCGCTTTGGCGTACGATTCGTCTAGTTTCGGCTTTCACCTTGCCACCTTCAGGTCCTTGAGGTCCATAGGAAGCGGTTGGTGGCTTATAGAATGACTCCAGACTACAGCATAGTAGTTACTGTAGCGATGTACTCATGTTTTATGAATGTATCTCAGCGCGCGAGCTGCATGCACTCGTCATAGGACGCCCGCGTCGAGCGACCACATGGCTGTTGGACGTCTGGACTCCTTTACGACTTATTTTAAGGACACAAATGCGAAGCCGTCGTGATGTCGAGTTGGCACCTCAGCGCCATCTTTTTCGCCGTCCTCCGGAGTCCGGGCTGTCCAACTGTGCTGGGCCCTACTGGACCTCCGTTGGTCCCGCAACATCGGTATTTCCTGCACGCTGCAGCGCCAACAGGACTAAACAATGCATACACTACAAACCCTTGTAAATACTCTTCAGCTGAGAGGTCGGCCGGCGCGACGGTACGAATCTCGAGCGCGGCGCACTTCGATCGCAGAGATCGGACTGATCGATCTTGTACTCAACACGCAATCGCACGACCCGGGCCGCCCCGAAGCCTCTCAACGTCCGTGCGCAGCAAGAACGTTCCGATCGCAGTGCGCTCTCGCAAATACTTTAATTGGCCGTCCTCTTCCTCGATCCTTCCCATGCAACCGCTCTTCATTTAGGGCTCGTCCAGGCTGCCCACTCGGCACACCGCATGGCTGGCTGCATCTTCTGTGGCCATGCGCACGGCACAGATGACATCGAAGCGTGGGTTACGAGGTCCGCTGCTGCGGAACGTCATCGATGCATCCCTAACACGGAGCCCATCCGAAGAAGGACGTGCGTACGTTCGTATACCGCCTCCGGGACACCGACGAATCAAATTTCATGCAGAATATTGTAGCGTGCGCACTGACCGCAAGAGTCCGATAGAAGCGGCCCATTTTCACTTATGGGCAGTGCGCGACCCGCAGCAGGTATCATAACTGCTGCAGGAGTTGCCAGAGTGACTCAGCTGCTCTGTGTCAACTCCCAGTGCATTCGTCAAGCACCTTGCTATCGATCTGGTCTGCGTCATACTGAGCGCATCCATGTGTCAAACAAGTTCTTCGGGGATCTAGAGCCCCGAAGACAACATATGCTTGCAACGGAGCAAGATCTCCATGTCAGTATGGCTCCGTCCTCTTCGCAGTGCATACCACACGGGACGAACGTGTTCGAGGCTGCTTATCATATCAGAAGTCTCCGGACGCAGATGCCCAGTGTTCTCGAACAGCACAAGATAAGACCAATCGGCGGTGCCATTTTGATAATACAGCGGTGATCCCCTGATACTCGCGCGGTGTTGCTACGTTGTCGAAGGCGCCACGCCATGCAACCAAATGCAACGCGTTGTGGCCCCGCCTGGCATCAAACTACAATGCATGGTGCATCTGCTGTCCGCGCAGTTGTCCCCGTCGAGCAGTTGCGCCATCTTCGTGCTCAAATCGCGTTTATGCCTCGGATGCTGTTTCTGCCGACTCAGGGTTGTTGTTACCAACGCTTACGCCATTGCTTGACAGTACAATCATCCTGCTCCACCAATGAGCCCCTCCTGAACCCTTACCGCATTAGAGGGGCTATGCTGTTCTGGAAGCAGTCGACTACGGCTTGGCGCCAACTTTGTCAAGGACGAACAAGCGATCTTCGGCGAGGGCGGCGAGGTCGTTCATCGTACGATTCCTCATGCGACGTCGTCTTAGCTCAGGGTGCGAGTAAGCTCAATTCACGTTCCGTTATCGAGCATCCGCTTACCAGCCCCTGAAGAGACCACGTCTCAGCAACCAGTTCTTCAACTTGCGCCGGGACGTAAAACAGCGTCGGGCAGATCGGTGTTTCATATGCACCATCTGTGGCGGATGCATTTCTGCATATGGAACTACGATTCGCGTACACCCGCAGTAAATCACGTATGGGAAGAAGTCCGTGTTTGTGCGACGACCCCGTTCAACTCCCGGGCAGCCCAGATACGCGCTGGTGCGATCTGCTTCGATTGACCGTGCCCGGCGAGGTGCTGCTTCTTTAGCGAAGACCCCGATGACGGAGCCATGTGCCCCGAGTGGATTTTAGCACGGCGGTCCGTCGCCTCCTTCACCGCTCGCAAATGGACATCAAAGAACTCGTATGCCTCGATGTCCGCTCTGCGCAGGGGCTCCTCGTGGCTGCGCGTTGCTCGGGCTCTTGCCCAGACGACCAGTGGGGCTACTTAAGCTTGCGCACGGATGAGGGGCAAAGGCAGGACTCCGCCCCCTCCCCGCTTTGGCCCTCCCGTGCACGCGCGAGCACCCCGAAGACTCAACATGAACACTCCTCCTCAGGCTCATGCTCCGGGCCCCCACTCCGCCCCGCCCGTGGATCCCAACCGGGCCATTCGCGGCGCCCACAACAAGGAGTACCCTCGCGAGGTCTGGTGGTTCGTCGCCAGCTTCATTGCTCTGGTGTCCGTCTGCCAGCTTGTGTCCTGGGCGATCTCGAAGCTCTCTTCGGGATGTCCTGTGGGGAAGCAGGCGGGAGACGCTGAGACTGCGGGACGGTCTAACCCCCCTCGCCGATTCTCGTGGCGACGTGTTCCCCTCGCGGCCGTCAATCTATACCGGGTCGTCGCCTTCCGGTGGACGCTGGAGATTGGCAAGTCGTACACACTTAACCTTGCGGAGGTGTTCGTCACCATTGCCTACATCGTCGCGCTCTTTGTTTGGGAGTTTGTCAATAGTACGTGATATAGTTGTACATTGGGTTCACCGATCTGATGTCATGCGCAGCGACGACCACAACTGGCTCCAAACTCGACATCAGTTACTGGGGAGGCAGGGCTGGCGCGATAGGTGCCAGCCAGCTGCCCTTGGTCACCGCCCTTGGCACCAAGAATAATCCTATTGCATGTGGGTGGCCGTTGCATTGCTCTTCTTGGCCATCACTGACCGATGCCACGTCGATAGATATCACCGGTATCAGCTACGACAAGGTATGTCTGCTCTTTTTTGTATCATAATGCACCGTTTAACAGTTGTCGGGTAGCTGAACTACATCCATCGTATGACGGCGCGCGTCGTCTTCGTCCTATTCTGGGTACATGGTGGCGCGAAGGTAAGTAGCGGCTCGATCTCCCTGTCATTCATCTTGATTGCTTATTATTTTCGTGCGCAACAGATCTCATAGTACGTTCCGTTTATACTGACGTGTTCCATCCATTGCTGACTGGCAGCGTGATATAGCCTCATGCCTGCAGCATACGACGAGTGGTTCATCCGCATCGGCTTGGCTGCCTTGATTGCACTGACGGTCCTCATCCTCGTCTCCCTGCGCCCCATCCGCGCACAAGTGTACGAGATATTCTACTTCACGCACTTCCTCATGGTCCTGTACGTTAACCCTCGTACCCCCGATGCTCGACGTATTCTGATCATTCTTCCCATGGCACAGCATCTTCCTCCTCGGCGGGTACTTCCACGCCAGCTTCGTGCACATCGGCGTCTACATCTGGCCGTGCTTCCTCATCTGGGGGCTCGACCGCGCCATCCGCCTCGCGCGCCTCGTCTTCTACAACCACCTCTACTTCGGGTTCACGAAGACGTCGAACCGGCTCGACGCGTCCGTTGAGCTGCTCTCGCCGCACTTTGTGCGCCTGCACCTGCAGCGGCCACCGCACTTCCGCTGGACCCCAGGGCAGACTGCGTTCCTCACGATGCCTGGGGTGTCGGGGTTCCCGCTCGAGGCGCACCCGTTCACGATCGCGAGCGTCGATGCGCGGTACCAGCTGAACGGGGTGAGCTCGCCGACCGTTGGGCCCGGGGACGCAGAGAAGGCGGGGCCGCCGTCGGGCGCGGACGCGACGCCGTACTGGAAGGAGCTCGTCTTCCTGGTCAACGTGCGCGAGGGCTTCACGCGGCGCCTGGCAGAGATCGCGCAGACGGGCGGGAAGGTGAAGGTGTTGGTCGATGGGCCGTACGGGTTCTCGCCTAACTTGGACCATGATGACACAGTCGTGCTCATTGCTGGTACGTCTCCTTCAAAAGGATCGCTGTGTACAACGGTCGCTGATGAGGATGGAATAGGTGGCTCGGGCGTATCGTTTACGCTGTCGACATTCCTCGGCGTGCTGAGCCATGTCCAGAACGGGAAGAGCCGGTGCAGGAAGCTCGTCTTCATCTGGTCTATCCGCGACGCCAGTCAGTAGTACCCATCCCTGCCCCGCTCCCACGTCCGCTGACCTGTTCTCAGGCCACATCGACTGGGTCTCGAAGGCGCTCACCGAAGCGCTCGAGCTCGCGCCGCAAGGGCTCGATATCTCCATCCGGCTATTTGTCACGTCCGGGAGCGCCCCTGGGCTTGTGCCCGCGGACTCGTGGAACGAGGACGACTCGATCCACTCTTCTGTTGAGGGGACTGCGATTGGAAAAAGCAGGCCGTCGTCGCTTCTCAACTTCTCCGCGGTGCAGGTCTCGCAGGGCCGTCCGGACCTCCCGGCGCTGCTCCGGGCGGAGGTCGATGTGAATGTTGGCCGTCTGTCTGTCACAGGTGCGTCCGACATCGCGATTATGTATGTCGGCACGTGGCTGACGTGTGTTGCTTTGCAGTGTGCGGTTCTCAGGGTGTCGCGCGGGCATGTCGCTCTGCGCTCCGCATCCCGGTTTCTACTGTCGTTGAGGGCGGGCCGAGTGTTGTGCTTCACGTCGAGTCTTTTGGTTATGCTTAGACTGTCATGGTGGATAGATTTTCCGACTTCTAGACCTTGTATCATTAGCTTTTTTGTTTTGGCTTGGGACTGTTGTACTTCACGATCACTACGCTAGTATATCGGCCTTGTGGTTACTATGTTCAAGTTTGTTTGGCAGTACTAGATGTTACGGGTGCGGTTGTACATATGTAGGGACACTTGGGGGAGATCTCTCCGCTGTGTAGGGCTATGGTTTGTCTCCATACATTGGACTAGGGAGATCAACGAAATTGGAGAGTATGGGTAGCCAGGATATCAGAGCCGGTATAGCGAAATCTATATCCACAACGTTAGAAATCATCGGCGTGTCCTTCTGAAGTGTAGTTACGTTGATATGCTTCGTAGGAGAAGCCTACCTCGACACACATTTTACGTTCTCGCATGTTGTATGGTGTGCTGAGTGTGTGCACATCATGGTCGTGATGCGGCTCTGCCGGCATGTAGAGGGATCTAGTGTCGACAAGAAGAGGTAATAAGCGAAGCATGTAAACGACGGCTCGGACCAACTTTTGGGTCAGAGGGTGAGTCAACTCGCAGAGGTCGCATGGTGCGCTGCCACTAATTGTGTATTATGATATGTCTCCCTCTGAAATTATGTCATAAGGGATCTATTTTGCCGATCATCCTGCGGGGACTTGCGGAGATAAGAGTAGGTCTTTCTAGAAAGGCGACTTTGTAAGTTCCTTCATCCAATTCGCTGTTCGGTACCGTATTTACCACTTCACATTCCGGGGTAAACCTATATAAGAAGCCGACATATCGACCTCCCATCTCGACCTCCCACTCCCCTCCCCCGTCCTTAGTACGGTGTCGCGACGTCTGCTTGTAGCCATCCGAGCCCGCTCCTCCCCTAGTAGTATTATTGTATGGAGACCCCACACCACCTCAAGTACCAGGAGAGAGATATCAGAGGCATTCGAAGTATACTTGGTGCGTTTTGGCCGCATATAGTCACTACCACACTGACTCGGACCGTTGTGCATGCCAGAGCTCGCTCCAGCCACCCACGCGTCGCGTTTGAATCACGTGGGCGCGTCTTCTCTATTCCCACGCTATATTGGATGCTGAGTTGAGCGCGGGCGATGGTCTCGACACAGCTGACCTTCTCCATTCAAACGATCGTCATACGCCTGGTCTTGCGACCTCCACGCCTCCTTGACTACTTCTCTCGGCACAGTCATTGCCGTATACCCTCCGAATAGCTCGATTTCGGAATATGCAAGGACCTCAACAGGACGTACGCGATAGGTCGTTGGAGGGTTGGATTTGACCGCGAGACTCCCGCTGCGCCACCAACGCCCAGGATGCACTGCTTGTGGGGTCTCGATCGCAGGAGACATGTACACACCTGGTGCGTCTATGCTGGGCGGCACCCCGCGGGGAAGCCCCATGGCATAGCCGATCCGCTCAGCTGCCCTGGCCATACCCCCGGACCATCACCTGACGGCCCTCCTCACGCCCCTCTGTGGCCTCCCGGGTGCCCCGCTCTTCCTTTACAACCTCAGGCGTCCCCAATAACCCCCGTCCCGACTCCCGCGCCCTCTGAATCTCTCACCCATCGGTGCGAATCGGCTTGCTGTCTCCCGGGAAGGCCCCTATTCCCCTAAATACCCCCAGATATTCTGATTCGAACACACACGCACGTCTCCTCGCAACTCCAACGTTTCGCCCGCCCGCTCGTCATACTCTGCTCGTACGACCTCCGAGCAATTGTCGTACGTGCGACTTATTGACAGGACGCTCAACAGGACACGCGCGCATCTAGACGGTACAGCTACAAGATATCCGCTCAGATCACACCAGCTAGACGGGATACCCTACACCCCTGCCTGCGACCATGTCCAAGACGATAGAGCAATCCGCCGTGGCGCTGCCCGTTAACGTCGCAGATGCTACTCCTGCACCGACTCCGTTGAAGAAGAAGAAGCCGTATCCGTTCTGGCTCGGGGGTACGTCAGATATCCTCGTTCGTCTGAGCGCTGCCTCTCATGCCGTTTCTGGTGCGCTGCAATAGGTCTTGCTGCGACCATCGCTGCATCTATAACCCAGTAAGTCCTTAGCAGTTTAGAGACGGAGACTGGCTGCGGAGCGCTTACCGTTGCATTTGAAGCCCGCTCGACTTGACGAAGGTCCGGCTGCAGGCGACGGGCGACAAGGGCATGATCCAGTCAATTAGGAAGACTGTACGCACCGCGGGTCCCCTAGGCCTGCTCGATGGTATCTCCGGGACGTGGCTGAGGCAGATGACGTACTCCGTCTGCCGTTTCTGGGCATACGACGAGAGCAAGAAACTCCTGGGAGCAAGTAAGTCAATCATTTGTATTGAGCATCGAGCTAGAGGTACTAACGAAGGCGGCAGATGAGAAGAGTCCAGCTTGGAAGCTCGCGCTGGCGGGTAGTATGGGTGCGTAGTGTCCTGCGGCATCACGATTCATCAGGGCAGAGATCTTATAAGCGTTTCAGCCGGTGGTATTGCGGGCGTGGTCGGGAACCCTGGAGGTGCGCACGAGGTGTTTCCCGCGCTTGCCGTGAACTGAACGCTAACTTTACTCTACGCGAATGTAGAAATCATCATGGTCCGCATGCAGGGCGATTTCGCTAAGCCGCCCGAGAAGCGTTTGAACTACAAGAACTGTCTCGACGGCCTCTACCGGGTACGTTCGAGGCTCTCATTATGCCTGTCATGGGAGAACGCTGACGTATGGCCTGGCCTGTAGATGGTTCGCGACGAGGGCGTCTCCTCACTCGCACGCGGTGTCGGCCCTAACGTTTTCCGTGCGATCTTGATGAACGCGAGCCAGCTTGCCTCGTGAGTGGTATATATACTTCATTGAGATATAATAAGCTTATAGGATATATACAGGTACGACTTCTTCAAGGCCGAATTGTTGAAGACAGGCCACTTCGATGACAACATTTATGTCCACACGACAGCAAGTTTCGCAGCGGTACGCTCACTCTGCATGGGTGTGCGGGCAGTTACTAATCACAATCTACCAGGGTACCGTGGCCACCACCGTCTGTTCCCCCGCGGACGTACTCAAGGTACGCCGGCCCTTTTGTCACCGATGTTCTACTTTTGACCGTGCTCCAATTGCAGAGCCGTATCATGAGCGCATCAGGCTCAGAGAGCAAATCGACCATGCAGATGATCCGGACGTCCATGCGGAACGAAGGCGCGATGTTCATGTTCAAGGGCTGGGTGCCGGCATGGACGCGTCTGCAACCCACGACGATGCTCATCTTCATCACCTTCGAGCAGCTGAAGCGCGCCGTCGACTGGACCCGCGGGGACCTCTAGGCCAGAAGCCCCGGGCCCATCGCTGCACCTCTTCTGCCGCAGCCCAGCCGGAATCCACCCCCTACCCGAGCGCGCCATACATCGCCCGCCTTCTATCTCGCCCCCACATCTTCTTCTACTCTGCCCGCCTCCATCTTCCATCCTCACACCGTCATCTTCCCACTTCCACCCTCCATCTCCGCCAGTCTTCCCCCCATCCGCAGTCCCACGGCTGCATTCACGCCGACACCTTCTACAGGACGTTTCGCCGAGCAGTGCCCGTATGTTGTACGTTGTTGTGCCGTTTTCTCCCATGTACGTTCGCGCGGGGGCGTGGTGGCGACCACGGTCTGTATACCATTCATTGTACGACTATCGCCTATCGCGTGGGACACCGACGCCGATACCGGGGAGCTTGAAGGGCTCCCACACGGGAGGCATTCTTGATCTCGAGGACCCCCGACAGGCTCGAGGAAGTTGAACCACAGCGTCATTAATGTCATCATGGCGTCTTTACAATGGCCTGCTGCGAGCAATCCCGACCTCGCGAATGCCAGCGCGGGCCAAAGGTATCGAGTGTTACTGTCCCTCAAGCTGCCCTCAAAGAGACCTTAATCTCCCAACAGGTTTGCTCTAAGTTTCGAGCACCTGTACCATCGGATTCGCATTATAATTACACGATACTCCAAGGGACATGTCTCTCATTTGGAATGCACGTGCATAACATATACTGGATGTCTTCTGAATTCCGCTGACAGCCTTCGACATCACGGAGGTTATACGCGTACCGGGCGCATTCTGGACATGATGGCAGACTCTATGAAGGTATCAACGTCCTTGGGCGGGAGTTTGGCGCAGAATGACTGACTACTAGTCTCGCAGAGGCAGGCCTTTCGACACACTCTTTTGGAGGCGGGTTGTAAAGGTGGCCGACAGGATCTTGGCACAACGACGACGTTATACTGTGGTAATAGACTGACATCGTTCTAGGGATCTGCCAGACGCACCAGTCCAGATGGTACATAAGTGCACTGAGTACAACGAGAGCGCGGGGCTGGAACCCTATACCTCAGGTCAGGTTGTCTTGGCAGTAGGCTGAAGATGGGACATGTGCTCTCTCGGGCCTGCGCGAGTTATGTCACGGCGCACAGGAGTGTGCAATGGCTCCTGCTCCTGGGGGTTTTACGTTTTTTGCCCAGGTTTTTGCCCAGGCTTTAATGCCAGCCTCTTGAGGTTTAACGGCGCCTGCTTATTCCGCCTGCGGAATATAAGCCAGAGATTTGAGCTGGTTTGTAGTCAACAGTCTATGGATAGATAGCTAACGAAGGTATCGGGAGCATCCATTGTAAGGTGCAACGTTGGAATTGATGACCCCCGGATGTCGAGTCGTATACGAAATGAGGGAGCGATTGTGTTACCTGTATGTTGTATTACTGTAGTTCTTGAACCCCACGGTTGAGGATGTACGCGACCTATGATTCCATAAATACCACTCACTTACTCATTTACTCACTCAGGAAGTTGTAATGACAGCTGCGCCGTCGGTCGAATTCCTATGGCCTGTCGGGGGTCCTGAAAATGAAACACTTTCGAATCCCTATGGTCTGTCCGGGTCCTGGTATTGTAATGAACGTTCTTCAGGAAAGATGTTTCCCATGCTAGGTGTTCTCGTGCCTGCGCTCCCGGTTTCGCCCTGCCCTCCTGGGCGCATTTGCGGACCGGAGGCTCTTGTGACCAGCGGTGCGGTGCCCGTGTACACGGTCGCGTCCGAGCGCGCCGTGTTCTACCGTGCTGCGTACTGTATGAACCCCGGGCGATTACTGAGCACAGTAACGGCACATGAGCGACTTCGCCACACGGGAGCTGTCTGTCTCGTTGAGGGATAGCGCAGGACGTTTGAATGTTCTATTGTATGCTGCGCTGTCGTGAGGCATGCCAAGGTGCGGGAGGGGTTAGAGGGCCGCGGTGGCGGCGGCGCAGGCTGCAAAGTGCACGCCGGGATAGGAGCGCGATCGCCTCGAGGGGGCGCGGCGGCGCGAGGGAAAATGCATTATCCGGTCTGCCCGCCCATGATGGCATGACTAATGCATAGATCCACCCGCCCACGTCCACACTCCGCCCGCCCCATCACTCCTTCTCCTGTACTATCACTGTACGGGATATGCAAACGATTTGTCTATTTCTGCAATTATGAGCGCATACCTTCGCAGGATGCCACCGAAATTCGCCATGTGGTCCAGATTGGTCTTTTACATATGTTGTTGTATTTTATCTCCTCAAAAGACGACAGGAGCTGACCTCGGAGCACTTCCGGAAGGGCGACTTTATTCTCGCCATGTAATGCAAAGGATGGTCACCGCCAGTCACGGCGGTACGTTGGAGCTCCGACTCGGCAATCGTGTGATGAACGCTCGGTGCAGGCGGGAAAGCGCGCCCTCACCAGGTCGATTTGCATTCCCTGTCCCTCCTCACTCAGCCACCGCTTGCGAGTAGGCAAGCTCGCGTGCACGGCGGAGTTCAAAATTGTCACTCTGCGAGTAGACATGGGATGCAACATCTCTCCCAGTGGGGAACCACTACTCAGGAAAGCAATCGGGTTGGTCGATTATATTCCGAGTCTTCATGGAAGACCATGTACGAATTTTCAGCTCTATCGGTAGAGAAACTGGCTATGGATCTAGGTATCAGAATTCATCAGACGCCCAAGCAGCGCATACATTGGCCCCTCAAAACCATTGTTTCTCAACTCCACATTGCAATCCTTCGTCAATCCGTTTGAAACTTCGTAGACGTTTTACGATGCATATATACAGGTGGTGACCAAAATTAGAATGCGAACGGACAAGCACTCGAGGCACAATGCGCGATTTGCATTGCATGTCGCTATTTGCATTTCCCGTACACTGATAGTATTCTCTTCTCGCCATTGGACGGCCCGAGGTGATTTTGAATACAGACGAGCTCCGCTTCTCCGCGACGACGTCGGGCGTCGGCGCGCTGCAGCGAGCGCGCGGCCCGCGTCCTTCTGCCCCGCATCTCGCGCAGCTCACCGTCTGGGGTTGATTTGACTCGGACCTCGCTCCGCCTTCATTTCGTCTCGCGCACCTACCACTTCCTCGCCTGCGCGGTGTTCTATGCTGCCCGCCACCCACCATGTCTTCTACCCCTACCGCCGATGAGCAGCAGCGCCATTCCCAAACACCGTCCCCGGGGCAGCAGCAGGGGATCCTGCCGGACACGGGCGGCTTCTCCGAGCAGAAGCCGTCCGCGTCGGCGTCGATCCTGAAGGAGCGGCGGTTTAAGCTGAGCAGGTGTGTTGCCTATGGCGGATTGTGCAAGTGTATGAGGCTGATGGATTGCTTGTGCGCGCGGCGTGCAGGGCATGCGACCGTTGTCGGTGAGCGTCTGTCCATGATGTCCACGGACCGATGTCTGTAGAACGAGTCCGCTAATGGTGTATGCATGTGTGCTTGCGTGCAGTCGGAGGAGGATCAAGTGCGACGAAGGGCACCCGTGCCAGTCCTGCCTCTCTTCAAATTCGGCATGCACATTTGAGGAGCCCGGCAAACGGACACACCCACACAAATCCAAGTAAGTGGTCGATCCTGTCCTATCGAGTCATCGCGCGTCGTGTTCGTATATGCTAAGTAGTCGCACAACCAGACGCGCCGCCACACTCGAGGATCGCATGCAGCAGCTTGAGACGCTCATCCAAGCTATTCCCCCGCAAGTGTTCGCGGGCGCAGGGGCTCTAGGGGCGGGGCTGCCACAGTCGCCCGTGGACCCTAGCACCAGTCCGCATGCATCTTTCGCCTCCTCTACACACATCTTCCCGACCGCGGTTCCACCCCCCTCACTGACAGCCTACCCCCTGATCAACCCTTCCACCTTCTTCGGCCCCATGAAGACTAGCTCACGCAACTCAAGCCCAAGCACAGGCATGAACTTTGGTGCTTCTTCAAGTGCTATGATCCAGGAGCCCATCGCGGAGGAGACGTCGCGCATGTCGCTTGCGTCCTCATACCTGTACTTCGACGACGAGGGATACACGCGTTGGCAGGGCGAGACGTCCGGCCTACCCATCCTCGATTTGCTCGTCGAGCGCCATGCTGTCGTCACAAAACCAGACCCTGATCGCGGGCCCACTCCGCAGCAGCAACAGCACTGGAAGGGACCAAATGGCCAACCTCCAAATGACTGGTTCCCTGATCGCCAGCCGAGGCGTACGGAAACGAATCCAGAGCATATATGGAAGCTCATCACCACCTTCATCGTTCCCGAGCTCATGGACAGGTATGGACTTCACTTGTGTCTCCCTTGCTGTACTTACTCGCGTTTGCATTCGCGTAGCCTTGTTCAATGTTACTTGTCGACGTCATACTACCTCATGCCCTTCCTGCATGTTCCAAGTTTTCTAGCGGTGGGTCATTCCGGGCTTCTATTCCATTGCCGTAACATGTGATTGAACACTACGGCTCGCAGGACTATGGCAATCCCCGGAAATGGGGCGAGCCAGGCTTTGCTGCTTTCATCGTCGCCATATGCTGCTTATCTTCAAGACACATCGACGACCCGCGCGTGCGCGCGGACCCAAATGACAGCAATAGCGCGGGCACACAATGGTTCGATCTCTATCTGCGATTGCGGACGTTGCCTGGCGCGGACAAACCCACGCTGTACACC
Source organism: Trametes versicolor FP-101664 SS1 (assembly GCF_000271585.1). Lineage (NCBI taxonomy): Eukaryota > Fungi > Basidiomycota > Agaricomycetes > Polyporales > Polyporaceae > Trametes > Trametes versicolor. The sequence continues at coordinate 2,524,811 of NW_007360329.1, read as the reverse complement.
ATTCAGTCGGTCTTTATAGCCGGTGTATACGCGGTTGGCCTTGGGAAGCTCTCGAAGGCGTTTGCACTGCTTGCCGAGTCCGTGACGATGTCCTTCGACGCGGGTCTCCATCGGTCCTCCGATGACTACGACCTCTTCGACCCGATTGAGGACGAGGTGCGGAAGCGGACGTTCTGGTGCGTCTACCTGTGGGACAAGCAGGCGAGCGCGCACTTTGGCCGGCCGCCAATGCTGCGGCTACGGGACTGCGACGTCGGCGAACCGACGATCGTCGACGACGAGTTCATCACGCGCGACGGCGTCGGCATGCAGCCCCCCGAGACAGAGAGCCGGCTGAGCGCGTTCGTGAGCTGCGTGCGGCTCTTCATCGTGCTCGAGTCCGTGATCGACGTCCCGCCGTCGCGCCCGGGCGACGGCTCGCCGTTCCTCGCGCGCGCGTCCGCGGTGCTCACGGGCTTCCGGCGCGGGAAGGAGCTGCGCGAGGAGGAGGCGCTGCTGGACGAGATCGCGCGCGCGGTGCCCGCGCACTGGGCGCACTCGGTCGAGACGATGACGAGCAACGACGTGATCCGCGTCACGCAGGCGGAGCGCATCCACTGCGTCGAGCAGTACGTGCGCATGCTGATTTACCGCCACCGGTTCTCGGAGAACGTCGCGGAGCGCATGCATAACCATGTACCGGACTCGGACCAGGGCGAGGCGGAGATCGAGGCGATGCGCGCGGCGCACTCGTGTGCGCTGCAGATCATCTCGTCGCATTTGCACATTGCTGCAAAGGGCTTGATGACTTACTGTGAGTCTGCAGCGCTGTCTCAAAAGTTGTGGCGAGTTATATCTGACAAATTCTCGTACAGATGGTGTCCATGTTATCCACCAGTTGACCGCGGCTGGACGCACATTGGTCGCGATGCTCCTCAACTGTCACTCAGACTCGTTACGGCCCCTTATCCCCCCTGCATTGGATGCCCTGCGCTCATGTGTGGGTCTTTTAAGACGCTTCAGCGGCCGCTACATCTGCGGACAACGATCCGGAGACCTTATGGAAGAGTTCTGTCGCAGTAAGTGCATCGACGCCCTTGGCCTACACCTGCTGATATTTGCGTAGTCACACAAATACCCCTCGAGACACCGCGCCCGCAAGACGGCGCACCATCGAGCACTCGGCCACCCTGGGTCCGCCCCGTACGCAAAAAGGCATCGTCAAACGCGCGGTCCCCGGCAGGCTCGGGCGACTCGCCCTCGCACCACGGCAGCCCGGAGGACTACCAGCCCACAGACGCGTTCCTCGACCACCTCGGGGGCAGCCCGCGCTCCGCCGCACAGCCGTTCTCCGTCCCGCAGCCAAATCAGCAGCAGCCAGGCATGGGCCAGCCGATGCCCCCAAGCGCGTTCGGGCTCTCGGGGGGCGCACAGGGCATGTCTGCGTTCATGGACACCGGGGGCCCGTCGCCGATGAACATCCTGCCGCCGGACCCGGGCGTGGGCGCGGGCGGGGTGGGGATGTCGACGGCGGACATCATGGCGTTCTTGAATTCGGACCCTGCGCTGGACATGAGCTCGATCCTCGCGTCGCCGGACCTCGGCGGGCTGGATCACCAGACGAATGGGTTCTATCACCTTGGGGCGTCTCCTGCGGGCACTGGGCCTGCGGGCGCGTTGTCGCCGTGAATGTCCCGGCTGGGCCGACGCGGACAGAGGGGTTGAGGATTAGGTTGGGGAGCGTAGGGTAGGGCATGTGCTGCTGTGAAGTGTCTGGTTGTGCTCCGCTTTCTGCGACTGCTGCAGTGTATTTTCCTGTGCAACATGCTTTGTATCTCGTAGTCTTGTTCCGTACGTAGCAACGGCGTCGTTTTTTTTCTCGATCAGCTCCTTGTTTGCCGGGCTGGTACTACGAAGTGATCATTCTGTGTAGGACCGTCGACCTCTGCGGTCGACGTGCATCCCCGCCCGACGCCCGCCGCCGCTTCCAAAACGAGACATGCGCTTGCTATGATGTGACCGTCACACGATGCGCTGGCGGCGCAAGAAGGAACGACGGCGGCTTTCGCTGGCTTTCGTCAGTTCTTGCTCTCGTCCGAGAAGATGCACCCTCCGCTTCCCCGAGGCTACACGCGCCATTCGAGTCTCACAAGACACTGGTGGTGGGAATTGGTCAGAAGGCACCTGTGCTAATGCGCAAATACCGCCGACTGTGCATCACTCGAGGCCGCGGCTGTGCTAGTAGCGTTACTTATTCCCGCCAGCATATACCGGTTGCGCCTTGCCTTCCTCCCTCCCTCGTCCCCTCGCCGTCGTGGTCGCTAGTATACTGTACGCCCATTATAAAGACCCGGGAGAAGTCGTACTGGTCGAACAACCTCGCAGGAGCATGCGCCTTCTGGATACTACAACTCTCGAGCTTCATGAATTTCCGGATGCTACCCGATGTCCACCTTACGCTATTTTGTCGCACGTTTGGATGTCCGGGTCTGAATCGACGCTGCAGGTATGTCCAAATGCCCATGGCATGATTCATGGTGCGGATTGACAGCGTCGTATCATTTGCCAACATCAGGACCTCATCAAGTTTCAGGAGGAGTGCCGCGTGTTGGGCGTCGACCCTCACGGAAACCTGTCTTCCACTAAGACGAAGATTGCGGATAAACTCATCAAGTGCTGTGCGTTTGCAAGTGCGAACGGGTACCGCTACATCTGGGTCGACACCTGTTGCATCGACAAGACGAGCAGCGCCGAGCTCTCCGAGGCGATCAACTCTATGGGCGAATGGTATGCGAAGGCCGACGTTTGCTACGTGTACCTCCACGACGTCGACGCTCAAGAGAATCCACGGAGACTAGGCTCTCGTTTCCGGCGCTGCAAGTGGTTTACGAGAGGATGGACACTGCAAGAGCTCCTTTTCCCGGACCGAGTCGTCTTCTTGTCCAGCGACTGGCAGACGTCGCTCGGTACCAAGACGTCGCTGTGCCAAGAGATAGAGGAAACTACGGGAATCGCGAGCGACGTCCTGACTGGTCGACGCGACATGCAATCGGTCTGCGTTGCGGTGCGAATGTCGTGGGCGTCACGGCGAGAGACTACCAGGCTTGAGGACGAGGCCTATTGTTTGCTGGGCATCTTTGGCATACACTTGCCCACCATCTACGGCGAAGGTCGCAACGCGTTTACCAGACTTCAGGAAGAGATTTTCAAAAAGACATTGGATCAGAGTCTGTTCGCATGGGGCCTCTCTGCTGTGCTACGCCCCGCAAATGCTCCCCGGCCCTTCCCATTCGACATACGTCCACTCTACGACCGTATGCGTAATAGGTCCCGCTTGGTGCATCAAACTCCTCCGCCAAAATCACTCTCCCCCCTGCTCGCAATCTCTCCTGCCTTCTTCGCCGATTGCGCAGCAGCTAACGCAATGGACTCCCATACGTTACGAGGCAACGAATCCATTCCTAGCTGGAGTTCCGCTCTCTCCGGCGGATATTCTATTACTCCTCTCGGCCTTCGCGCACAACTCCCCATCCTCCCCCTCGGCATTCTCTTCGACGGCTGCCAGTGCTCCATCGCTCTCCTAGCTTGCCAAGATATAGACGGGCGTTTTCTCGGCCTTGTCATAAGCCCATATCACCCACTTTCACCGCGGCAAACCCACTCTGAAGGTTACCGGATCGGCCCGTTCTCATGCCCCCACAGACATCATTTCGCCGCCGACGCCACATCTCCACTCGAATTCTTCGGATCTCCTAATGACCTCCGTCCAGACATCCGTGTGGTCTACATCGACCCTGGTCTGATTGGAGTCTTCCGTAGGAAATGGACACCAATTCGCGCCCGAGAGATATGGATTCGAGTAGGTGACCCCCGAAGGGAGGTGCCGAACTGGACACCTTATGATGATACGACACACTTCTCCGCCGATACCTCGCCAACCACAACCTTCAACGTCGGCGTCCCTCCTTGGCTCCACCAGCATGCTAATGACTGGGGATTTCGCCTCGACGTTCAGGAGAGGACTCCTGCAGGTATGCTTGCTCCCCACAGCGACGCTCTTTCTATGCGCATCCTCCGCGACGATGGACGAGGGCTGTGGATCACCGTCCACCTGCTAGAGTGCGTGGACAATGAAGAGTGGGCCACCGAAGACGAATACTTGAAACAGCACTTGCGAGTAGCCGTTTTTGGAGGGCAGATGATCTCCCGTGGACCTACGACGGACATCGCGGCAATTACACCGTTGGGCCCGTACAACGAGAACGGGCTCGATGTATGGCAGAACAGCTGGGCAGAAATATCACCCCTCGGTAACACGCATTGGAGCGAAAGGATGTACGATCTGGAGTCTATCGCCTGCAGGATACGGATGAACGTGATGTTCTGGACGTCAAGTACCCCCCTTGCAGTCCAAGCCGTAGGGGATCCCGCGGCACGCCGCAAGCTTCAGGATTACACGATGGACATCACATTCTCTTATCCTCCAGAAAGCGATGTCCTCCGAGTCCAGAGGACGCCGCCACACACGGGTTGGCGTCGGCTGAAGAAGATTGTCTTGGGAATGAGACTGGGGGAACTGGGGAAGCGTAGGCACGATCCACTAGCACAGTGGTACGTTCACGGACTCCATGCAGCCGCAATCCGCTTTCAAACCCTTCTGACATTCTTCTACTAGGACTTCTAAGATCAGAAAGCCAGAGAGAACTCCTATATTGGCTATACAGGTATCTAGGCAAACAGTCGGGGTGAGGGAGACTAGTGGGATTGCAGGTTAACCACGCGCTAATTTTACACCTAATCGCGCTATAACAACCTTCAGTACTGAGAATGGTTTCCACAGCAGATGGACTGGTTGAACACTACACGTGCAACATTTTCTTGGCGAAGTCTCAGAGCGTGAGCGTAACCGAAGCTTTCCCACCGCTGAACGGTATCACCCACGCGCCTGCGTCCTGCTTGAGGGTTGTTGTTGGCTTCAGCACCCCCAGACCATTCTGCGCGGTGTTAGCCACCACGAGGCGTGCAGCAGGCGCAGCCGCCGCCCCAGACACCCCAGGAGCAGCAGCGCCGATAGACAAAGTCACCGACTTCTTCGCCGGGTCGAAGTCGACCTCCTCAAACGCGCCCGCGTCCAGGCTGAGCCACGCACCAATGGGCGCAACGAACACGCGGCGCCGCAGCGAGTCGAGCATCTGCACGCGCACCGTCGGCGTCGTCGCGAGCACGCTCCCGCCGAACGCCTGCCAGCCGAAGTCGGGGTGGTCGACGAGGTAGGTGCCCATCTCGAGCGCGTGCCCGACAAAGTTCGGGCCGTAGTCGCCCGAGTACCCGTCCCACTTGAGCGTGTCCGCGAAGGAGTGGAAGGACGCGGCCGCGAACCCGCCCTGGTCGATGTTCGAGAGCGGGCCGCTGAGCCCGGCGAAGCCGATGCGCAGGAGGTAGAAGTCGGAGGGCGTCGCGCGGAATTGGGAGATGAGCGGGATGGCGTTTAGGCCGCTGCCGTAGTGGTGGATTTGCCGCTCGATGCGCTGCAGTTTTCCGCCGTACACGTTGTCCCTGGGCGTGTGTCAGTCGATGCCGAAGTTGAAGGGGCAATAGGAAGCCTTACCAGTATCGCCGAGCGTTGCCATTATAACCCCAGTGCGGTACCGTGGGTTGGTACGCAAGAATGGAGTTGAGCGTGTTGAGAGCGGTGGTCGTATCGTTGAAGTATGTGGCCCACGCAAACACTCCCTCTTGACCGGTGGAGTCCCAGGCCATCTCGGAACCGAATCTAGAAACGTCGCCCTCGCCGTCAGTTCTACGCCACGAGTCCTTCTGCTTCTCGCTACTTACGGGTACCGTTCGCCTGCCCAGATGGTTTCACGAGCTCGCATACGGCTCTCGATGAGTGTGGCGTTCGCCGTCAAGCCCTCCCTCTTTACGTCGTCCAACAGGTACCGGATGACCGTCTCCTCCATCAAGCCGTCGTCGGCGTACCCCACCCTTCCGTTCGTCATGCTCGCCACCGTCATGACGGCCTGGTTGAGGTACCACTCCCACGTGTTTGTCTTGACGAGGCTGGGGTAGTTGCGCGCAACGCGATACAGAGACCAGTACGCCGCGATGACGTGCACGTAGTCGTAAGCCCGGTCCGTCGCGTAGGACGCTGCCTGGTTCCACGACCACCAGTTTCCCCAGAAGATAGACGAAGGGTAGTCATAGTTGGGCACGAGCGCAGGTTGGTAGAAGTAGACGGCCTGTGACGCGCGTGAGTGTGGAGTGTCAGGAACCGTAGTGCAGGCATACCTTCTTCACAGAGCCATCGGGATTCTGAATAGATCCCCAAAGCGTCTCGTTGACGAACTGTTCCATCTTGGCGACCTCCGCGACATTGGGCTGCGCGAACTGCTTAACCGAAGCCGCAAGCCACGACCCCGCACCAGCCTCGTCGCTCAACCCTGGGATCCATGCCCTCGGATCGTCCTTCACCACGGCGTTCACCTCGCGATCGTAGCTGATGACCGAGGGCGATCTGTTGAAGGGGTCCGAAGGGTCGTCGAACCAAGACTCCGTCGTCAAGAAGTTTCCAAGATCTGCAATGGCCTGCACGGCCGCATGCGTGACATAAAAGTGGACGGTTTGGATGGTGCCGTCGGCGTACGTGATCGTGAGGCGCGAACGTCCCCATGTGTGGCCGGTGATGGTGTAGCCGACCCAGGCGGACGTTTGCGCGTCGGTGTTTTTGGTCCAGGAGAGGGCACCTGCGGGACTGACGGAGATGGAGCTGACGGCGGACGAGAAGCTGAGGAATAGCTTCCCGGGCTGGTCGGATGGCAGAATATAGCCAGGAATGCCGACGGCGACCGGGCGCTTCGCTGTCTGCAACGCACTCTCGATGCCTCGGATGGAGGGCGCCAAGACGAAACGAAGGCCGTACGTCCGAGTCTGTCCAGGCTGCAGGGTTGCGGAGGTAGGGGCGTTCCAGGGCGTAACGTTCTTCCACTCGTTCTGCGCATAGGCGAGCGTGTGGAACTGCCACTCGTAGAGGCCCTCGAAGGTCTGCGACTGGTAACCCAAGGACGTAGAGGTGTCCTCGGGGAGGAATCGCCATCCTTCGAGGGGAGACTTCCCAGCGGGGAGAACGAGCAGGGGCGGAAGCGTGCCCAGCAAAGGGGTCACCTGTACGTATCCTGCATCCTGGCCGATATAGGGATCGAACAGGCTGCAAAGCTCGTTGGTCTGAGCAGCGGTCCGACCTGTGAAGATCTGCAAGACCACTCAGCGTTGTTTTTCGAAGAACCAATTCAGGTATACTCACATTATTGAACTCCAACGGAGCTCCCAAGGCGCCGATCTCGACCGCCTGCTTTTGTGAGTTGGTGACATCAAAAAGAAGCTCGAGCTCGTTGTTGTTCATGACCCATCGGCGAGTGATGTTCAACAGGGAGCTGCTAGGTAGAGTCGGCGACAAGTTCGCCGCCGCAAGCGTACTTCCAGTGACATTCAATGGGGCGACGCTACGTCTCTGGGCTGAGGTGTCGCCGCTCGTCCAGGCCGATGAGCCTACTACCCTCGCGCGGAATGTGAGATCGCCGAGGTGGTAGTTCCCGTTCGACTGCCGTTGAGCCATGACGTCCGCAGGAATAAAGTCAAACCCAGAGGCGTTCAATGAGTACAGCGTCTGAGAATCCTTCACGAGCTGGACGCTGAAGGAAGGCGTGTCGAAACTCAAGAAGCCATTTTGGAGGCCGAGCGTGCCAGACTGGGCGGTACAGATCCGCACGAGACAGAGCGCAGAGATGCAGACGGCGTGAAGCGTACGCATGGTGACAGCAAGTACTTCTGCGATGGCAAAACGTTAGGACTGTCCTCGCTACGACGTTGAATATATAGCGCACCCTGCAATGACGTGCCGCCTTCATCCAGGTACTGTACCGCATGGCGGAGATGCTTCTTCGCCATGATTCACCGAGCACGATGCGGTGCAGGTAATGTGAGCCACTCCATCAACAAGTCAGCACCAGTCATGCGCCAGACCTAGAGCCGTGCAAGCGGACCGTCTAGGGCTAGCATAAGATCTCTCCACGACGTACAGCAACCATGATATGGTCGCTCGCTACTGCAATCAGCACACACGCTCAGAGATAGCCATGAGCAACATGAGTTTCGGTAGAAGGGAAGACGAACCTCCACCGGCTGAACCGTCATCTGAGCCGTGCGCGAGCTAGGTCATTCTACGACGGGCCGTAGAATACGTTATCGTCCCGCAGTGCGGGCCGTCGGTGTGTTCCACGTTGAAGAAGTCGCCGCGAAGAGTTCGAGAAGATCATGAGGTCAGAAAGCGCGATAACCTTGGTAGTTTCTTGATGAATACAGCGTCCTGATAATACAATCGGGGTGCGCCGTAGGGTATGTTTGGCTTGAGTACAGTATCTGTACAAACATGATTATGCGCCGCTCAGTTTGTGATTGTGGGGGAAGGAAGAGATGGACGTACGCGTAACGTACGTTCGCTTGCCACGATTGAGCCACTCGGACACAGCCGGAGTGCCAAGCCACGTGGATCTACAATCTATACCTCTCAAATCTGAAGGAGACTGCTACTCATCCTTACGCTCGACGTCGGACAGTGATTGAAGCACGCGTTCAGAGTTTAGAACAGAGAGCAGGTCCAGGGGACCATGCATTGAGACATCCGATCCACGATACAGATACATCCGGTAGAAGCACAGGGAAATAACGAGAAGATTCCCCACCTAGCGAAGGCGGAGAGACACGAAAGGTACTCTAAATTATCTATAATAAGAGTCCGAAGTGCACTATGCGGAGGCTGGGAACGGGACGGAAACAATGCCGAGATGCGAATGGGAGGCGGGAAAGATGCGCGATGCAGAGAAATAATGTGAGATGTCGAGGAGAGGAAAGATGCTGAGAGGAGAGAGAGATGCCGAGGAAGGGGAGAGGAGAGATGCCTAGAAAGATGAGAGGAGAGATGTCGAGGAAGAGGAGAGGAGAGATGTCGAGGAAGAGGAGAGGAGAGATGTCGAGGAAGAGGAGAGGAGAGATGTCGAGAAGAGAAGAGGAGAGATGTCGAGAAGAGAAGAGCGCAGAGGGGAAGAGAGATGCGAGAGACAGAGACGGAGACGGAAATGCAAACGGTGAAGGGCGACATCCGCGAGGACAGCGCTCACGCAGTGCGGCGCATAAAGTCGTCGAGGTAGTCCATGCTGTTCGCCGATGGCGAGGACGCGATGGAGGAGCTGTCCGACGAGAACTGGTCGTAGTAGCTTTCGTTCCAGCTCGGCGACGTCTGTCCATAGAGCGAGTTCGCAGACGGGAGCGCCGGGGTGTCGTACGCCATCGGGTTCGGCGCGCACATGCCCACACCCATGCCCAAGCCCATGTTCGGATCCAAGGGCGGGACGACGAGCGACTGCGCCCAGTTCTGCATGTTCCAGTCCATCGCGGGCTGCGGCGCGCAGGCAGCTCCGGGGGCGCCAGCGACCGACCAGTCGTTTGATGAGTTCAGGTATTGGCCGGGGTCCTGGCCTGACAGAAGGAAGTCTGGGGCCATGACATTGCCGAAGTTCTGTCCTTGGTACTGTTGTTGCTGCAGCTGCCAGCTGTCGACGTTGGACGCGGCGAGCTGAGGCTCGTCGTCGAAGGAGCAGTCGAAGTCTTCGCTGTTCAGCTCTAGGCCCATGTCGGCAGCAAGATTGGCGAGGGTGGGGCTGAGTGAACGTTCGTGCTTGACAGGAGACATGCTCTGGGCGAAGTTGCTCGACGAGGGTCCTGCGACCGGCTCGCAGATCGGCTCCATGGAGGACGGGTACGCAGGGGAGGGAGAGGACGCGGACGGAGGGGCAGGCACGTCGTAAATCCCGGCCATGCGCCGCTTCTTTAGTTCCTTGGTCGCAGCTGGGACCGTAAGCTTTAGGCTCAAAGCAAGCGCGTTCACATCCCTGTCATCCTCCTGGTCGGCGACCGAGCGGAACCTGGGTTCCAGCTTGGCGCGCGACCCAACAACGTAGCCGTGGAGGCGCTTGCGGTGCCTCAGGAGCCCAGAGGGGTCGGAGAACGCCGCCGAGCAGCGAGATACGACACCGAACTCATCGATCCAGTGGTGAGGACACTTGTCCGGACGTTGGCCAGTACTGAGGCAAGATGAGCATGATGGCCGTGCATGATGCTAAGGAAAAGACTCACTGTATGGCGATGTGTGGCTTCATATTTGACTTCTGCTTCGTGGTGTGAGAGCAACCGGGGAAGGGGCACTTGTATTTGCTGTAACGGGGAGTTGATGAGCGAGCTCTTGCCAGCAGGAAGGAGAGAACGCACCCTGGTCTATCCAAGTGGGTAAGGAAATGTCTCTTCAGGTCGTGCACTCGCGACGAGGCGTACCCGCATCCTGGGTAACGGCATCGGGGCGCCTGATGAGAGCATTCCAGTCAGTATGAGAGGAGAAGAAGGTGGACTAGCCACATACAGTTGGTGTCTTGATCTTCTGAACGGGGGCAGCAGGCGTCGTGGTCTTCTTGACGGGGGCGGAGCCATTGGATGACTTGGTGGTACGAGCCATTTCTGCGAAGTAGAGTGGGATAGGTAGGAGGAGGGTATGGATGAAGTATGAGGAGGGGATAGTGTGTGCGGGGAGGGGAGGTGGCTCAGGAAGGGCGGGAGGGCGTTTCTGAGGCGGGAGGCTCGACTGGGGGGGTCGGGGGATGGGTTGTCCTACCGCCCTGCCCCCCACCCATTTATACTGAGGGTCGAAGGCCCATGAGGAGGCGGATTGCTTGATGGATTGCTTTTGCTAGCGCGCTAGTGTGGCGGATTGCTTTTCGCCAGGAATGTCAACTTCGTGTAAACAGCGGCATACATGGGGGGGAGGCTCAGCGCGCCACCCCGACGCATGTCCTTCCTGGGAAGGAAGTGCGAGTGGCTCACCTCCTGCTGTTGCGTGTTTGTCAGTGGCTCAGTGGCTCGGGCCTACTGGATTTGGCATATGTGAGAGGCTCACCGGGAGGCCCGCCCCGAGCGACGTTGTATGTCGATGTTTGCCTTCCCGCCTCTCGTCCTCGACGTTCTGTCCTTGCACCGTCGGCGTTCTGCATGTCCACGGCGACGAGACCTCCAGCAGGGCTACCTGCTAAGGCCTGAGACCTAGCTTGAACGTTCACGTCATCTAATTTCGATTATAGCGCGAAGATGACCCCTTTCTTCACTACAAAAACTTGTAAGCTATTAGCTACTCAGGTCACTAACCCAAGTGGCTCAGAGGCTCACCCTCAGGCCGTCGCGACGGGCAGCAAGTCTGCACATGACTTGGGCGCTTCTTCTGGCGCTTCCAGCTCGCAGCTGCAGTTCGGCCTCGAGGCTTGAGCCACTTGTCGCGGTACTCTTTGACCAACAAAGCGCCACGTTCTGGACTAAGAACAGTCAAAGCACAGCGTGTACGACCAGTGCATGGCAACCAAGCTGTGAAAAGGTGTCAAAGAGTGCATAGACTATGTGCACGTTCACGCACATCTCGAGCTGCTAGCTGCCTGACCTGGACGTAGACATTGCGCATTGTCTGCACAGCGATGTCTGCGTCCTCGGGTGCTGATGCACGCATAGTCGTATCGCGTACGCGCTTGCCGACGCCTGCAGTAGCTGATTCCGGAAAGTCCATGTATTCAAAACAGGGCAAATATACAAATCGGCCGGCTAGAATACAGGTAGCATACTTCTGTATCCATGAGCATACAACCACCGCATAGCCCGGGCGCACTCACCTGTCTATTCCTCTGTCGTCATCTTCGTCGTCATACCGCCGGGGATATGCGCTTTGAGAGCATTCAAAGCGACTGGAATTGTTCCTGGGGCTTCTCTATGAGCGGGCTCTTGTCCGCCTGGACCTGCTCCACCTGCCCGTCGTGGAACTTGATCGTGACGCTGCCATCCGCGTTGCCGAAGTACGCGGCCTTCGCCATGTGGCAGAACAGGCCCACCTCGACGACGCCCGTGAGCATTTTGATGCGAGTCAAAAGCTGGGTGACATTGGACAGGTCAGCGTCACGACTAACAGCAGGGGTGTAAGCCACAATTGCTTACCGTGTACGGGTCCTTCATCATCTCTTCGGGGAAAGGAGCGTCGATGATGAAGTTGCCGTTGTCGGACACTACGGGGCCTGCCTTCGCCTTCGCCATGCGGAGCACGGCCTTAGGCGAACCGAGCAGGTGCAAGTTCTGCAGAATCTTGGTGTACGCGAACGGTACGACCTCGATTGGAATACCCTGCTTGAACTGCACGCGGGAGGTTAACTCGGCAGGCGAAATGGTGAGAGGCTCGTTTTGCTCACCATGGTGCCAAGTACGTTGGAGTTCTTGCGGTAATCCGCGACGAGGATGAAACTGTCCACATTGTGAGTCCCTAAGCGCATAGAGACAGCTTTTACGAGCTTGACGTACGTGTCTGCAGCTTCCGCGAGCACCTTCTCGCGAAGGTGGCAACCACCTCCGCCCTTGATGCAGTTCAGGTCAAGGTCGACTCTAAAAGTATATGGTGAGCCCCGCGAGCATACGTGGTTTGAGCTGGCCAGACGCACTCATCTGCTCCGTCTATAGTGACGTCGATGACAGGGTACTGATCGACATCACCCAGGAGCAATTGCCCGTTCACGATCAGCTCCTTGGATTGGAAGCCTGCAAGTTGAGAGAGTTCAGCCTCGCGTATCAACGTGAGTTGCTATATGCGTACTAGTCGGGATGAAGACTCGGTCCTTGTTCATGGCCCTGCCCTGGGACACTATGCGCTCGACGACATACGGCACGGTGGAGCCTGAGTCATGGCAAAAACGTGAATAAACATGTCAGAAAAATTGTCATAACTTGCCCTACCAGAGCCGATCCCGATGACCTTGCAGCAGGTGTTTGAGCCCAGGGCGCAATGTCACGAAGAAAAACATACCTTATGCTCGGGGTGAATGTGTCGGTCGACCGCAGTCCAAGCCGCTAGACGCTTCGAGCCTTCGACGGAAGAAGACGACGGAGCAACTAGCTCACACGGATCAGCCCCGCCTGCTTAATTTCGGAGTCATTTGATGCTGACCTTTTGGCGGGAGAGGCTGGAGAAGTGGTGTGCTCGTTGTGATGTATTTGGTGTTCTGGCCAGCCAGAGTTGGCCGGAGAGGCTGCGGGTACACCCCATCGGTGGGCGTCCTGTGCCAGCGCGAGTGGAGGGTCGACGAGTCGTCGATGCGGACGGCGGGGATGAGGGGAGATGACAACATGAGTGAAATTTGAGGGGACGCTCCGTCGAGCTGATCGACGTGCGGGGGACGCTCGCGGGGGCGACTCACGACATGTTCGGGGTCAACAGTGCTGGCGGGATCGGCATCTTGGAGCTGCTCCTTCGTGAAAACGGTCCTCGCTGGCTGGCAAGTCGAGCGGGGGGTATGTTATGACAGAGACGGCCGAAGACGTGGGCGTTGACCATGAAATACCCGGTCTGCCCTGCGCTCTCTCACCCTGACCTCCGATGTCCCGTGCCGCCTCGGTCATGCAAGGCAGCGGGCGCCGCGGCGCCGTGGCGCCAATCGCGTCTTGTCTCCGTCCACCACGTTCGCCGTGACTACCGGTACTGAGCCGTCCTGGGAACCGCCCAGACACTGCGCAGGAGCATGAAGGCGATACGAGGTACGTCCCAGGGCCGGTCTCCCCGCGGTGCCGCTTACCGCTTCTCACAATGCAGGCGTGCTTCTCACCTGGTTTGTGCGATCGTCCGGCGCGCATATCACAACTCAAACCGTCTATCTGTGCCAGTGATTCGGCCGTGAAGCAGATTCTGCTCACGCTGAACGAGAAGGAGAACTTCATCATCGAGGATCTGGATGACTTTCATGTCGTGATCAAGGCCGATGAGGAGTATCGTGTGAGACGCGAGCTCGAGGCGGAGGTACGTCCGATTTGTGCATCTAACTCCTGCGATGGGCCTGATACCCTTTAAAGCTCGAAAAGAACACATACAGCCTTGAGTGACTGAGAAGCGACCGTATGTCCGATGTCCTGACGATGTTCTTGCGTTCTCCTCGGATGTGTCCGCGATGTACGTATCCCCGACCTACGCCCTCACTTAACGCCTATACAACATCAAATTTTCTCGAGAACCGGTGCCACATCCGCCCACT
>NW_007360329.1:2500410-2509968 GCF_000271585.1 Trametes versicolor FP-101664 SS1 | reverse complement strand
ACGATGTGTTAGAAGACGCGTCGATGACGTCGCGCGTCGTGTAGACGCCCAGGACGGGATCGGCATCTTGGAGCTGCTCCTTCGTGCAGACGGTCCTCGCTGGGGTATGTTATGACAGAGACGGCCGAAGACGTGGGCGTTGACCATGAAATACCCGGTCTGCCCTGCGCTCTCTCACCCTGACCTCCGATGTCCCGTGCCGCCTCGGTCATGCAAGGCAGCGGGCGCCGCGGCGCCGTGGCGCCAATCGCGTCTTGTCTCCGCCCACCACGTTCGCCGTGACTACCGGTACTGAGCCGTCCTGGGAACCGCCCAGACACTGCGCAGGAGCATGAAGGCGATACGAGGTGCGTCCCAGGGCCGGTCTCCCCGCGGTGCCGCTTACCGCTTCTCACCATCCAGGCGTGCTTCTCACCTGGTTTGTGCGATCGTCCGGCGCGCATATCACAACTCAAACCGTCTATCTGTGCCAGTGATTCGGCCGTGAAGCAGATTCTGCTCACGCTGAATGAGAAGGAGAACTTCATCATCGAGGATCTGGATGACTTTCATGTCGTGATCAAGGCCGATGAGGAGTATCGTGTGAGACGCGAGCTCGAGGCGGAGGTACGTCCGATTTGTGCATCTAACTCCTGCGATGGGCCTGATACCCTTTAAAGCTCGAAAAGAACACATACAGCCTTGAGTGACTGAGAAGCGACCGTATGTCCGATGTCCTGACGATGTTCTTGCGTTCTCCTCGGATGTGTCCGCGATGTACGTATCCCCGACCTACGCCCTCACTTAACGCCTATACAACATCAAATTTTCTCGAGAACCGGTGCCACATCCGCCCACTCATGCGCCGCCTTTTTCAACCTGTCCGCCCGTGCCTTCATGTCCAACAAACGCTGCCTCAGAATAGCCACAGCTCGAGCATCCCGGACCCGGTCAAGCCTCAACTCGTCCACCAGACACAACACGCAGGGACTCGTGGTGTTGTCAGTCTGAGCAAACAACACATGAAGTGTCTGCGGCATCCTGAATCGTACCGGCTTGTCTTAGCCTTGATGGTGCCAATAGAGATAAATCATGTAGGCGGCCTAGGTGACTAGAAAGGGATGGTAAGTCAAATGTCTTTTCGATGCTGTTGCGCTCCCTCCGGACTCGGAGTCCGCGATGTACGTATCTCCGGTCTACACCCTCACTTCGTAAGATGCTGTTGTCTGGCGGCGCTGAACGAGCGACTGCGACCAAGCCGGCGCACATGGACGGTACTCTCATAGTGACCACGAAGACGCTGAACACTGAAATGTACGTCAGATGGGGAAAGAAGCTATCGGTACTGGCGCTCGCGCCGTCACGTACTATGTACTGCGAGCTGCCTCAGTGCCTCTCCACTCTGTGCCGTGTACGATCACACCAGTGGGTACGAACTTGAATCCATCGCTTGGCTTCACAGCATATACAGACCGACGGACGCCTCTCGAGCTTGATATGGGTATCACTGCTAGCATACACGCGCGATCTGGGCATAAGTCAAATATATCCACCTCGGGGGATCGAGCGACGGGGCTTCAGGCGGACGAGGGAAGGGAGGAGGGAGGGTGCACGGGAGGGCGGGTGGTAGAGAGTTCTGTTCTGTAGGGAGGAGGGAAGACCGGGCGGGAGTGATGCAAACGAGCGACAGCGGGTTTAGGAAGAAGGGTATAAGGTATGCGGAACGCGGCGGAAACTGGGATAAGAGCAATAATGATGCAAAGGAAGAATAGGACACGAGAAGTGGGAAGAAAGTCAAGATATGCCAGCGTACCCTCGAGTCTACAACGCCAACGCCAACGCCGACACCACGCGGTCCACAGCCAGGGGAGAACATATATCGTCGTAATGCAACGCAACATCAACATCCAAGTAGGGGAAAGGGTCCGGGTCCGGTCACAGCCTGTGTCCGGGGACGGCCCAGAAGATCATCGTGAGCGCGACGGAGCACGCGGCGACCAGGACGGAGACCCAGATCGCGCGCCCAAGCAGAAGCTTCTTGACATAGGGCTCGCGGATGCCGAGTGTACGGAACGGCGTTGACTCGGACTGGCCGAGGAACACCAGCACGGGGTCGAGCTCGTACTGGTGCGAGATGAGGAAGAGAATGGCGAGAGTATAACGCTGTGGCAACGATGAGCGGCGGGGAATCGTGGTGTAGGTAGTGTACATACCGCTGTTCGGCTGCTGAATATATCTTGTGTGCCCGACGAGGACGGCGGGTGCCTGATCTGGGACGCAGATCCGTCGACGAAGAGAGAAAGAAACGAGGCCTTAGGGTGTTTTTGGGTGGATAGGCCGGGTGGTAGGCGGGTAGATAAACTGTAAGGTTTTTTTGGGTGGATAGTGTGGGGGATTGACTGGACGGTTGCGCGGGTACGTCGATGAAGAGGGCATTCGTAAAGTTGGGCAATGGGGCTCAATTTCATTCGTGAACAGGCCGTACTTGTACATGGACGTAGCTATCCGAACCGGGTACTCGAACGCTGCATTCGCCCGTCTCGCGCCTCCCGATGGGCAAGAGGAATTGGCGGCATCGCGCGCCGCACCGCCCGCCCACATGCGTACACAACGACAGCCCTACTCGAGCGGGAAAGTCGCCCCGCGCACTCCTTCATCCGCCCCTCGCGCCCGTCGTAGAAACCTATTGTTACCCCCGTGCACGAGATGTTGGCAGCGCGCGCGGACGGGGCGGAAACGCGCTGAGCCCGCACGAGCGGCAGCGGTTACTGCGTCTGTCCCGTTGCAAACGGCTCACGCACTGACCTGTCCCGAGAACGGCTCCGCTCGCCGGGAAGACCGATTCGCCCGGAGAAAAGTGGTTTCCGGGACTCCTCGTGCCCTGCGAGATATTCGAGCGGTGTGGTCGATACACTGCCTTGGCCTGCACGAGGAACAGGGGGAGAGACATGGCGGTGTGCGTCGTGCCCGGGAGGAGGAAGCGGACGTCTGCGGTGACGCCGCGACGTTCGCGCGAGTACATGATTGGTGGGCGGAGCTGACGCGCGGGGTGTACTCCCGTGCACGCGACTTACAGGGCGAGCGCTGTGCGGAGTCCCGAGGATGGCGGCGCGCCCGGCAGCAGACGGTGCTCCCTCGAAGCAGGACGTCTGCGAGACAAACCGTGAACAGGGTCGCTCGCACGTGTGCTAACAAGACCGTACCTCCGAAATTACCGCCAGTGACGTCTTGTGGACGCCAGGTTCAGCTATGAGAATCGTCGCTGAGCTCCGGACGTACGTGACGCGTGGCAGAAGGCAATCGCGGGGTTGAACGCCCCAGGTGCGTAGGTGCCGGTGCGCAAGTCCCGATGCGTGAGATCGGTGATTCCGACCTTCCCCGTACTTTCTGCGGCGCCACGACGGGGTTAGATGGCTGCTGTGCGCGCAAGGCGGGTGGGATATACTCACTCACTCGATATTGAGGAATGTCGTATCCATCGGCGCAGATGAAGGCGTACGCCGCGGGAGGGGCGCAAATTGATCTTGCAGCGCCGGGGTGGAGACGCGCGTGCGCGTAGCTCCGCTCGCAGCTGCACTGGCACAGTGCACCTCGCTCAGCGAGTCGTCGGCCGAACACGTACGCAAAGTGCTTGACATCGACGAGTAGCGTACCAAATCGCGGAATCCCCGCCCCCTGCGGCCTGGCCCGGCAAAACGCGACAAACCGACGCGCCGGACCATCAGGACGCCAGTGAAGGGCATCCTGATGCCTCCCATGGACGAGGCGGCCACCCGCGGTGTCGAGTTTGTTGTTCGGCCAATTGTCGTCTTGTTCTGCATGGCCTCCGCGAAGAAACTAGACTGCCACAATCTCTTCCACAAGGGTGAGCCCGTAAGTAGCTATTCTACATACCAGCGCCGCACGCTCACCTGTTCTGGCGGGGAAAACAACTCGCTGCTCCCGAAGCAACCACTGCGAGCCCAGGAGACGTGGAAGGGGTGAGATGTACAGGAGGGCGCCAGATATCGTGCTGGGCGAGAGGGTCAAGGACTGAGAATAACGGAAGTAAGGGCGGGGGATAGAAAACGAGGGAGGACCAGGGCGAGGGAAGGGGAGATGAGGGGGGAGAGAACGAG
The DNA here is from genome assembly GCF_000271585.1 of Trametes versicolor FP-101664 SS1. Classification (NCBI taxonomy): domain Eukaryota; kingdom Fungi; phylum Basidiomycota; class Agaricomycetes; order Polyporales; family Polyporaceae; genus Trametes; species Trametes versicolor. The sequence continues at coordinate 2,505,871 of NW_007360329.1, read as the reverse complement.
AGGGAGAACGAGAGGAGAGTAGGGAGAACAGCGAGCCGCTCGAACCATTCTACACCATGCGCGTCCCCAGACGATGGTATTCGTCGTGGGTGCCGAAGTGGTGAGCGAGCGAGCGCTCCGTTCTCGCTCTGCATCAAATTGAAATTGTCTACGACCGCGGGCTTGCGCGTCAACCCTGATATGCAACAGGAAATGGACTACCTACATACCGATCGGCTGTGCCATCAGGAGCGGTCAGAGAGTGTCCTTGGGGCGGGGCTTTCCACCAATCACATAGTCCGCATTCCTGTGCAAACTCATGCTCCTGTGATATACTCGTCAGTGAGTAGCATCCCGCGGACGAGTCCCAGAGCCTGAAAGTCAATCAATACGCATGCGAAACGGCTGCAGGGGGTGACTGCCATACCGGTGAGACTCGAGTCGGGAGCGCGGGTATAACACTGGAACACAGGAATACTTCTGATACTGCCAAACTGGATTGCTATCGACAAAGCGAATACACGCCGTAAGACCAGGAATCGCACCGCCCAAGAGAAGAAGCCCGACAAGCGACGAGTGTCGTTCGGGACATGGCGGTTGGGAAGAGAGCACCGTCGAAGGCCAAACAAGCTCTGGCGCGCGGCGTTTGAGCTGCAGCCTACCCAAAGAGGCAAGTCGCGTGGATCGGAGCGCCGGTCCGCCAACTGTGGCAAATCCCAATCTCTCCCCGCTACCTCCACCACTCGCCCGAGGGCTGGGCCGCCAGCCAGGCCATTCAAGAAACAAAGTATCTTAGTTCACCTTCTGCTTACTTACAAACGACGCTAGACCCTGCCTAAACCGAACTGTCAAGAAACAAACTATGGGTACCGCTCAATTCCCCCACGCCCGAGCCCTTTGCGACCATCCCGAACGCGTCCATATCCACATCGGGCCTCTGCGTGCGGACGAACGACGTGAGTGGACGAGTGTTGAGGTACGTTGGTGCGATCCACGTTGAGTCCGGCATGGACTGTGGCAGTGAACCGAAGACCGCGCAGTGCCACTCGCGCGCAGGCGGCGAGAGAGTTGGCGCCAGCGCGCGATTGCGCTCCGTGGCCGATTCGAAGACGAGTGGATCGCTCTTGATGCCCTCCTTGGGGAGCATACGAGGGCGATTGTAACGGCTATCGAACTTCCGGTTGCGCGGCTTCTTCGTGTCGATGCGTTGACCGCGTCTCGATGGGACACTGCGAACGCGTGCGGCAGTGTCGGATGGCGGCGTCGAAGTCATGGAGTCGTCGTCGACGGGGCTCAAGTCCTCTGGATGGAGTGTGCAGAAGGAGGGGGCGAGGTCGTGCGAGCCAGCGTACTGCGGCTGAGCTGTGATCGCCTCCGGAGGTTCGTAGTTCGGGTGGACGGTCTTCGGGTCGCGCTTCGCGTTCGCGATGTCTTCAGGCGTCGCGCGCTCGAAACGGATCTTGCCACCGTTCACGAGCGCGAGCAGCTCCTGCACCTTGCGGGTCCCGCCCGGAATATTGCCGATGCTCGTAAAGAGGGTGCGGGTCGGCCAGCCTACGAGCTTTTGCCCGCGCCCGATCACGATGTCGTTTGCATAGGGCTTGATGGCGTAGCGTAGCTTCGCGCTCCGGTTTCTGGTGCGCACTCCTGCCCATTCTCATCAGCTGTGATACGACCAGGAACAGGGCACGAACGCACTCACGGAGATTCTCCGTCAACTTCTCGCGGAGCTCGAGCTCGAGCTCGAGCGGTGTCCCACTGGATACGGGCTGGACGCTTGCGGGATGGGGCTCTTCTGGGGCACGAGCAGCGACGACCAACGGGTGGGAAGACATTGCAGACGATGTGTGAGTTTGGGCGGGGACCGACACCATCGCTGGACCTCTGCGAGCGATTATATGGACACGCAGGTGAGTCTTTCACCTTAGGCGATGGTAACGTCCCGAAAAGACTTATTCGGAGACGCTCAGGGTCCCATCCTAGGCCGCCCGCGTTCCCGGCGGCAGCGACTGTCTGGATGTTCTGGCACACACCCGCAGCCATCTGCAAGGCCCTCGCGGATGGGCAATCGCCGGCGACGTTCTACGATGTATCTCTGCTACCTGGATCGCAACATTCGCAGTTTCACCCGCATTCGATGTCGTACGGACGCGGTCAGCGACTCCCCTCCCCATTCGCCTCGTCTCGCCTCGTGCTGGCGGCTACCCGAGGACGTTTCGCTTCCGGGGTCGCCGCGCTGCGATTTTCCTCGCATCATTACACCGCACCCAGTATGGTATACGGCTTCCTCTCCTTCCTCGCCCTCTTCGCTTGAATTCACCCGTTCTGTGCTCATCAGGCCTGACTGCCCTCCCACTGCGGCTCGTCGCCGCCCGTGCTCAAAAGCGCTTTCCACAAAAGGTTCGTCGCGTCTTTGTCCGAACCAACCGCCGCCGACCTTCGCTGGCCTCTGCGGACGCGCCATTTACATATGTAATTGGACGTGCTCTGCCGGGGCTCGCGGTAATCTGAGCCGAGGATCGTTGACATGGTCCCCGCGCGGAGTCAAATGCTGGGACCGCGGGGAGACATCGCAATTGCCGAGAAAAGCATCTACTTCTCACACCGACGCCGGGGAACACGCCCTCTCCGCTGTGTCTTGCACGAGCAACGAGATGTGCACAATGCAGGTAAGTAGTCGCTCTCTCCGCCGGTCCGCCACTGATACACTCTGAATAGATTGTACACGACGCGGCGAGGACCGGGGCGTATGCCCTCCGCTAATAATTGACTCGCCTCAGAGGCAGCACGACGGGGGATAAGCCCGACTGCGAACGCGAACAAGGCGCGGCCCCCGGAATGTAGCGGACAGGTCGAAGGGCTTGGTGAGGCGCGCTGTGCCCTAACAGGCAAGGGTGTTGAAGCTAATCCATGCTCGAGCAAGCCGACGTTGATATAGCAGCGTCATGCCGTCGGGGATCGCGCCGGCGTCGATCTATCTCGGGCGTGCGCCCCGTCTAGTCGGGGCCGTGCTCGTCGGCGAGGCACGCTGCTCGGCCGCCCTGGCAGGCGTTCCAACGGCGCATCAGTGCGCCTTCCTTTTCGCGAAGTCGTCGATGGCTCCGTGGATCTGAGGCCCCCGCGCACCCCAGTACCAGCACCATGGACGTGGGCCACCTCCGGCGCGAACGCACGGCGTCTCTACCTTGAGCACACCGGGTGGAGGCGAACTGGCGATTCGCCGGGGACAGCTTGGCGGGCGGGATCCCGAGGAGGTAAAAAGGTTACTTGTTCGCGGCACCGAGGTTCTTGCTCATGACGCTCACGACAGGTTCTGCGCCCTTCTAGTTGTAGGTCCACACTTACGCGAACCCATTCGCCCGTCTTGCGTGTGCGCTGTTTGCCGTGCAGTGTTATCGGGCGCGGTCTCCTTTGTACGCTCGCCGCGCAGCTGCATGTCGCTGTGCTGGGTACCCCGGGGCAACCGAAGCGTCCGAAATAGATGGCGTCGGGGTCCTTGTACGTACGTACGCGCGTTGGCCTAGCTGATGTGACATTCCTGTCGCGCAAATTTCGAGCTTCGCGGAGACGTCAGCGCGTCCTTCGCGTCCGAATGGCAACGCTGGTGTGTCTCTTTCCGCCTACGGCAGTGAACTCTCGTTAGTGTCTCCTAACTGGCGTCGCCATTGTCCGTTACAGACCTCACGCAACGTAAGCCTCGCCGAGCAGGATCCGGTGCCCATTCGTGCGTCCGCGAGCGAGCGAACACGATGGCCGCGCGGAGTGGTGCGATACGTGTGCGTGGGGTTCGTGCCCGTGCACGATCATTCCGTGGGCGTAGTGCTCCACTTGCAAGGGTGTAAACACGAGGCTGGAAATGCAGAACGCACTGCTCGTAGGGTCCACCGTAGCTGGGGATGCAAAATATATTTCTGTATGGATATGGACATGACATGCGAATCCCGAGCCTCCGTTCCTGCGCGTTCGGTTCGTGTCCTGCGTCCTCGTCCATCTCCGCCGTTGTCCCGCGCTCCGTCGTGCGTCCGTTCGGGTCTGCTCACCGCCTCGAGCTCTCGACGCCGCGATGGACCGTCGATTTACGACTACGACTCGGAGAACAGCGCGAGCCCCGCGAACAGTTTCCTCCTCCGCGCAAGACGACGCACATCGTCGAGGGCTGCTGCATGGCCCGAGTCGGTCAGCTCCTCGGCGTACGCCTGTTCGAGAACCGGACGGGGATGCGCGCGGCCTCCGGGACGCGACGCGTCGAGACGCAACAACACGACGTCTTCCATCCGAGCGCGCCGTCCGTGCGAGGGCAGCGGGCACGGCGGAGCACGGCGCGAGTACGTGTGAGGGCGCGCGGAAGCGAGCAGCCCCAGGCGCGAGAGCGCATGCCCGTGCGCGGGCGCGATCGTGGCCCGCGTGCATGTGGGTGCGCCCTGCCGCCCTTGATAGGTGTGCTCCTCGCTGGGGAGGGGCGCCATCCCTCTGTCCCGCCTCGTACGCTCCCCTCTCGACGCCCCACTCGCCCTGCCCTCCGATCACCCAGACCGCGTCTCCAGCTCCCCCGCCGCGGTGCATGTGCACCGAGCGCAGTGCGCGCCGCTCGATAGAACAGGACCGGTGAGCGTGTGCACTCGCCTAGGTGTCCTCTGCACTCACCGTCCTCGCATGTCCGCAGGCACGGCGCCCACCTCCGCCACCTGCCCCGCCGCCGTCATACTCGTTGACAGTGCTAGCCTAGCGGACGATGAGCTAGTCGTGCAACAGGTATCGCACTGAGCCCGCCCTGCACTCACCGTGATCCCGCGCGGCCCGCCCGTCCTCCGCTCACCCACTCGCATCGCGTGCGTCTGCGCGCCGCGCGGAGTGTGCGTCCGCAGGCAAATACAGCGCGTGAACGCACCCATCCGGTCTGGCATCTCCCGCACTCGCCGTCCTCGCCCATTGACAGGCCCGACACCCGCCTGCGTCGCCTCCGCCCCGCGTCCCCGTCGTTCCCATCGAACGTGTCCCGCAGGCAGAGACGTCAGCGTGGTAGCCTGTCCAAGGTACGGCAGCGTGTCTTTTGTATGCTGCGCGCGCAGTCCACTCACCCCTTCGCTCCAGCCTCGACACACACCGCCCGGCCGCGAGGAGCGTGCGCGGGAGAGAGGCGCCGTCGAGGGCGGGAGGGGTAGGGGTACGAGGGCGTAGACTACAGACATGTACTTGTCCGGAGAGGCAGCCTCGCAGGAGCGCGGACGCGCCCCAGTCGGGACACGCCGCCTTCGCGGAGCCCGCGACGACGCGTGCGGCCGACCGACGCGCAGAGAGCCGAGCGCGCCAGGCTCGTACCACGCGCCGCGACCGTGACCAGCAGGCGAAAAGACGCACCTGCGCTTCGCGATGTCGCCACACCGCCGGCGAGGCCGCCCGCGTCGACACTGTTAGTGCGGGCCGAGCCTCCAGCGTGCGCCGCGAGTCGTGGGCGTACCGTCGAGCACGCGCCTGTGTTCGT
>NW_007360329.1:2481760-2496374 GCF_000271585.1 Trametes versicolor FP-101664 SS1 | reverse complement strand
GGCGCGAGCGAGGCTGGCAGGCGAGAGGACTCACTTACGTCCTGCGAAGAATGGCAGGCCTTCACTTAGACGAGCCCCTCGCAGGCGTCGACATGGACCGACCCCGTGCGCAGAAAGCGGCGGGCAGGCATCGTCGCCCTCGAGATCGTTAGCTTAGGGCGCAGGCAGAACGTAAGTCGAGAGAGCACGTCGGCTTCAGCTGCGACAGACGATGTGTTAGAAGACGCGTCGATGACGTCGCGCGTCGTGTAGACGCCCAGGACGGGATCGGCATCTTGGAGCTGCTCCTTCGTGCAGACGGTCCTCGCTGGGGTATGTTATGACAGAGACGGCCGAAGACGTGGGCGTTGACCATGAAATACCCGGTCTGCCCTGCGCTCTCTCACCCTGACCTCCGATGTCCCGTGCCGCCTCGGTCATGCAAGGCAGCGGGCGCCGCGGCGCCGTGGCGCCAATCGCGTCTTGTCTCCGCCCACCACGTTCGCCGTGACTACCGGTACTGAGCCGTCCTGGGAACCGCCCAGACACTGCGCAGGAGCATGAAGGCGATACGAGGTGCGTCCCAGGGCCGGTCTCCCCGCGGTGCCGCTTACCGCTTCTCACCATCCAGGCGTGCTTCTCACCTGGTTTGTGCGATCGTCCGGCGCGCATATCACAACTCAAACCGTCTATCTGTGCCAGTGATTCGGCCGTGAAGCAGATTCTGCTCACGCTGAACGAGAAGGAGAATCTTATTATCGAGGATTTGGATGACTTTCATGTCGTGATCAAGGCCGATGAGGAATATCGTGTGAGGCGCGAACTCGAGGCGGAGGTACGTCCAATCTACATTTGCGGCCCCTGCGGTGATGCTGACACTATCCACAGCTCGAGAAGAACACTTACAGCTTGGAGTAGTCGCTGTTCTTACGCGTTTCCGTCGGACGAGTCCGTGATGTACGTATCCCCGGTCTACGCCCTCACTTCGTAATACGATGCTATATGACGGCGCTGAACGAGCATCGGCGCACAAGAACGGTACCCTTCAACCTTAGTGGAAAAATCCCCCACACGTCAAGACGCATAGTCGTGCAAATACTCAGTGGCGCACATCCACATCAAGCTCCAGTCGGCACAATCCTTACTGGATGATTCAAGCACCCTCTGGGCTCGGTTGTGACGCCGTCCTCGGAGCCTTGCTCAAATACACGGAACGCGCCAGGCACGACTGCCCGCTGCGCAAAACCAATCCCGATACGAATCCAGAACGCCTCCAACCTCATCGCATTGGTGAAGGCTTCCTCGACCCGGGGCCGGCTTCGAGTCTACGAGGACGCACGATCTGGTTTATGTCGTGTCACTGTATGCGCGCGATATATGCCGCGGTATACTCCGACATCGGATGTCGCATTGTTCAGGAATTGGTGCTGTGGTCGGGATGGTCGGTGCACAAGGTACGTCATGCAGTCCCAGATGAGCGCGGATGGACGCGGTTTGCTTTGCAGATATCTGTGGGTAAAATACGTAGTATCCTTGTGACGGATATTTCTACGGTTCGTCGTAGCGCAGCGAAACGTCTACACACCATCAATCCTTCTCAAGCCCCGTTCCCACATCCGCCCACTCATCCACTACCTTTTTCAACTTGTCCGCCCGCGCTTTCACATCCACCAAGCAGTCGCTGCCCAAGAATAACCACAAGGGCGGCTTCCCCTTGCCCGCGGCTTTCCCCTCGCCTTTCACTGTATCCATGAGCGCGTCCATGGCCTTCACGGGGTCTCCCTGGATCGGCATGTTCTTTCGGTCCTCGACGCGTTTACGCAGCACCTCGCGCGCGCGATCATAGTCTGCGATGGGCGTGCCGACGAGGGGGAGCGCTAGACCGGTGTCGAATGCGCCCGGGACGACCACGGTGACGCGAATGTTGAACTCTGCTACCTCCGCCGAGAGCGTTTCGCCGTACGCTGTGGCAACCATGAGCGTCCGGGGGTAATTTGGGGTGCGGGATAAACGTACAGTGTACGGCAGCTTTTGACGCGCAATAGGCGGCTGCAATGAAGCTCAGAGTTTGCCTCGTATCGTTGATGCATGTACAATTGGCGACTCACCAGGACCCTAGTGTAGCGGCTCGCTCAGATCAACAACTCCATAAGGTGGCGAAGTAACTCACCAGAAATTCGTTGCGGTACCCTGATCTGCTGCCTATGATGACGACTGTGCCTTCCCGCCGCTCGCGCATGTACGGAAGGACAGCGTCCGTCACGGCGATAGTTCCCCCGTAGTTCGTCTTCATCACCATCATCATGAGGTCAAGGCTAAGGCATCCCGTCTCGATTCAGCATGCTGCAGAGGCTTCATCTTCTGCTTGCTCACCCTAGTTCCTCGCTTGGGCCGACACCACCGCCAGTCCCTGCGTTGTTCACAACTACGTCGATACGACCGAAGCGACCGATCGCAGTCTTTACAACATCCTGTATGACAGATGATGGAGACGTGACATCAAGCTCTAGCACCTGGATGCGCTTCAGATCGGTGTTAGGATCCGAGAGCAGAGGATCAAAGCGGCTGAGGGTCCGAGCGGTGGCCACAACGCTGTCCCCGCGAGCGAGAATTCGTTTTGTCAGGGTGAGCCCAAATCCGGTAGAGGCACCTGTCGGGGTGTTTACGTATACGCGAGGACAAGAAAAGGCGAGGACCTACCGGTAATGAACCACACGAGCTGTTTCGACATGTTGCGTCTAGTGGACGATTGGTCAAGGGCTAGACGGGGACGCTCGAGGCGCTGCACGGATTCCTAAGCTTATATATGCGCAATGGTTAGCACACTATAAGTAACGGTACTCCTCGTATCGGACATCTAATGATCCATATCAGAAGAAGTTACGTCGATGCCGGGTGTTTGATGTTCGTATTGCCCGTGACGATTATCCACGTGGTTCGAAGGGCGCGAGTGGGAACGAACGGCGGGCGAGAGGCTGACCTCCAGCAAGATACGCACCGTAGGCAAGGCTGACAGAACGAACTTACGGCAAGGTCTAAAGCGCCAGCAAGAAGTAACGATAGTGTCGACAACAAGGACAGCGTGCCACAGCAGCACTATGAGAGGTTCAACAGCTGAGAGATCCTCGTCGCCACGTCCGAAGACGAGAGGCCCTCGACCTCTACATGCTTCTCCTGCCCCTGCTCTGCATGTAGACCGAACTTAGCGTGTAATACGCGCGTGTAACGGTTTATCCAGACGCACCAAACCGCGCAAATATCCTTGCGGGAGTTCCCTTCGCCTGACGGATAAGAATGGGGAGGTCCGGGTTGTGCTGCTTGAGCGTCGGGTAGTGGGAGGTGATGAATTGCCTGCGAGGGGTTGGTGCTTGCCCCGTACGCTGGAATTGTGAGGCTCACCGAGTGCCCGCCGACGGCGCGCCCGTCTGGCAGCAGAGAATACGGATTTCCCTGACCGCAGGAGAGATGGCTTTCGCAAAGGTCGACATGGTGGCCGAAGTCAAGGAGATGGGCGTGTCCGGCAAGCCGCCGTGAATATCGTGCCCAATTTAGGATGCATGACATAATTTTGAAGAGTTTGTAACCCAGTTTAGGACACAATACGTAATCTTGTTGTGTTGCTATGCCCAAAGGTGGACCGATAACCCCGTGGGTTGTTGAACACAACGCGACAACCGCGCTGTTCCTGGCGCTCTCTTTCGCCCCCCTTCACCGTCGCCGACAGCGACCACGCCGCCATGGACGACGAGCAACGCCGCCAGGATGACTGGGCCAAAGACCGCAAACACCGTCTCCCTACCTTCACCGAGGTCCTCTCGCGCCGGACACGCCCGCCAGTGGATCTTTTCATGTTCTAGTGAGTTGCCAGGCTACCGAAACATACCGTGCACCTCATGTCCGTGTCGTGATCGACTACGCTAGCCTCTTCCTGCAACGTGAAGGCGCAGAAGACATCCTAGACTTCTGGCTGGACGTGCAACAGCACGAGAACCTGTGCCGCGCCTACTTCAAGGACGTCCGTAAGTCGGGGCGGACCATCCGCGAAGATTGGCCGGAGTACTGGGACTACGCGCGCAGGCGAGGGTCTATCTACGGCACAGTAGTAGGTCTTAATCCTCATACGGGCACCAAGCGGAGCACTGCAAGCACGGGCGAGATGTTCTCCGACCAAGACAGGCAGAATCTCGCCGCCACAAGCGACGAGAAGGCAGCACGCAGTCCCAGCCCCCGAATGCGGTCCACCTCTCCAGGAGGCATCACTGCTGTTGGAACGACGGAGCCACCCCGCTCTACGACCCCATTCTCACTGTCCGGACGTACACCTACGCTCTTCAAACGTGCCTCGCGCGCCCCGACCATCATTCCCCGCTCGCAGGCGATCACCCGGTTGGACCTCATCGCCTCGGCCGAGCGCATCTACTACCGCTACCTGTCCCCAGCAGCGAATACGCCCGGCTCGAATGAGTCCCACGAGATCTACCTCCCGCCTGCGCTACGCATCCACACGTTCCCGCTGAGCAGCACGCATGAGCCCAAGTCGCAGAACGAGATCGCGCTCATGGCGCAGATTCCCGACATGTTCCACATGCAAAAGGAGTACTGTTACCGCGCCATGGAGCAGGACGCCTTCCCGCGGTTCCTCCGGGCGAAAGCGTTTGGAAATCTCACGCCCGTGTCAGCACTCGTGCGCCTCATCGCTGGCCTCATCATTCTGTGGGTCGGGTTGGCAGTCGGCTTTTCCTTGATCTTCCTGGACGTTCAGCCTAAATCCAAGCGATTCTTCGTGAGCAGCTTCTCTTCGCGTCCCCTATAACGCCGACTTCTAACGAAATGACGTTGCACAGCTTTTCATACCCTATACTCTCGCCATTCTCTTCCTCATCTCCCATCAGTACGAACTCGACCCCGTGCTGGTGTTCCTCGGCCAGTCCGAGTCGACGCCATTCCGCACACTCGGCATCCGCGAGCCCTATGTCAAGAAGCTCCTACTGGGGCGCGCGATCTGGGTCACTGTCCTCGTCGCCGCGTGCTCCGTCGCGCTCACGATGATCTTCTGGGCCGTCCCCGGACACAGGCTGTGACCGGACCCGGACCCTTTCCCCTACTTGGATGTTGATGTTGCGTTGCATTACGACGATTTATGTTCTCCTCTGGCTGTGGACCGCGTGGCGTGGCATCGGCGTTGGCGTTGTAGACTCGAGGGTACGCTGGCATATCTTGACTTTTCTCCTATTTCTCTTGTCCTATTCTTCCTTTGCATCATTATTGCTCTTATCCCAGTTTCCGCCGCGTTCCGCATACCTTATACCCTTCTTCCTAAACCCGCTGTCGCTCGTTTGCATCACTCCTGCCCTGTCTTCCTTCCCCCCTCCCCCCTACAGAACAGAATTCCCTACCACCCGCCCTCCTGTGAACCCTCATTCCTCCCGCCCCCGTCCTCGTCCGCCCGAAGCCCCGTCGCTCGATCCCCCCGAGGTGGATATATTTGACTTATGCCCAGATCGCGCGTGTATGCTAGCAGTGATACCCATATCAAGCTCGAGAGGCATCCGTCGGTCTGTACATGAAGCGAAGCGGAGCGATGAAGTCCTGCCGAGTCCCCGTACGACTCAGACTGCCTATGTAGGTACGTGCCGTACGTACCGTTCCTGTGCCAGCATTTTCTTTACATGTCTAATATTGGTTCCAGCAGGCTTAGCGTTGTTGTATCCGTTATCGTGCGGTGCTGTTTGCAGTACTAGTGATCTTACACCCACACGCGACTACTGGCCTGCTAAGTCGCTTCGCAAGTTAGCGAGGGCCATGCTATTACTACGCACACCTACTGCGACGCGCGCGTGATTTTGATTCATAATCCATGCATGGCACGGTTGTGTATGCTACCAGAGGCACCCATAAGCGCATACAACGACGCATTCACGAAACGTGGTCTTTGTAGCGGTGCGATGAATAATAGCGGTGCTGACCGCGGACACCACATGTTTGACGTTGTACCATTGGAAAAGCAACAAAGCTACGCACGCTTGCAAACAAACTATGGACAGGTATAGTACAAGATCCCCGATATCCCAGGATAAATATCGTGTGCAACAAAACAGCGAGACCACACCACCCGATTACGCCCACGGATTGTCCTCCGCGTCGATGATGATCTGCACATTCGCAGGCGGTGTTTCCGCCCGCACAACGGCTACCTCTTCCGCCGCATGCTGCTCGAGCTCCGTCACGTCGTCCACATCTGCGTCTTCCCCAACCCCGAATACCTCCCGCCCGTCCTCCGAGTGTGGTGAAGGCGTGGCGCGCTCGACCTCGACCTCGCCTTGCCTCATTTCTCCATCCGCTTCGACCTCGTAGCCACGGCGGTACACGCGATGCAGCGCGCTCCCGCCACGCACCGCGGGCTCGCCCTTCCGCCGCTCCCGTGTCATCTCCTCCTGGCCTGCATTCGGGTCCTCCACTACCAGATCGACCGCGTCCGGCGGCAACACCGGGCGTTCCCCTGGGGGCTTCGGTGACGGCGGCGGGCCATTCCTGGAGGACGACGGCGTCTGCGGAGACCCAGAGTTGGTGCGGGATACCGGTTGTATGTACGTTGCGCGCGGGGACTGCCGGGCTTTGGGAGACTGCACAGGTGATGACCGCGCGCTGGTGTAGCGGAGCTGGACTTCGTGGGGACCACGCGCGGAGGAAAGCCGCTCCGTCTCCTTGTCGATGACGACCTGGTCTGACGAAACGCGCACCGCTGGGTTCTTGCCCTTGCCCAACACCGGCCCTGAGTGGACCGAATCGAGCCGCGGCCGTTCCGACGTATCGACCGCGCCGTACGTGTTGCGATGCCCCCCACCGATAGGTGAGTACCAGGCGCTGTGCTCGTCGCGCAGGATCCGCTCCTCCTCGATCCACATCGTCTTGCGGGCGAGCTCCGAGCTCACGTCGACACACGGGTAGTTGTAGTCGCCGAAGAGGTACTGCTTGCTATGCGCGAAGAGCTCCTCGTCCATGTCGTCGATCTCGAACGGAAGCTCGTAACCCTCCTCTGCCAGGGGGTCACCCGTGGCGAACAAGGAGAAGCCCTCGTCGGGCGTGAGCAGATCTGGGGCGGTGTGTACGACGTCTGAGGCCTGCGTTCCGAGAAGCGGCGCGTACACCTCCTCGGTCTGGTCCGGTCCCGCAACACGCTCGACAGTCCTATTGACCCGGCGCTCGAATTTGGTGGATGGACGAGACGCCGTGGCCTGCTGAGGAAGCCAGTACTTGCGCCTCCCGCCTTGGCTATACCGGAGACCCGCCCGTATCCGCCTGTCTCGTCCCGCGCCCTGGTGGATCTGCCCTTCACTCGGCTCGAATTCGCGGTAGTCCATGCCTTCGCCGTGCAGAGTGGTCTTGACGTCCTCGACCACGTCCTTCAGGCCGAAGGCATCGCGGAACGCATAAGGGAACGGTAGTCTGGCGACGTAAGCAGTATGCTTGTCGACATAGTCGCGGGTCGCGAACGCATACAGGTGCGCAATGGCGAACAGCGGCATCTCGAAACAGATGAGAGTGTCTGTGAGCCCGAGAGAGATGTGCTCGGTGTCGGTATATGGCCCGAGTTTGGTGATCGCCCCACCGGCGACGAGGATGGAGATACCGAGTGACTGCCAGAAGCAGAAGAACAGGATGCCCTTGACACATAAGAACTTCGGCATAGGGCTATGAAGGATAAGCACATAGAACTCACACAGAGAAGCGTGGAACAACTCACCGGAAAGGCTTCAAATCGTCGTTCACGCACATCCAGAAGATGGCGAGACAGTACAAAGCTAGGCAGATGCTGACGTTGTAAACGACACTGACATAGAGGTATCCGGAGCCTGCGCGGAGGTCTCCTTCGTTGTACTTTCCGACCGCCTTGAGTATAACTGTTGCTAGCGCGAGGATCGGCTTGAGTTGGACGTATTCTGCGTGGATAAATGAGCGTTGACACGGATACCTAGTTATATGCTACTCACGAATGACGCCCCGCTTCAGAAACAAAAATGTATGGGGGTCGCTGACGTCCACTTCCCGCCAAAACAGGTTCCCGGGAAACACTGGGTACTTGGGTGGACGTCCATGGAGTAGGATGAGCAACGACCGTTCTCCACCAAGATATGCGATGAGCAGGTCGTAAAAGCAGTAGATTACAAAAGCCTGTTTGGTAAAGTCTATCAATGCACCGCCAGAGCAAACACGAAAAGATACCACGACTTCTGGATAGATGCAAGAACCTGAAGCCGACTATGAGTGCCAAAATTCTCATGGTATGGAACGAAGAATTTGTGGCAGTTCTAGTTTGCTTCAGGATCTTGCACCCGTTCGAGGGACGTCAAGCCGGGCAGGTTTACTGTGTAAGCAGACCAAATAACATACCTCGTATATATCTCGTACAGCATCGATAAAGAATGCGGCCTCGAGGGAGAATAAGGATATGAACGACGCGATAGCGTACAGTGGCACCATGAGCATGATTCGTATAACCTGTCTGCCCAGAATATTATTGCCTTTGTATCGACCTAACAAAAATGGCTACGTACCGTTGAAGATGTGGCTTTCTGTAGTTCTTGAGATGCATTATGATAGACATCGCAGAGACGAATGTCGCGACCGCCGTGCATGCTCCAGCCACAAGGAGAATCGGGAGGGGTAGTGCGGAGCCAGAGCCATGGCCCATTTGAGGCAAAAGCCCCGTCGCCGTCAACCCAAAGCTCATCGTAGCCGTAGACGTCGCAGTCGTAGGCAAACAGACTGAGTCGTGAGCTTGAGCAGGCTGCGCGTCGGGCTGCGCAAATGGCGGGAGGAGGAAGAGGAGGAATACCAGCGCCTATTCATGACGCAGTATCTGTGTCGTAATTCTACGCAATAAGTAAGGCTTATTTTTTCTGATAAGCCTTGTAACCACTCCCTTATAGAGACTTAGCTGGCACTAACGCGCCCATAACCGACGTCGCGCTCCTGAATCCCCCCACCATCTGCAACAATGCTCCCTCGTCTAGCAACACGCGTTTTTCCTCGCGCGTACGCGTCTTTGACCTCGGGGCTCCTCGCCGCTGCGCACGCGCGCCAGCAAGTCGCCACACGGACCTTTCTGACGACCGCAACCGTCGCGACACCAGCGACTAAGGCGACCAAAGCAACCAAGGCGACTAAGGCGACTAAGGCGACCAAGGCGACTAAGGCGACTAAGGCGTCCGAGACTTCCGAGGCAGATGCCGCACCGAAGAAGAAGAGACGCTCTTCTGCTGAAGTAAAGGCTGACAAGAAAGCCAAGGACGCTGCGAAGGCGAAGGCTGCGAAAGCGAAAGCAAAGGCTGCCAGGATTCTGGCCGACCCTCAGACGCGCTTCAAGGCCCCCCTGAAGTGTTCGTCTCGTCCCTCTTTGTTATCTCGGCCACGTATTGATTCTTAGTACGCACACGTCTCTCATTTGACAGCGATCTCCATCAAGCGGAGCGAGAAGCCCCCCAAGCATCCGACGAACGCGTACAACATCTTCGTGAAGGAGAACTTTGCCAACACCCGTGCGGAGACGAAGTCCGATGGAGAGGGTCCCTACGGCCCGGTCTTCATTGGGGTCAGTAAACAGATCTCAGAGCGCTGGAACAATATGAGTGCAGAAGAGAAGAAGGTAAGCATGTCACTTATATCCGCCACAAGTTCTATTCCACGATGGGGTACGAGGCTAGAGATGAGCTGCAAATCTGCCTGTCATTATGCTGGATTTTGTCTGAGACGACATACTAACTGTATCTCTTCGCTATCGTAACAGCCGTATTACGACCAGGCGCAGCAGCGCAAGGATCAATACGACGCTGATATCGCGGAGTGGTACAAGACCACCGACCCGCGCATCGTCGCAGCTGTCCGTGCGCAGAAGATGCGCATGCCGCCGACCCCCGCGGAGCTCAAGCGTCCTCTGGCGCCGTACATCAAGTGCGTGTTCCATACCTTCCGGCGTGCACACCGTATTGACCACACCGCCGTGCGACAGGTTCCACACGGAGAAGATAAGCTCGATTGAGGTGCCCGCGGGTTTGCCCAATTCCGAGGCGATCGCCTACCGCGGCAAGCTCATGGGCGAGCTCTGGCGAGCTCTGCCCGAAGAGGAGAAGAAGGTATGTCCTGCATTCTTGTCTAGATGCGAACTGCACTGACGCCTCCCCAGCGCCGCAAGGACGAGTTCACGAAAGAGTTGGAGGAATATCATGAACGGGTGAAGAAGCTGCAGGAGGCCCCGACGGCCTAAGCTCGAGCAGCATTCACCTATCTTCTTTTACATCTTAAATCGACCTGTATATCTTATACCTTCATTCTTACCTCTCCGACGGCGCTCTCTTTGGTCGCATACAAGGCGATCAGCCTCTCCTTAACACCCCCCTTTGACCCATCGCTACATTCGTAATTGCTAGTAGCTTGTACATTGCTTCGACGGTATAATTGTCAGTCCATTTGACCGGTTTCAAGACATTCACACCGAGAGTTGACGAGTGTTTTATCATTGATATGAACTCGAAACTCCTATTCGTACAACAGCTGCAGCTTCATTCAGTAGCACGGCGCATTCTTCAACGCCTCGACAGCCTTCTGCAACGTCTCCGTCGCCCACTGCACCTTCTCATTCTCGCCATTCCCGTCCTTCCCCGCCTGCAGCAAAACAACCAGCGACAGGAACACAGTGTACCACAGCCGCTTCGTCTTCTGCCGCGCGAACACGATGAGCGGCCCGCCATAGCCCTCCACAAACGCCGCGCTCGGGTCCAACAGCAACGTCTCCAGGAGCGGGTCGCCCCACAGCGCATGCGACACCGGCACAAACGACGTCACCGCAACCTCCGCGTCCTCTCCCCCAGGCGCACCCGTCTCAAGGTCGAAGTCCACGAGCACCGCGTCCGCGCTGCCGGTGAAGGACACGAGCGACGGCACCTCGCAATCGTCGAAGAGGAAGAAGCCGATCGCGCGCGAGAGGGCGCGGCGGAGGTCCTCGTACGGGAGCGCGATGCCCGCGGCGTGCGCGTCCTCGAGTAGGCCTTCTAGTAGCGGCGTGAACGCTTCTTGCCAGCTGTAGAGCTCGTCCTTTTCTTGAGTGGGGAGTCCGAACCAGTCGTTTTGGACGCGCTCGTGTAGCTGCTTGAGGTACGCGCCGGTGCGGAGGTCGAGCAAGGCTGCTTGGCGGGCGGAGAGTTTGCCTGAGGCACGCACGGCGGAGAGAGGTACGCCACGAGGTTGGGAGAGGAGAAGGTAGGGGAATGGTACGAGGTTTTGGGAAACATCGAGAGTATGTACAGTCGGGTGAGGGATGTCCGTCTGCGACGAAAGGAGGTTCAAAAGGGTGTGTTCTGTTGCAAGGGAGTTGGGCACATAGGTGACGGAAGTTGTGGATGTAGAGGGCGTCGCTTTGAGGAGATAAGATGTCCCGTCGTCGATTCTGACCGCATACACTCGCGTAGGTGTGAACGCACTGAATGTATCGTTTCAGTTCTCTTGTTGCCGTGTGGTATCTTGCGCATATACGCACTCGAAACCTGCGCTGGGGAAAGTCTTGAATTCCTCGATGGCAGTAGATCCACCGCGATGCCGATCCAAAATCCGCTGCACGTCGTCCAATGTTACGTCTGCCATGAGTACGCGCAATATGAGTGTGGGGTGCAAAGGAGGGGCGCGGATGAGCGCCTAGATGCGATAACGCACCTCACGCGACGTTGACGCGACGCGCCTATATCTGCATGTGCACCGTCGGCGTCGGG
The DNA here is from genome assembly GCF_000271585.1 of Trametes versicolor FP-101664 SS1. Lineage (NCBI taxonomy): Eukaryota > Fungi > Basidiomycota > Agaricomycetes > Polyporales > Polyporaceae > Trametes > Trametes versicolor. The sequence continues at coordinate 2,484,633 of NW_007360329.1, read as the reverse complement.
GGGCCCTGCGCGCCCGGCGTGCCCTCGGGAGTGTGCTCGCCATTCCCAAGGACCTCCTCGAGCTCTTCCTCCTCTTCGCTGTCGTTGCTCTGTCGTCCGCTCGGCGTCTCCGAGCCGCCCTCCTCGCTCGGGTCGGCACCAGTGGACAACCCTTCCTGAGCATCGCGCGGGTCCCAATCGAGCTCCTCGGGCTCCTCCTGCTCGACCTCGACGCGTGCCTTCCAGTCGTACTTCTCGCGGAGTAGGGTGACGGCGCGTGTTGCGCGCTCTACGCGTTGGTCGTGCTCAACACGGATTTGCTCGCATTCCCTCAGCACATCTTCGTATTCGACAGGTTTTCCGCCTGGGCGCGGCGCATGCCCGAGGACGCCGAGCGAGCCCTTGGTCTCCATATGTTCTGCGAGGTGGCGCACGGTCTCGTTCTCGACGCGCAGGACGTCCGTCGTCTGCATGTTGCGGAGGAGCGGGATGATGTCGTTATCGAGCTGCGTGTCCGTAAGCGGGACACGCGGGTACAGCGCGATCTTCTCATACGGGTTGCCCTGCGCGTTCGTGCCCGCCTGGTGCGCCGCGAGGAGGGACATGGATATGCTGTGGGACTGGGAGAGCAGGATGTTGTACTTCGAGAGTATGTCGGGCCACGCGGGCATTACTGCTTGTCCGCCCATCTCCACCGTTCGTTGCAGGAGCTGGATAGACTCGATGATCTGGTTCGCTTTGAACTTGAGAGACTCCAGTTGAGAAACGGGGAGAGCCTGGAGGTCGAACGGCAGACCAGCTCTTTCGGAAAGCTGCAAGCCAGGAAGCGATGGGTAGCTGTTGGACGAGGAAGCCATTCGACTAAAAGTTACGAGGCGAGCGACCGCAGTGAAGACGAAGTCGGTGGGTGTACGTTGTGGCAGGAGGTTAAGAGAGCTCAAGGAGGAGCGCGTCGAGCCGGGGGAGCGTCTAGCGAACCGATCATTAGGCGCTTGTGGAAAGTGGCACTGGCTTGGGCGCGTGATTGTACCCATCTCTTCCGACCCGAGAGGGAGAGGTAGCGCGGCCCAATTCAAGCTTACTTGCTACCACCATCTTCTGTGCTCGAAGTTCGTACTGACCATCGCAGCCTGTGGGAGCAGGAAATAACGAGTGCAATCATCCGACAGACGTAGCGGTACGCTGATCCCACAGAACACACATCGGCTACCCCACCTCGGGCTTAGGAGTCACACTATGGCTGCACCTCGCAGACCTACCGTAGAAGAAGAGGATCTAGACGATTTGGATGGTATGTCCCAACCCATACCGATATGTCTCTATACATCCCGACTCACACGACCCAGATGTCCTGGAACAGTTCAGCGCGCCACCACCAAAGCCCGCAGCCAAACCCGCCCCCGCCCCCGCATCCACCTCCTCATCACAAACGCCAATCGCCACGGATGCGCAGCCCAGCGCCCCAAAAGCCGTCGATCCATTCGGGCTCGGGGGCCTAGACGCGGACTTCGCGGCGGAGCTCACGCGGGGCATGGAGTCCCTGTTCAAGGACATAGCGGGCGGCGCGGGGCTGGACGGCATCCCGGACCTGTCGGAGGCGGAGGACGGCACGACGGACGAGGAGCGCGCGAAGGCGTTCAAGGCGGCGTGGGAGGCGATGCTCGTGGAGGGCATGGATGGCGCGATGTCGGCGGAGGACGTCGGGTTGGACAAGGGGAAGGCCGCGGAGGGCGCTGCGCCGGGTGTGGGTGCGCCGACGGACTCGTTCCAGGAGAATATCCGGAAAGCTATGGAGCGGATGAAGGAGAGCGATCGGAAGGTATGCCTTGTCTTTGACCGCACAACACCTTCCCGCCGCGTTGGGTACTGACGTGATTACCGTAGGCGGATGAAGCCACCTCGAGTGGGGACGGCCTGGACGACATCTTCAGTAAACTCGGGGACGGGGTCAACGGCATGGAGTCGGAAGAGGAGCTCCAGGGCCTTCTGGAGAACATGATGTCCCAGCTCATGAGCAAGGCGGTCCTATATGAGCCGCTGAAGGAGCTGAGCGACAAGGTATGTGGGGTGTCACCTCGACAGTAACGCGACGCTTACACGGTTACACCCAGTTCCCCTCATACCTGAAGGATAATGCAGCGACGCTCAGCGACGAAGACAAGACACGCTTCGCCGCACAGTCCAAGGTGGTCGCCCAGATCGTGGCAACGTTCGAGGACCCGAGCTATACAGAAGACGACCCGGTAAAGGGACTGAAGATCGTGGAGCTCATGCAAGAGGTGTGTGTAGCCTCTATCTATGCAGCGGATCTCATAGTCTAACTAATGCATGTGGCGTAGATGCAAGAGCACGGCTCGCCTCCCGCCGAGATAATGGGGCCTCTTCCCCCGGGGTTCGACCTCGGGGCGGATGGGCTACCGAAGGTACCAGAGGGGTGTACTATTGCGTGAACCGAGGCGTCGCGGCGATACCCGAGCAACTACGAACCGGCAGACATCGTGTATGATTGGTGTAGGAACAACAGTACAGCGAACATGGCTAATGCTTCCCATCCACGCCTACCGTCCGACGGTACCTGAGGCCTGCATCATTGAGCGTACGTGCGCGAACGCCGAGATACCAGTCAGCCGCAGGCATGACTGCACGTGCAGCGTTACACATCCTCGCAGCCGGAGCAGCAAATACACCCGACCCACATCGTCCCACTGCATCTGTGCAACATACCGTGCATGTGAGTAGTTTGCTCAGCCGCTGAGTCAAACGTCATGCCACTTTCACGGTATTCGTGCGGTATGTTCCTCTGCTCCGCATGCGAGCTTCGGCACCCCGCATGCAATCTAAGAAGTGTCGATATCGAGCCTGTTCATGAGGTCTCTGTCCGAGGACGTGGTCAG
>NW_007360329.1:2469917-2481174 GCF_000271585.1 Trametes versicolor FP-101664 SS1 | reverse complement strand
ACGGTATTCGTGCGGTATGTTACTCTGCTCCGCATGCGAGCTTCGGCACCCCGCATGCAATCTAAGAAGTGTCGATATCGAGCCTGTTCATGAGGTCTCTGTCCGAGGACGTGGTCAGTGTGTATGGAATCCCATGAAAGTCCCCGGGTCGCTTCGCGTACCCACACTTCGCATACGCGCGGGCGCTTGCAGCCACCGCGCCCCTTCTTCCCGGATACCCACCTCGTCCAGACCGTTCTCTGCGCAGTTCTTCGCCCATGCTCAGCAGCGTCTCCGTAAGACGTGCTCCCCCCGCTCTTCTCCGAGCGCTGGGCCCGTTGGGGTCCCCGTGCGCACAGAGCAGCAGGTTACTAACGACGCTCCCGGGTCAGGACCACTCCGCGTGCGGCATTCGTACGACCCGACCCAGGTCACCGTCTCCGGCGTCGACACTGTCCTTCCCAGCCTCTGAGCGTAGAGAGAGACATCAAATGTAAACTGTAGCAAATAGACTGGATAGGCGAGATCTGGGCGTCTACGCGGGGATGGACTTGGCAGCGAACCACGACGACGGGCGGGCGGCTGGCTGCGGCTGCTGCGGTGCTCGAGGAGACGGAGACGGTCGGCGATTGTTTCGTTCGTTGGGTAGGTTATTAGGGGTATAATTAACTCGGAGGCCATGGTAGAGACACTGGTCTGCGCGGGCACTCAGGCAAGTCGTTTCCGCACCGCGCTCGTTCCATTGCTCACAGCCATCTACAGACAGTGTATACTATCCAAATGTCCCGCCCTTGACGCCTCGCGCTCTGTGCGCAGTGCACACCCGCCGCCCGATTTTGCGCACAACCCACAACCCGAGTGCTCGCCAAGAACCACCCTCGCGCCGATTCCCGTGTTCTACAGCCGCGATCAAGGTCAGTTCCGAGCCGCGCAGACCGGCAAATCTTCGACTCACGATGGTGCATTCGGGCCTGTTACGTCTGCCGCTGGCGTCGACAGGCGGGTCTTCCGAGGCGGTCACTGATCTTGCATTTCTGTATGTACGCGTCCGGCCCCTTCGCTTCATTCCGCACTGACAGTTTCCCGAGCAGCTCGGGCCAGGCGCGTGGGGCCTTGCATCGTCGCTCGGGGCGCCCCGTCGTCCTGCGCGCGACAGTCAATTCCGAGTCGTCATCTCGTGCCGGTGAAGTTGGATCAAAATCGACGCAATGTGTGCGGCCGCGCGAAGAAGACACACTCGTATCCGAACGACGGAGCTCGCACGCGGCGGGAGGCTAACACAACTACTCGCAGGTGTATCCTTGCGAGTTCGCAAAGCGGAGGGACGCGAGGGAGGACGGCGGCGAGCGATTCGGTGTGTTCGCGGGGTCTCCGCCCATGAAATCGCGCGAAACATCCCGAGATAAACATCGCCGTACACCGCTGAAACTCGGCGCACGCACGCACCCCGGTGCATAGGAGACACCGCCGTGTCTATGGCGCACCACACAGATGCGCACTCACCAACAGGCAACGCGGTCAATCACCTTGCGAGCGCGCCCCGTGGATCTCTTTCCCGCGCTGGCGCTCTGTCTTAGAATTCTGCAATAGCATCTCAGTAGGTCAGTCCATGCCTCATTGACGCGATATGCGCACTCACCATGTGTCCTGAAAGCTCTCCCGTGCAGTCTGTTCGAGAAGAGTGCCCACGTCACTCGTGGTCCACCCGGCATGGCCACGACGCGACTGCAGCACGGCACGAGAAGGTCTCCGCGCGGTGCAGGCCAGGTCCGACGCGGGATAGGTCAGCAGCTACTTTTACTTTGGGAACGGTCGCGCGGCTTACCTTGTCCTCGGAACAGATCGTGCGACAGACCGCTGCGCTGGTGCAGACTATTTGTAGCAGCTGAAGGCGCGACGCGGACACTCTTGTGCAAACGGATGCCCCGCTCCGAATCCTGCCACGCGGCCGCGTACAACTCCCCTCCCGCGGCGTACACGATGGTACGACCAAGAGCGCTCGTCCCCACACGCCGGAGCGCCGTGCCGGCTCTGCGTTCGCCATTCGGCAATTGGCCATCGTTGAGGGGATCGCGAAAACTGTAAAATATGTCAGTCCTTGGCTCGCTCGCGTCTCGATCGTACACACTCACTTCCCCGCGTACCGCCCCTAGGTTCTGAGCACTGTGAACGCTCGCTACCAGCACCCGCTTGCGCAGAACGCCCGGGTTCGGCGTTCTAGGTTCCCTGAACACCGGCTGTATCATCGGCGTCCACTCGGAGGCGCCTCGCATGTGCTCGCCTCCACAGGATGCCTCCGGTATTGTACCCAAGGCGAGGCCCCCGCGCATCTTCAATATCCATGGCGGCAGGTTCTCTGCACATACCAACACCTTCGCGCGGCGTCTGGCGCTCGAAACGGCTTCAAGACATCCGGGGTATCCGATCGACGCTCGCAACGTGCAGGTAAGTTCGTGTGTCTGTAGGACCTACAAGACTGGTTGGACTCGCCTCTTTTCTTGCAGATCCCACCTCGGCAGCTACGTGGCGATGCACAGGTGGCGGGAAGCCCAAACACATCGACGGCGACTGGGTCACAGAGCGGACAAGTCCTCGCGTCGTCTCGATGCAGAGTAGCTAGCTCGGCTGTGCGCGAACCTTGGGTTTCGCTCGCCAGGAACCGAGTGTGCAGGCCCCAAGACGTGTTCTTGCGATGGCGGCCCAGGGATGATGAGCACGTCCCGCGCTCACATGTCTTACCTCTGGTCCGAGACCGCCGCGCCGATATCCTCCGTGCACGCCACACCGTTGGCCTTCCTGATAACGATAGCACTCGAAACGGCTGCCCCCGGCCGTGTCAGTACGTCACGTTCTCTCGTGAGCCGACTGTGCACTTACAAATGCGACAGCTCACGTTTCGTCGCCGCGTGCGGGGCATGGCGACCACGAGCTTCCACTCGGCAGCGACCTTTGTGCCTGCACGCATGCCCGTTGCTTCATCGTCTGCGCCGCTGCACGAGTGGCCCGGGACTGCTGCGCGGGGAGGCGCTGGACGCTCATTTCCCATTTCTCAAGCTCTGCGAGATGTGTAAGTACTTGGGGTGCTTGCGAAGCAGAGACAATATACTGACGCACCTCGAACAGCAACTTCGACCACTCCGAGTGCACACGACTCTCGGGCGTGTCCGTGCGAATGCGGCCTCGACCAAAATGCCGGACAATGGGGGAAGTACTCACCGCTGCCACCGCTGAAGGCAGGAGGTGTCCGGTCCCACATCTTCAATGAACGAGGTGTTGTATGAGGCGAGTACGCGCACGAGTGGCTGAGCATGTTCTCCTGGGTGTTGGCAAGACGGAATCGCGTGGGAGGAGGGCTGAAGGGGCATTGGGGAGAGGCGCAGGCTACGAGAAGCTGTTCAGAGGACGGGAATGATCAGTGAGCACATCTTCGTCATGACCTCGTGTGCACTCGAGTGACACACGCTGGACTTGTCATAGACATACGTCTTGGCGGCGGCACGGGGAATAAGTACCTCCGGGCAGACGGAAGTGTCTGCTGGAGAAGAGATGGGTGCGGACGGCGGGATATGAGTGGGTCAGAGCGCGGCACCGGGCACATGGCTCGGAGTCGTAGGGAGAGTACATACGCTGTCACCACTGCCAGCAGGTGATGCGGAGGGTTGTGGGTACGGCACGAGGCCGTCAACCCTGGCCCCGAAGCGCTTGCGGCAATATCCAGGTATGCCGTTCTCCTCAGGCTTCCAATTACGAACTGTTCCTCCTCTCCCCTACCGTTTCAGGGCGCCATATCCGGCCGCAGCAGAAAATTCATGTTCTGTCCGAGGCTTTCACGCAGCACTCGCTTTGCGTGATTGCACCAATGTCGGGATACCCCACCCGTGGACCTGGTAAATTAGGTATGACCTTCTCAGACGCTCGTGAGCTTTCGTGCTTGCAGATTGTGTAAATCTGGGACTGGCCGCTTGGGCATTCCTGAACTTCCACACCCTGCAACCTCGGAATATCCGGCATCCACCATCTTCCTGTCAATCCAGTCCTGTGGTGTACTAAACCAAACCACACAGAGTGTGATTAAGCCTGTGAATCCCTTAGTATGCCAGCCTACAATGTGTGCCGCCCATGCTCTCAGTAAACTCTTAGCCGTGTGGTGTGAATATTTTGAATGGGATGTCAGCTTCGCAATAGCTGAATAATGCTTGCAGTGTGATCCATGATGGCTGTTTCTGTGCACACCGTTTCAAAGGTCTCCGATCACAGCATTGCCTGGGTAGTGGGCTTCAAGTGAAGCGGCATGCCATGCCAACGGTATCAAGCGAAGGCTCGCTCGCTCAACAACGTCCGACGGAGCGCCGCACACTCATTTCCCAGGCAAGTCTCACACGCCCGGCGGCGCCGTCGGCGGGTAGCATATCCATGTATTGACACACCCGGGTAGCTAATCATGGTAGTCGCTGTCGTCTGCGCCGTCTGGGACGATGAGTGCAGACTTGATTGTGTACGGCCCCAGCCGCTTTGACCGTGTCGCAGGGTCCCGCCGCCGTCCCCTGATCAAGCCTGCATCAGCGCGCCGCGGCCGTGCCGTGCGCGCGAACAGTCCCACAGCCTCGAGCCGCTCCATTTCCTCTGCGCCCACCTCCCGGAAGCGTGTCGTGCCGACCTTCCAGCGCAGCCAGAGCAGCTCGAGCCGCACGAGTGATGATGTCGCTCCGCTCAGATCGTGGAACGGGACAAGCTCATGCGGCCAGCCCTCGATGCACACGCCGTGCCGTGCGACGATGTGCGACCAGTATGTGCCCCAGTGCATTGTCACGGTGTCGTCCTTGCACGCTGCGCCTGCAGAAGGTCAGTGTCTGGTATGCGGTGCGCGAGTGAATTGCGGGGACGTACGGAGGCGTTTGGTGATCATCTTCCTGATCTTTCCCTTCGTCCAGGTGACTTTCTGATCGTAAGACATTCCTGCGGGCCGTGTCAGTGAATAAGAGCATGGCAATGGCGATGGAATTGAGAATTTACCATCTCGCGGTGAGGCGTGTGTGCGCCCTTCTTTGCTCACATTTCGAGCCATGGTGTAGGGGCGGAACAACGTGCTCGCCCAGGCCTCGTACTTATCAGCTCCCACCTCTGCACCGTCCTGCCCGCAAATTCAGCGAGTGTTTATTTCCGCAATAACTGGTGTACCCCCAAAATGAGATCCTCTGGGACGGCGCACACCGCGGAAGCGCAAGCATCGAGTTTGTGCCGAGGACGTGGTGCCATCATACTGCAGCTGAGATCTGCGTGCACCGCACATCTCGCTCCCTCGGAAATGTGAGCCGTTCACATGAACTCGTGCTCGTGGCGCGGTCTCTCGCGGCCTGACTACGATCGGCATCGGGTTCTTGCACTTGAGAATGCTGCGGTGCACGTCGAAGCTTAATTACCTCGGATGCGAGCGAACTGAAATGGGACAGGTGTCGTCGAAGGCGCACCTGGTTCGAACAAGTGTACATTCCAGATACAATGCCAGTCTGCGCACAGGAAGTCCAACGAGTCAATCTCGGACCCTCGCGGCATGCAAAGTCATTGTCGTCTCAAAAAAAAACCGGCGCCGTGCACAAACGAGGGCGATCGGACTCGCACATCGGCGCAAGTTTCCCTGGACATTCCTGGGCAGGGGTGCAAGCGTCGCGCACGAGCCGACATTGCGACGCATTCCGCGCCGGCTGCACGACCCGTTGTCCGCGGACCTTCCTGATTTTCACTGCGCACGCCCAGGCTGCTTCCTGATCGCAACACGTTCCTGCACGACGGGAATGGGGATGGGGATGGGGATGGGAGCGAGCACCGAGAACATACCGTGCATCCGCGTCCACGCCTTTGCGTGTGTTTGCAAGCGGCCCACTTGATCCATCGGTCTCCTCGGCGCGCGCCGCGAAATATCGCAAAGATGAGTCATTTCTGCGACGAGTTGTGAGGACTCGGCCGGGATGGCAACGGTACGTCATTCAGCGTGTACCGCCGAGGCAGTGGCAGCTGAGCGTGACTCTTGAGATCGGTGTCGTGTGCGCAAGTCTTGTCGTTTTCGGGACCCGTGCGTGAAAGTCGCGCACTCACACGGGCGTGCTCACTGATGACTCCTGCGGATGTGCGGACGAGTTCGTGTGCTCGAGAACGAGCTGTTCGAGTCGATCTGTCAGTGAGTAGCATTGCTGCACGAAGACACCCGTTCAAACGAATGTGCACACCGTCAGCGAGCACGAAATGAGCTCTATCGTGTGCGGGACGAGTCGAGGCTCACAGCGCACTCTGCCGCCGCCTCTGCCACTGCACCGAGCACCGACGAACGCGATTGAGCCCGCCTCGCCGGTCTGACGGATCGAATGTCTGCTACGACACACGTAGCGACGATGCGATGGATTCCGCACCGGCTGCAAGACCCGCTGCCCTCGCATCTTCCTCATTTTTTAGCGTGCCCGCCTAGGCCGCCGTCTGATCGCAATGCATTCCTGCACGACGCGAGTGAGAGCGTGGCGACGGGATGGGATCGAGAACGTACCATGCACCCGTGCCCGCGCCTTCGCGTGCGTTTGCGAGCCGAGTCGACCATCTCGTCCGTGCCCCATTTGATCCACCGCTCTCCTGGGCGCGAGATGAGTCGTTTATGCGACGGGCCGTAAGGACTCGTCCGGAATGGCGAAGGAGCGCTGTGTAGCGTGTACCGACGAGGCGACGGCTCGAGCAGCTGAGCCTGAGACGGGCGTCGTGCACGCAAATCTTGTCGTCTTCGGGATGCGTGCGTGAAACACGGCGCGCTCATGCGAGTGGGCTCACCGCTGGCTCCGGCGGGTGTGCTGTCATCCACGATGCGTTCCTGCACTCGAAAACGAGGTGTTCGAGTCCGCCTGTCGGTGGGAGCACACAGAAGAGTGAGTAGCATTGCTGCACGAAGATGTGCCCGTTCAGACGGACGTGCACGCCGTCTGAGAGCACGAAATGTGCCTTATCGTGAACGGAACGAGTCGAGGCCCGCAGCGTGCTCTGTCGCCGTTCCTGCCATCCGAAATACTCTGGCCGCCTCGGAGCACCGACTTTGAACGCGATTGGGCCCATCTCGCCGGTCTGACGGGACCAAACCTCTGCTACAGCGCCAGCGTCCGCGAGCCTCCGCAAGCCCCCCAAACTTCGGCTACAGCGCCAGCGTCCGTGAGCCGACATTTCGAGACCGTTCTGCTGTTCGTCCCTGCACCGGCTGTAGTTCCCGTCGCCCTCCCGTCGTCCAGCACGACCGTCGGAACTTCGCAAACCGCGCCCCCGGCTCGTGTTTCGGGGGTTGTGTCGGAGGGTGCGCGTACGGCTGGCGCGCGGAGGTGGACGGCCCTGGAGACTGGCGGGGCGCCCGTCGTGGTACGCGGTGTGCGGGACGATCGGACGATTCGCGCGTGGGGCGGAGGTGTGGGCCTTGGGCGGTCGTGCCGCCGCGTTTGGAGCAGAGGCGGTTGCCGCCGCTGCGTCGTTGCGTGAGTGCGTTGGAATGCGGGTGTGCGGGTGTGCGGGTGTCCTCGATGACCACAGCTCCGAGTGGGATCTGTGGTGCGAGCGAGCATGAGGGACTTGTCTCGGGCCATCGGAATTCGATACTTACTAGTGGACTACAGGGACGCTGACTACGCGTGCCCGCCGCGACCGTCACTCTCGATCGGCGATTGGCAGGCGGGCTGCGGCGGGTATGCAGGCGGACGGGTGCGTGGGCACGGGGATGGGGATGGGGCGGATGGGGAGGTGGGGCGCGGGAGAGCGTGGGGCGGGTCGTTGTACGCGAGCAGTCGGCTGGGCGGGGCAGATAAGAATGGGTGCGGGAAGACATCGCACTCTTCCCCCCGCTATCCGTCTCCTTCCTTGTCTCACCCTCGACGATGCACGGGATTCTGTGCTCGCCGTGTCGTCTATGTCGGCCGCTGTGCTGCACGTCCTCGCCGTCTCGTTTCGACACGAGCCGCCGCACGATGCGGGTGTGATACGGTACGTGTGCGCACTCGTCTTGTTTCGCCTCTGACAGTCGTCGCAGCAGGCCTGGTGCACTCGTACACACCGGCTGTGCACACCACGCGCACACCACCCACGGCGAGATTCGTCGCGACTCCGCGTGGCTGGTCTGATTCTCGCGTCATGCACGCAGGGACAGGTGCAATATCGGAACACGCAGCCCAGAGCGACTTGCTCGTCTCGCGGTGAGTCCGCGTGTGCTCGTATCGCCTTTGCATGTCTCTGACGCAGCGAGTGTTCAGTAATGAGATGGCGCCGGTCGCCGCGGGCGAATCCCGTCGGGGAACGTGAGGGCGGCTGCGCGGTCGCCATGATGCTTTCCGCACCCCGTTCGCGTGCTCGAGATGACGAGGGTGGGACGCGGGGTGCAGGCAGCCGTCAAGTACGAGCCGAGGGCCAGCAAGGCGGATAGAGGCCGGCCGCGCGACGAGCTTCACAGGAGCGCATATCCTAAACACACAGATGCCGAAAACAAGCCACTCACAGTAGCGGGGAGGCGCGGCGGAAAGTGGTGTAGATGTACTTTTGAGTACTCATGCCGGGGCGCGTCCGTAGGAATGATTTAGCCATCTTGACGCGTCGTCAGTCGCGTGAGTTGAGCGTACGCACAGTCGTGGACGTCAGAGTGCTAGCGCTAGTCGAAGTCGAAGAGAGGGTAAGCAAGCGGTAAGAGAGATGGGTATGAGATCTAGGAAACGGCCGGTGGCGGAGGATGTGTCTCCCGTAAAGACTAAGAGGAGTGTTGTATGTACAGAGGAAACCAATTGCAACATCCAGTGGGCGAGAGCGAGAAGCCGGGGGGCGAGCAAAGCAATTCAGCACGTCAGCGGGAATGTGTGGAGAACACCGCCACTGCCTCGCGTACGTAGGAGACGCGGCAGGCGAGACGGCCTTGGAGTAGCGTCGTCGGGCGGCGGCCACGGGCATTAGTAGAGAGCGACGGAAGAGCGCACGCAGGCAGAGCGAGGCATTGAAAGAGAGGAGCGAGCAGGCAGAATCGCGGTTCACTGTGGGAACGCGCGCTGACGGGCGCCTATGAAAAGCGCATACAGCGACCGTAGACCCCTCCCTCCTCCGACGCCCTCTCTGCTCTGCAACGCCGCCATGACGCGCCCCCTCGATCGTCCGCGCGAACCGGAGCCCAGGGCAGCAGGCGCTTGTGGAAAGTGGCACTGGCTTGGGCGCGTGATTGTACCCATCTCTTCCGACCCGAGAGGGAGAGGTAGCGCGGCCCAATTCAAGCTTACTTGCTACCACCGTCTTCTGTGCTCGAAGTTCGTCCTGACTATCGCAGCCTGTTGGGATGGGATATAACGAGTGCAATCATCCGGCGGACGTAGTAGTGCGCTGCTACCAGGAACACACTACAGACATATCGGCTACTCCATCTCGGGTATAGGAGTTACACTATGGCTGCGCCTCGCAAACCTACCGTAGAAGAAGAGGATCTGGACGATTTGGATGGTATGTCCTTGCCCACACCGTCATGTCCCTGCACAACCGTACTCACACGACCCAGACGTCCTCGAACAATTCAGCGCGCCGCCACCAAAGCCCCCAGCCAAGCCCGCCCCCGCATCCACCTCCTCATCACAAACACCACTCGCCAACGATGCGCCCCCCAGCGCCCCGAAAGCCGTCGACCCATTCGGGCTCGGGGGGCTAGACGCGGACTTCGCGGCGGAGCTCACGCGCGGGATGGAGTCGCTGTTCAAGGACATCGCGGGTGGCGCGGGGCTGGACGGCATCCCGGGCCTGTCGGAGGCGGAGGACGGCACGACGGACGAGGAGCGCGCGAAGGCGTTCAAGGCCGCGTGGGAGGCGATGCTCGTGGAGGGCATGGATGGCGCGATGTCTGCGGAGGAGGTGTCGGACAAGGGGAAGGCCGCGGAGGGCGCTGCGCCGGGTGTGGGCGCGCCGACCGATTCGTTCCAGGAGAATATCCGGAAAGCTATGGAGCGGATGAAAGAGAGCGACCGGAAGGTATGCTTCGTTTATCGCCGCTTAAGACCTCGCTGCTACGGATGAGTACTGACGTGATTTCCGTAGGCGGATGAAGCCACATCGAGTGGGGACGGCCTGGACGACATCTTCAGTAAACTCGGAGATGGTGTGAACGGCATGGAGTCAGAAGAGGAGCTCCAGGGGCTTCTGGAGAACATGATGTCTCAGCTCATGAGCAAGGCGGTTCTATACGAGCCGCTGAAAGAGCTGAGCGACAAGGTGTGTGAGGATTTCCGCCTCAACAATAATGGGGGGCTCACGCGGCTACACACAGTTCCCTTCATACTTAAAGGATAATGCGACGACGCTCAGCGACGAGGACAAGACGCGCTTCGCCGCACAGTCCAAGGTGGTCGCCCAGATCGTGGCAACGTTCGAGGACCCGAGCTATACAGAAGACGACCCGGTGAAAGGCCTGAAGATCGTTGAGCTCATGCAAGAGGTGCGTAGCGCCACTATCTCTGTGCCAGATCTCATAGTTTAACGAATGCATTTGACATAGATGCAAGAGCACGGCTCGCCTCCCGCCGAGATAATGGGGCCTCTTCCTCCGGGGTTTGACCTCGGAGCGGATGGGCTACCGAAGGTACCAGAGGGGTGCACTATTGCGTGAACCGAGGCGTCGCGGCGATACCCGAGCAAATGAAAAGCGGCAGACATCGTGTATGATTGGTGTAGGAACAACAGTACAGCGAACATGGCTAATGCTTCCCATCCACGCCTACCGTCCGACGGTACCTGAGGCCTGCATCATTGAGCGTACGTGCGCGAACGCCGAGATACCAGTCAGCCGCAGGCATGACTGCACGTGCAGCGTTACACATCCTCGCAGCCGGAGCAGCAAATACACCCGACCCACATCGTCCCACTGCATCTGTGCAACATACCGTGCATGTGAGTAGTTTGCTCAGCCGCTGAGTCAAACGTCATGCCACTTTCACGGTATTCGTGCGGTATGTTCCTCTGCTCCGCATGCGAGCTTCGGCACCCCGCATGCAATCTAAGAAGTGTCGATATCGAGCCTGTTCATGAGGTCTCTGTCCGAGGACGTGGTCAGTGTGTATGGAATCCCATGAAAGTCCCCGGGTCGCTTCGCGTACCCACACTTCGCATACGCGCGGGCGCTTGCAGCCACCGCGCCCCTTCTTCCCGGATACCCACCTCGTCCAGACCGTTCTCTGCGCAGTTCTTCGCCCATGCTCAGCAGCGTCTCCGTAAGACGTGCTCCCCCCGCTCTTCTCCGAGCGCTGGG
>NW_007360329.1:2289033-2468745 GCF_000271585.1 Trametes versicolor FP-101664 SS1 | reverse complement strand
ATGCAATCTAAGAAGTGTCGATATCGAGCCTGTTCATGAGGTCTCTGTCCGAGGACGTGGTCAGTGTGTATGGAATCCCATGAAAGTCCCCGGGTCGCTTCGCGTACCCACACTTCGCATACGCGCGGGCGCTTGCAGCCACCGCGCCCCTTCTTCCCGGATACCCACCTCGTCCAGACCGTTCTCTGCGCAGTTCTTCGCCCATGCTCAGCAGCGTCTCCGTAAGACGTGCTCCCCCCGCTCTTCTCCGAGCGCTGGGCCCGTTGGGGTCCCCGTGCGCACAGAGCAGCAGGTTACTAACGACGCTCCCGGGTCAGGACCACTCCGCGTGCGGCATTCGTACGACCCGACCCAGGTCACCGTCTCCGGCGTCGACACTGTCCTTCCCAGCCTCTGAGCGTAGAGAGAGACATCAAATGTAAACTGTAGCAAATAGACTGGATAGGCGAGATTTGGACGTCTACGCGGGGATGGACTTGGCAGCGAACCACGACGACGGGCGGGCGGCTGGCTGCGGCTGCTGCGGTGCTCGAGGAGACGGAGACGGTCGGCGATTGTTTCGTTCGTTGGGTAGGTTATTAGGGGTATAGTTAACTCGGAGGCCATGGTAGAGACACTGGTCTGCGCGGGCACTCAGGCAAGTCGTTTCCGCACTGCGCTCGTTCCATTGCTCACAGCTATCCACACACAGTGTATACTACTAGGACATCCCGCCCTTGACGTCTCGAGCTCTGCGCCTAGTACACGCCCGCCGCCCGATTTCGCGCACAACCCGAGTGCTCGCCAAGAACCACCCTCGCGCCGATTCCCGTGTTCTACAGCCGCGATCAAGATCAGTTTCGAGCCGCGCAAACCGGCAAATCTTCGACTCACGATGGTGCATTCGGGCCTGTTACGTCTGCCGCTGGCGTCGACAGGCGGGTCTTCCGAGGCGGTCACTGATCTTGCATTTCTGTATGTACGCGTCCGGCCCCTTTGCTTCATTCCGCACTGACAGTTTCCCGAGCAGCTCGGGACGTTCGCGATGATGAAAACCCGTTCTGGAAGAGGTCGGGGCCTTCCCTCGTCGCTTCGTGCGCCTCGCCGTCCTGCGCGCGACAGTCATTTCATCGTCGTGCGTCGGCGACGTTGCGGAGTCCAACAGCGGCTATAAAGTACGACAATGCGTGGCTGCGCAAAGAAGACGCACTCGTATCCGGACGGCGGCGCTCTTCGAATGCGAACTCGCCGACAGTCAACGCCGTCAATCGCCTTGCGGACCTCCCCCGCGGATATCTCCCCGCGCTCGCCCCCTGTCCTAGACGCCTGCAGTAATAGCAGCCCTGAAAGTGAGTCCACGCCCCATTGACTGGAAATGTGCGCTCACCATTCATCCCGCAGGCTCTCCTGCGCTGCTCTGTTCGTGAAGGAGTGCCCGCGTCGCTCGCGATCTACTCGACATGGCCGTCGCGCGGCTGCAACGCGACACGACGCGGTCTCCGCGCGGTGCAGGCCGAGTTCGATACAGAACTGGTCAGCAGCCACTTTGACTTTGAAAGCGGTCGCGCGGCTTACCGTGGAAAAAATCCTGCAAACAGACCGCTGCGCTGGAGCCGACTATCTGCGGCAGCTGACGGCGCGACGGGGACGCTCTTGCGCAAACGGATGCCCCGCTCAGAATCCTGCCACGCGGCCGCGCACAAGCTCCCTCCCGCAGCGTTCACGATACAACCAAGAGCGCTCCCCACGCACCGGAGCGCCATGCGGCGCGGTTCCGGCTCTGCATTCGCCATTCGGCAATGGCCATCGTTGAGAGGATCGCGAAAACTGTAAGTTACGTCAGTCTTTGGTTCGCCTGTGCTTCCATCGTATCCCACTCACCTCGCCCGTTCTGTCTTCAGACCTGAAATACTGCGGACGCTCGCTCCTGGTACCCGCATGCGCAAAACGTCTACGTTCGGCGTTCTAGACTCCCAGAACACAGGGAGTTTACCCCGAGACTCCGAGCCTCAGGAAGACGAGGTCCGAGCCCGCATTTTGGATGCTGCCTCCTTCTATCGCAAGACACGCCCGCGACGGCAGGCTCAGCTTCGTATGTACCGATACCTCGCGCGGTATCTAATGCTCGAAACGACTGTAGGACGTCAAGGGTATCTGGTGGACGCCCACAGCGTCCAGGTAAGTTCGCGCGACATCCGTAAATTGTACAAGACTCATGGGAATCACCTCTTCTTCCTAGAGATCTAACTTTACCACCTATGTGGACGGACAAAGTCCTCGCGTCGTCTTGATGCGGAGATAGCGCGCCGGCTGCGCGCGAACCTTCGGTTGCACTCGCCAGACATCCCGCACCCTGCTGCGCGCGACGCATGCTGCCAGGATAGGCCCTCGCGATCGCGTCCCAGCCTACGCAAAGGGAGGATGAGCATGTCCTATTCTCGCGAAGGCGGTGTCTTACCTCTGGTCCGAAACCTTACAACACCAGTCGCCGCGCCAATACCCTCCATGCACGCCACGCCACTGTTGGCTGTCCCGAGGCCGATTGCACCCGAAATGGCATCCCTCGGCCATGTCAGTACGTCGCATTATCTTGTAAGCAAACTGCGTACTTACGAATGCGACAGCTTGATTCGTCACCGCGTGCGGGGCATGGCGACCGCGAGTTTCACTCGGCAGCGTCCTTGGCGTGTGTGCGACTGCATGCACGCCTACGCGCCCACATCGTTTCATCGCGTGCGCGAGTTGCCAATGACTGTCGCGTGGGCTGGGACTGGACGCTCATCTGTCGTTTCTTGCGCTCTGTGAGATGTGTAAGTACTTGGGACGCTTGCAAAGCAGAGGCAGCATACTAACACACCTCGAGAAACAGCTTCGACAATTCTGTGTGTGCACGGCTCGCAGGCGTGTCCGTGCGAATGCGGCCTCGGCCAAACGCGGGGCAATGGGGGAAGTACTTGCCGCCACCGCTGCCATCGAAGGCGCAAGGTGTCCGGTCCCACATCTTGAATAAACGAGGTGACGAACAAGGCGAGTACGTGCACGAGAGGCTGAGCACGTTCTGTCCGGCGTTGGTAAGACAGAATTGCGTGGGAGGAGGAGCAAAAGGGGCGTCAGCGAGAGGTGCCTACGAGAAGCTGTTCGGAGGACGGGAGCGGTCGGTGAGCATATTTCCGTTATGACCACGTGTGTACTCGAATGACACACACCGTACTTGTCATAGAACCACATGTTGGCGGCAGCGGGAGAATTCGCTCGCCAGGCAAATGCAAGTGTCTGCGAGAGAGGAGATCGGTGCGGACGGCGGAACACGAGTGGTCGGAATGCGGCGCCAGGAACATGGCCCGGAGTTGCAGGGATAGTACACCGTCACCGCCGCCAGAAGGCGATGCGGAGGGTGGTGGGTATGGCGGAAGCCGTCGACTCTGGCCCCGAAGCGGTATGCTGCTCTCCTTCCAATTACGAATTGTTCCACCTCTCCCCCAACTGTTTCAGGGCACAATATCCGGCCGCTCTTGCATCCCGGTGCACGCAGCAGGAAATTCATTCCCTGTCCACAGCTTTTAAGCAGCACCGCTTCGCCCTACCGCATCAATGCCGGTGGACCCCACCCGAAGACTCGGTAATTAGGTATGGCCTTCTCGGATGCCTGTGAGCTTCCGTGCTTGCAGATTGTGTAAATCTGGGACTGGCCGCTTGGGCATTCCTGAATTTCCACACCCCGCGGGCTCGGAATATCCAGCATCCACTGTCTTCTTATCAATCCAGTCCTGCAGTATACTAAACCACACAGAGTGTGATCCAGTGTGTGAATCTCTTAGTACACCCAGCCTACAATGTGCACCGCCCGTACTCTCAGTAAACTCTAAGCCGTGTGAATCAAGTGTGAATATTTTGAATGGGATGTCAGCTTCGCAATAGCTGAATGATGCTTGCAGTGAGATCCATGATGGCTGTTTCTGTGCACACCGTTTCAAAGCTCTCCGATCACAGCATTGCCTGGGTAGTGGGCTTCAAGTGAAGCGGCATGCCATGCCAACGGTGTCAAGCGAAGGCTCGCTCACTCGACAACGTCCGACGGAGCGCCGCACACTCATTTCCCAGGCAAGTCTCACACGCCCGGCGGCGCCGTCGGCGGGTAGCATATCCATGTATTGACACACCCGGGTAGCTAATCATGGTAGTCGCTGTCGTCTGCGCCGTCTGGGACGATGAGTGCAGACTTGATTGTGTACGGCCCCAGCCGCTTCGACCGTGTCGCAGGGTCCCGCCGCCGTCCCCTGATCAAGCCTGCATCAGCGCGCCGCGGCCGCGCCGTGCGCGCGAACAGTCCCACAGCCTCGAGCCGCTCCATCTCCTCTGCGCCCACCTCCCGGAAGCGTGTCGTGCCGACCTTCCAGCGCAGCCAGAGCAGTTCGAGCCGCACGAGCGATGATGTCGCTCCGCTCAGATCGCGGAACGGGACAAGCTCGTGCGGCCAGCCCTCGATGCACACGCCGTGCCGTGCGACAATGTGCGACCAGTATGTGCCCCAGTGCATTGTCGCGGTGTCGTCCTTGCACGCTGCGCCTGCAGAAGGTCAGTGTCTGGTATGCGGCGCGCGAGTGAATCGCGGGGACGTACGGAGGCGTTTGGTGATCATCTTCCTGATCTTTCCCTTCGTCCAGGTGACTTTCTGATCGTAAGACATTCCTGCAGGCCATGTCAGTGAATAAGAGCATGGCAATGGCAATGGAATTGAGAATTTACCATCTCGCGGTGAGGGGTGCGCGCGCCCTTCTTTGCTTACATTTCGAGCCATGGTGTAGCGGCGGAACAACGTGCTCGCCCAGGCCTCGTACTTATTAGCTCCCACCTCTGCACCGTCCTGCCCGCAAATTCAGCGAGTGTTTATTTCCGCAATAACCGGTGTACCCCCGCAATGAGATCCTCTGGGACGGCGCACGCCGCGGAAGCGCAAGCATCGAGGTTGTGCCGAGGACGTGGTGCCATCGTACTGCAGCTGAGATCTGCATGCACCGCAAATCTCGCTCCCTCGGATATATGAGCTGTTCGCATGACCGCGTGCTCGTGGCGCGGTCTCTCGTGGCCTGACTACGATCGGCATCGGGTTCTGGCACTCGAGAATGCTGCGGTGCACGTCGAAGCTTGATTACCTCGGATGCGAGCGAACTGAAACTTTGGGACAGGTGTCGTCGAAGGCGCACCTGGTTCGAACAAGTGTACATTCCAGATACAATGCCAGTCTGCGCACAGGAAGTCCAACGAGTCAATCTCGGACCCTCGCGGCATGCAAAGTCATTGCCGTCTCAAAAAAAACCGGCGCCGTGCACAAACGAGGGCGATCGGACTCGCACATCGGCGCAAGTTTCCCTGGACATTCCTGGGCAGGGGTGCAAGCGTCACGCACGAGCCGACATTGCGACGCATTCCGCGCCGGCTGCACGACCCGTTGTCCTCGGACCTTCCTGATTTTCACTGCGCACGCCCAGGCTGCTTCCTGATCGTAACACGTTCCTGCACGACGGGAATGGGGATGGGGATGGGAGCGAGCGCCAAGAACGTACCGTGCATCCACGTCCACAGCTTTGCATGTGTTTGCAAGCCGTCCACTTGATCCACCGGTCTCCTCGGCGCGCAGCGCGGAACGTCGCAAGATGAGTCATTTCTGCGACGAGTTGTGAGGACTCCGCCAGGATGGCAATGGTACGTCGTTCAGCGTGTACCGCCGAGGCAGTGGCAGCTGAGCCTGACTCTTGAGATCGGTGTCGTGTGCGCAAGTCTTGTCGTTTTCGGGACGCGTGCGTGAAAGTCGCGCACTCACACGGGCGTGCTCACTGATGACTCCTGCGGATGTGCGGACGAGTTCCTGTGCTCGAGAACGAGCTGATCGAGTCGATCTGTCAGTGAGTAGCATTGCTGCACGAAGACACCCGTTCAAACGAATGTGCACACCGTCGGCGAGCACGAAATGAGCTCTATCGTGTGCGGGACGAGTCGAGGCTCACAGTGCACTCTGCCGCCGCCTCTGCCACTGCACCGAGCACAGACGAACGCGATTGAGCCCGCCTCGCCGGTCTGACGGATCGAATTTCTGCTACGACACACGTAGCGACGATGTGATGCATTCCGCACCGGCTGCAAGACCCGCTGCCCTCGCATCTTCCGGATGTTCACCGCGCCCGCCCAGGCCCCCTTCCCATCGTGACGCGTTCCTGCACGACGCGAGTGAGCGCGCGGCGACGAGGATGGGGTTGGGGTCGAGAACGTACCGTGCGCCCGCGCCCGCGCCTTCGCGTGCGTTTGCGAGCCGTGCCGACCGTCTCGTCCGCACCCCCCTTGATCCACCGGTCTCATGGGCGCGTCGCGGAGCATCGCGGAATGAGTCATTTCTGCGACGATCTGCGAGGACTCGTCCGGGATGACGAAGGAGTGTCGTACCGACCAGGCGGTGGCAGCCGAGCCTGAGAGCGGCGTTATGCATGCAAATCTTGTCGTCTTCCAGATCCGGGCGTGAAACACGCACTCACGCGGGTGGGCTCACCGTTGACTCCTGCGGGTGTGCGGACGTCCAGCACAAGTTTCTGTGTTCGGAAATGAGTTGCTGGAGTCGGCCTGTCAGCGGGAAGGGCCAGTAGCATTCCTGCACAAAGACGCGGCCGTTCAGACAAACGTGCACCGTCGAGGAGCACAAGATGAGCTCTATAGTGTCTGGAATGAAACGAGGCTCGCAGCGCACTGTCTCTGCCGCTCGAAACACCGTGCGTCGACTCGGAGCACCGACAAACGCGATTGGGCCCGCCTCGCCGGCCTGACGGGACCACACTTCTGCTGCAGCGCCAGTGTCCGCGAGCCTCCGTTTCGAGATCGTTTTGCTGCTCGCCCCTGCGCTGGCTGTAGTTCTCGTCGCCCTCCCGATCGAGCGCAACGCTCGTGAGCACGCGTAGGCGGCGTCCCTGTTGTCCACTCGTAAGTCTCGAAAGTCGATCTCCCGAGATGAGCCCCTCACGGTCGCGAGCGCCACAGATCTGACTCGGAAGTGTAGTCATCGAGGACGCGCGCACACCCGAGTCCCAACGGACTCACGAAACGCCACAGCGGAGGCACTTGTTCCTGCTACGAGCACAGCGGTGCGACCGCACCAGCCCCACATCTCCGCCGCGCCGCGCCGCGCGCAAATCGTCTGATCGCCCCGTCCACCGCGTACCGCGTACCGAGTCGGGCGCCCCGCCAGTCTCCAGGGTCGTCCACCTCCGCGCCCCAGCTGTCTGCAGTCGCGTATGTGCACCCTCAAACGCCACCCTCGAAACGCGAGCCGAGGGCGCGGCCTGCGAAATTCCGACGGTCGTGCTGGGCGACGGCGATTGGCAGGCGGGCTGCGGCGGGCGCGGGGATGAGGACGGAGAGGTGGGGCGCGGGAGGGCGTGGGGCGAGTCGCTGTACGCGAGCAGTCGGCTGGGCGGGGCAGATAAGAATGGGCGCGGGAGGCAGGACGAGACATCGCACTCTTCCCCCCGCTATCCGTCTCCTTCCTTGTCTCACCCTCGACGATGCACGGGATTCTGTGCTCGCCGTGTCGTCTATGTCGGCCGCTGTGCTGCACGTCCTCGCCGTCTCGTTTCGACACGAGCCGCCGCACGATGCGGGTGTGATACGGTACGTGTGCGCACTCGTCTTGTTTCGCCTCTGACAGTCGTCGCAGCAGGCCTGGTGCACTCGTACACACCGGCTGTGCACACCACGCGCACACCACCCACGGCGAGATTCGTCTCGGCTTCGCATGGCTGGTCTGATTCTCGCGTCACGCACGCAGGGACAGGTGCAATATCGGAACACGCAGCCCAGAGCGACTTGCTCGTCTCGTGGTGAGTCCGCGTGTCCTCGTATCGCCTTTGCATGTCTCTGACGCAGCGAGTGTTCAGTAATGAGATGGCGCCGGTCGCCGCGGGCGAATCCCGTCGGGGAACGTGAGGGCGGCTGCGCGGTCGCCATGATGCTTTCCGCACCCCGTTCGCGTGCTCGAGATGACGAGGGTGCGACGCGGGGTGCAGGCAGCCGTCAAGTACGAGCCGAGGGCCAGCAAGGCGGATAGAGGCCGGCCGCGCGACGAGCTTTACAGGAGCGCATGTCCTAAACACATGGATGCCGAAAACAAGCCACTCACAGTAGCGGGGAGGCGCGGCGGAAAGTGGTGTAGATGTACTTTTGGGTACTCATGCCGGGGCGCGTCCGTAGGAATGATTTAGCCATCTTGACGCGTCGTCAGTCGCGTGAGTTGAGCGTACGCACAGTCGTGGACGTCAGAGTGCTAGCGCTAGTCGAAGTCGAAGAGAGGGTAAGCAAGCGGTAAGAGAGATGGGTACGAGATCTGGGAAACGGCCGGTGGCGGAGGATGTGTCTCCCGTAAAGACTAAGAGGAGTGTTGTATGTACAGAGGAAACCAACATCCAGTGGGCGAGAGCGAGAAGCCGGGGGGCCTGCGAGAGCGCGAGCAAAGCAATTGCAATTCAGCACGTCAGCGGGAATGTGTGGAGAACACCGCCACCGCCTCGCGTACGTAGGAGACGCGGCAGGCGAGACGGGCTTGGAGTAGCGTCGTCGGGCGGCGGCCACGGGCATTAGTAGAGAGCGACGGAAGAGCGCACGCAGGCAGAGCGAGGCATTGAAAGAGAGGAGCGAGCAGGCAGAATCGCGGTTCACTGTGGGAACGCGCGCTGCCGGGCGCCTATGAAAAGCGCATACAGCGACCCTGGGCCCCTCCCTCCTCCGACGCCCTCTCTGCTCTGCAACGCCGCCATGACGCGCCCCCTCGATCGTCCGCGCGAACCGGAGCCTAGGGCAGCAGGCGCTCATGGGAGGCTCCCTGGGCGCGTGATTGTCCTAACAGGATCCATCTCTTCCGACTCCGAGCGCAAGAGGTAGCGCGGGCTTTATTCAAGCTCTCTTGTAACCACCATCTTCTAGGTTCGAAGGCTATCCTGAGTGCCGTAGGTTGTGCGGACCAGATAAAAACCAGTGCAATCATCCGACAGACGTAGCGGTACGCTGATCCCACAGAACACACATCGGCTACCCCACCTCGGGCTTAGGAGTCACACTATGGCTGCACCTCGCAGACCTACCGTAGAAGAAGAGGATCTAGACGATTTGGATGGTATGTCCCAACCCATACCGATATGTCTCTATACATCCCGACTCACACGACCCAGATGTCCTGGAACAGTTCAGCGCGCCGCCACCAAAGCCCCCAGCCAAGCCCGCCCCCGCATCCACCTCCTCATCACAAACACCACTCGCCAAGGATGCACCCACCAGCGCGCCCAAGGCGGTCGACCCATTCGGGCTCGGGGGGCTAGACGCGGACTTCGCGGCGGAGCTCACGCGCGGGATGGAGTCCCTCTTCAAGGACATCGCGGGCGGCGCGGGGCTAGACGGCATCCCGGACCTGTCGGAGGCCGAGGACGGCACGACAGACGAGGAGCGCGCGAAGGCGTTCAAGGCGGCGTGGGAGGCGATGCTCGTGGAGGGCATGGATGGCGCGATGTCGGCGGAGGACGTGTCGGACAAGGGGAAGGCCGCGGAGGGCGCTGCGCCGGGTGTGGGCGCGCCGACGGACTCGTTCCAGGAGAATATCCGGAAAGCTATGGAGCGGATGAAGGAGAGCGACCGAAAGGTAGGCGTTGTCTATCGCCGCTTAAGTCTCGCCGCTACCAATGGGTATTGACGTGAAAACTGTAGGCGGACGAAGCCACTTCGACTGGGGATGGCTTGGACGACATTTTCAGTAAACTCGGGAACGGCGTGGATGGCATGGAGTCGGAAGAGGAGCTCCAAGGGCTGCTGGAGAACATGATGTCCCAGCTCATGAGCAAGGCGGTCCTCTACGAGCCGTTGAAAGAGCTGAGCGACAAGGTGTGTCAGGAGTTCCAACTCGACGATGACACGAGGCTCACGCAACTACCTGCAGTTCCCTTCATATTTGAAGGATAATGCAGCGACGCTCAGCGACGAAGACAAGACACGCTTCGCCGCACAGTCCAAGGTGGTCGCCCAGATCGTGGCGACATTCGAGGACCCAAGCTATACAGAAGACGACCCGGTAAAGGGACTGAAGATCGTGGAGCTCATGCAAGAGGTGCGTGTAGCCTCTATCTATGCAGCGGATCTCATAGTCTAACGAATGCATTTGACATAGATGCAAGAGCACGGCTCGCCTCCCGCCGAAATAATGGGGCCCCTTCCCCCAGGGTTCGACCTCGGGGCGGATGGGCTACCGAAGGTACCAGAGGGGTGCACTATTGCGTGAACCGAGGCGTCGCGGCGATACCCGAGCAAATGAAAACCGGCAGACATCGTGTATGATTGGTGTAGGAACAACAGTACAGCGAACATGGCTAATGCTTTCCATCCACGCCTACCGTCCGACGGTACCTGAGGCCTGCATCATTGAGCGTACGTGCGCGAACGCCGAGATACCAGTCAGCCGCAGGCATGACTGCACGTGCAGCGTTACACATCCTCGCAGCCGGAGCAGCAAATACACCCGACCCACATCGTCCCACTGCATCTGTGCAACATACCGTGCATGTGAGTAGTTTGCTCAGCCGCTGAGTCAAACGTCATGCCACTTTCACGGTATTCGTGCGGTATGTTCCTCTGCTCCGCATGCGAGCTTCGGCGCCCCGCATGCAATCTAAGAAGTGTCGATATCGAGCCTGTTCATGAGGTCTCTGTCCGAGGACGTGGACAGTGTGTATGGAATCCCATGAAAGTCCCCGGGTCGCTTCGCGTACCCACACTTCGCATACGCGCGGGCGCTTGCAGCCACCGCACCCCTTCTTCCCGGATACCCACCTCGTCCAGACCGTTCTCTGCGCAGTTCTTCGCCCATGCTCAGCAGCGTCTCCGTAAGACGTGCTCCCCCCGCTCTTCTCCGAGCGCTGGGACCGTTGGGGTCCCCGTGCGCACAGAGCAGCAGGTTACTAACGACGCTCCCCGGTCACATGACCAACGCCTGCTATAAAGCATCTTTTCCCCGCACCCGCTCGTCGATAACAGCTGTTCAGACTAGGACTGCTATCAGAACACACACGCCGTCTATCTCCACCAGAACATACGCATCGAACGCCATGTCTGACATCAAGATCCAGGTCGGCGACACCATCCCCCAGGGCACCTTCAAGTACATTCCCTACTCGCCCGAGCTCGAGGACCACTCCGCGTGTGGCATTCGTACGTGATACGAACCCCGATTCACGCGATGTGTCGATCTGACGTTAATTTGGACCATGTAGCTATTCAGCTCAACACCGATGAGTGGAAGGGCAAGAAGGTCGTCCTCGTCTCCGTGCCTGGCGCGTTCACGGTGCGTCCCCGTTTTGTGGTTGGCCTCTATAAATTCAGTGCCGCTCTCAGGGATGCCTTCGCGACGGGTAGGGCATCTCTGAGAGGGCACTGTTAGTCCCGCTTGAGGTCGTATCTCAGGACTGCATACGGAACTATCGGCATCGCCACGATGATGCCGACTTCCCCATTATCCACTGTGGTTGCTTTACGCCATACGTCAGGAAGCACACACCCCCATGCTCGATTCTCCCCGACTGTCGGGCTCTTGATCTCCCACCAGTCTATCATCTCCCTTGTGCAATACTTAGGACACGTCGCTGACTGCTCAACGCTCTTACCAATGTAGCCCACGTGCCACGCGAACCACCTGCCGCCGTTCCTGCAGAAGTACGACGAGTTCAAGGCGAAGGGTGTTGACGTGATTGCCGTCATCGCCGCCAACGATGCGTTCGTCCTCAGCGGCTGGGCGCGCTTCCTTGGCCTCAAGGACAAGGTAACCATTTTAACCAATTCTTACTTTGGGCGTCGCTGAAATGCTCCATAGATCATCGCGCTCTCTGACGCTAACGCGAAGTGGTCGGCGCAGCTTGGCCTCTCGCAGGACCTGTCGGCGGTGGACTTCGGCACCCGCACGAAGCGTTACGCGCTTATCATCGACGATCTCAAGGTTACCTACGTAGGCGTTGAGACCGAGCGCGTCGTGTCTGTCTCCGGCGCTGACGCCATCCTGGCTGCCCTCTGACTGGCCCAGCCCTCGCCCTCCTGTGGCCGACTGTAGACAGCTATATCGAGGATGTAGGATAGAATAGCAACGAAAGCATATTACTGCGATGTAACATGAGAGTCTCAGCATGGTGGCGTACGCGCCAGCTGCCAAGGCCGCGGAATCTTCCCGAGTCTCTCTTCCATGTCCATGTTTTCCAAATTCTCCACATGCGCGACCAATGCGGTACACGGTATGCACCGGATGTCGCACGCGGCGCGGTCGATTGCACCACCATGAGTGTTCGCACCACCCGCGCAAGGCGACAGCTGCCAGCGACGACAGCGCAACATCGATAACACGACAAGGTCCCCCGATGAGGACGGCGACATCAGACGTCGACGCAGCATTGTGAGTTCTGAACAACAGAAGCCCGCGCACTCCCCCGCGAAGCCACGGTGCCCTTGGAGCGGGCGCGGGCGATATGATAACGCAATCTGAGCCCCGCGAATGGGCTTCAAGCCGCAGCAGAGGGTCACCAAGACCGGAATAGGGCGTGCGCAAGGGTGCCGCAGGTGTCAGGGTCCACGGATTCTGAGCGCGCGCACGGTATATAAGGATCGGGGGCCAAGTGCGCTCTCAGACACATCCTCCCACCCACCCCCATCCCTCGACACCACCCCCACATACAAATTCGCAATGGCCAGCATCAAAGTCGGCGACGAGGTCCCCGCGGGCACCTTCGTTCACGTCCCCTACACTCCCGAGCTCGCTGACGGCAGCGCGTGCGGTATCCGTACGTCGATCTCGCGCGATCGTCCCCTCCCCCTCCATCACTTAACATTTACGTCTTCGCAATAGCCTCTAAGATCTCTACCGATGCGTGGAAGGGCAAGAAGGTCTTAATCTTCGCCGTCCCCGGTGCCTTCACGGTATGTCCCCGCCCCCGCTACGCTGCATGCATGCATATGCATACTAACCGTGATGTGTGATAGCCCTCGTGCCACGCGAACCACGCACCCCCGTACCTGGCGAAGGTCGACGAGCTCAAGTCCAAGGGCGTTGATGTCATCGCGGTCCTCTCCTCGAACGACCCCTTCGTGCTCAGCGGCTGGAGCCGCATCCTCGGCTTCGAGGACAAGGTCAGCGTGCATGTTCATCCCGAAAAGCTCGGTGAACTCACATGGGAGCATATGAAATAGATTCTTGCGCTTTCTGACCCGGAGACTGCGTGGACGTCGAAGCTTGGCCTCACTGTCGACCTGACCGGCGCGGGCATCGGTCTTGGCAAGCGCACCACGCGTTTCGCGATCCTCCTCGATGACTTGAAGGTCAAGTACCTCGGCGTGAGTATTCATATTCGAGGGCGATTGCGCGCATAGTTTGCTGACTGTGAAACAGGTCGAGCCCGACCCCACCCAGGTCACCGTCTCTGGCGTCGACGCTGTCCTTCCCAGCCTCTGAGCGTCGAGTTTATATATCCACACATGAAATGTAAATCTGTAATAAATAGATTGTATTTTGAGTTGCTCGTCATACTTCGCACATATACCGGGACACGCGGCAGTCTTCGAGACGAAATATGTGGAATTCTCGTGCTGGATGACCACATGAGGAGGCCGTGTACTGGAGACAAACGTGTCATATAAACCGAGACGTGTTTCAATCGTTGCTGATATCCATGTCGGAACTGCCAGAGTCGTCGATCGCCATTGTCATCCCATCGATTCCGAAGGTTATCTCCTCCGAATGCACACTTTCCTCGTCCCGCGTCTTGCTCTGGCGTAGACGGCTGAAGGCGTACGTGCCTCTGTTCCCCGGGTCGGCCATGATGGGGTTATACCGCGGCATAACAGACGCAGGGGAGTTCACCGCCGCGAGCGCACGCTTCTTAGGCGTAGACGTCATGGCGAAACTGGGCCTCTTCGCGGCGAGCCCGCGCGCCATCGTGCGTCCGCGCCCACGGTTTATCGTGACAGCGGCGTTGGCGTTGAGGATAGGGTAGAGAGGAGGGCGCTCGGGGAGGTTCTGGCTGCGAGTGCGCAGGACGCGCGCGTTCGCAGTCGGGGACTCCGCGTTGCCCGCGACCAGGGGCGCGACGCGGTGCGACTGCGAGCGCGTGATGGGGCGGCGCGGGTCGAAGGTGGGCGTCGAAGTCCGGAGGACCGTGCGGCGGCGTTTCTGAGGACGCTCGTCAGACCCGCGCGAGCGACCTTCGCTCTCCTCGCGGAGGGGGCTGAGCCCGGGGGTGCCGAGCACCGTGTTCGGGCGGGAGCGCCCGGCGAGCGGGGACGCGGGGCTGGGGGGCACGAGTTGGGAGGCCTCGAAGACGGAGCGGGAGCGCAGGCGCTTTGGGGTGAGCGGGGGCATCTCGCTGCGGATCCCGACGAGGAGCTCGATGGAGTTGCGGACGAACGCGTCCGAGCGCGAGGCGCTGATGTCGATTTGCATCGCGCGCGGGAGCTTCTCGTTGAGCGTGCTCGCGACGGTGAGGAGCGCGGCGTGGTTCATGGTGACGAGGTCGGCGTGGCAGCAGAAGGGGACCGCGGTGAGTGCGGTGATGACGATCGCGTCCTCGTCTGTGTCTTCGTTCTGGAGCGCTATGCATGCGGGTTGGGCGCACGGGGCTGGGGTGGCAGACGGCCCAGCAGTTTGTGCGTCTGCGGGGGCATCGTCCTCGTCCTCGTCATCGCGACTGCGTTTGCCTAGAGTCGGTGTGGGCTTGATGAAGTTCAATAGGAGCCGGAGAGTCTCTCTCTTCCCTCTTGCTGGTTTGGTCATTGTGCGTCGGTGTTGCGGGCGGAGGTATAGCTGCTGAGGTCCACGGTTCAGACATATCCCGACTCACCTAGCAACGAGGCTGACGATGTGGAAACTAGCGTAGAGAATGTCAGCTTGTACTCCAATAAATGTGCTCGTACTGGTGGCAAGTCAGCCTCCCGTCCGTGGTGGAACACCTTGGACAGTCTCGTTTCAAATTCGCCTCTCGCCCGTGGTGGCGAGGGCCTGTGTCAAATTAGTGAGCGCGCGTGCATGTCAGCCATAGCTGCTACCCAATTAACGCGCCGTCGAGCATAACGCCATGCTGGTGAGATATCAGAGGAAGTCATGTATGCCTCCTCAAGGTTCGAAGCACAATTAATGCGAGGCCGCAAGCGCCCGCCGCTGTGGCGCGTAAAATGTGCCCACGTGATGCTCCTAGACGCGAACGCGTTGAGTGGCAGCCGAGCACGTCGTGTTTGGTGTCGACCTCATCGTCCACCACGATGTCCAACCACACTCCTCTGCGGGGGTCTTCTTTGACTCCCATAACGGCTATACGATCTACGCTCCTCTCACGAAGTGCCCCCTCCATCCCACCTGCCTCTCAAACTTACGAACCGCTTGTGAAGGGTGTCTTGCGCCACCGACTGTACAAAATATTTCTTCATTCTGCGATTTTCTGCTGGGCTCTCGCGACAATATGGATGACTTGGAGTGCTAGTGGAAGGTCTGGGATGGGTGTGAAGGCTTCTCTCCTCCTGCCCATCAGGCCGTCAACACTAGCTTTTGCGGTGGCCACCTTCGCGGCCGGTGCGCTGCCTGTGGTGGTATTGAGGAAGACTCATTTGGTCGGTGAGTAACCTAATCATTTGCTTTTGAAACATGTTTCTCTGCTTCGCTATGTCAATACATACTCCGGACGAGCTTGACACGATCCCGAGACCGTTCTACAGTGACTATGCCGAGTCTGGCATCTTTCACGCTCCTTCTACCTTCATCGCGTTTGCGTTTGTCACGATATCCGACTTTATGCATAGCTTACTGACTGTGACCCTCAGCTGCGCCAACACCAGCCACCTCACCGTCAAAGATTTTGAGCGGTGCGCTCCAAAAGCGTAGTACAGCCCACGCACTCTTCACCTACCTCGCCTCCTCCCTATCACTCTTGGTCTTGCACATAATGATTACCGGAGCATACGACGTGAATGCATCGCCTAATTCACGACTGACAATATTCGTCAAGTCAAGGTCGGTACCACATTCTTTCCTTCGCATCTATGTTGCTCAACGTTTCTGCTATAGGAAACATCCGTACTACCTGAATGGCCACTTGATCTACGTACTACTCTCCCAAGTCGTCGTCGCGACCGCATGTCTGCTCCGCTGTGTCCTACTCGACCGCTTCGCCGTCCGTTGGGCAAACACCTTAGTCCCGCAAGGAGATGCGAAACTGAAGTCATTCGGCCTCGCGCGCGTCGTAACCGTCGGCCTTACCGCCCTAGTATACACGATACTTGTTACCGTCGCCCAGCTCTCGGTCTTCGCGCTCGCGCGATCGGTCGTCCTTCCCCTGCTGTTCCAGGTCCCGGTCCTCAATCGCTTCCTTCGCCCTTTCATGGCGCACTTCCTTCGAGGCCCCTGGACTGTAACCCTCCTCACTCGTCATTGGTCTCTGGTGTCCCGCGCGTTCTACCTTGCGCTCACTACCGTCGGGATCTGGGAATTCGCGGAAAGTGCCTTCGATGGTGTGGTTGCGGAGGTATGATGGAGGCGCTACCAACCGAGACCCTCTACTATATGCTGATGTATACGTCGTTATAGCCGATCGCTGTGGCCCCTCAAACGGCTGACCAGGGCCTGACCTTGATCTCCGGTATCACATCTACCGACGGATATCTCAAGCACTTCGCGTACGCGGAACTGCGGGAGTTCTCTGCTGACGACTCCTCCGCCGCCAGCGCGCGCCGTACCGCACTCTTCACCGACCAGAAATACAACCCGAGCATGTGGTCAACCCTTGCCAGGGAAGCACTGCTCGTGCTCGGCCGTGATTACCAGCTACTCCTGAGCAGAGGAAAACCGCCATCGCCTGGTACGTCCGTCGCTCCGTCATAGACATATGTCCATATATGCTGAGTGTGTTTACAATGCGTAGCTGCAGCCGCACCTGCACCTGCGAGCAAACCATCTGTACCCCTTCCCGCACCCGCAACGCCGCTCATCCGCACGAAGGTCTACAAGCCTCCCAAAACCTCTCCTCTTCACGCGGCCTTCGACACCTTCGCGTCGGACGGTCCGTTGGCCGCCGCCGTATCTGAGACCGCAGAGGCTGGCGCGTCGCACATCCCGGAGCTCTTCCGGTCGGTCATGCCGAACACCCCGCAGGCCACGGCCGAAGCGGCCGTCCAGAGCGTGAAGAAGGCAGAGGAGAACGTCGCCGCCCTCGTGAACGAGACGAAGAGCAAGTGGCGCGCGAGCATCAGCGCGTGCGTCCCGGGGGTCGTGAAGCAGTCCGCGGGCCAGGTGAAGGGCTGGTGGACGCGCGAGCGCGTGCACCGCGTCGCGGAAACGAGCCTTCCGAACCGCCACATGGACGCCCTCGCTGCGGAAGGTACGTTGCATTTACATGTTACAGGGCCACCAAGGCTTGGTGGTGGTTACTAGTTGCTGATGGGTGCCTTGGGGGCGGGCGATCGCAGCGCTGTGCCGGCTGACGTGCGCGTCGCTCACGGAGGACAGCTACGGCATCGTGCAGCGCGACATCCCGAAAATCATCGAGGCGCTGCTCTCGTTCCTCACCGCGCTCGAGGAGTACCAGGCGGAGCTCACCGCGGCGCACACGCCTGCGCCCCCGTCCTCGGAGAAGGCGTCGCCGCGCGAGGCGGCGGAGCGGGAGATGCTCGCGATGGAGGCGGCGCGGGCGGGCGAGGTGCTCGGGGTCGTCAGCGACGGTATGTCTTCCGTGTTCTGCGGGCCTGTTAGGGGGAGGGACGCTGATGCGCGTATACGTAAAGCCATCAGGGACGGTATCGTGCAGATTGTACGCACGTTCGGGGACAAGTTGTCGGCGTTCAAGTTTCCGCCGCGGATTGCACGCAAGCTCCAGGGGTTCGTGGATTACAATTAATAAGGCAAGCGGGGACACATCCATGGCAGCACGGTTGCCCCGGGACTTGACTTGGAGGATAGTTACCAGGGCAAGGATGCTGTGGAGCGACTACGAAAGAGCCGTCGGCAGCGTCGGGGAGGCGGAGCGCCGAACGAGGACGTTGTCTCAGGTTATCAATGTCTCATTGAGCAAGGCCGATGACGTTCTCCGACCTCGTATGTGTGTGCTTGTGTGCGCTTTATGCGATGCCGTGACACGAATTGAATGGCACAGTATATTACGGTACAGGGTCACGGCCGTGGTATAGCGTGGTATGTATGCCTCTGCGGCTTCACTTAGCGGTACACCATAATCCGCTTCCTGCCGGTGTACATATGTCTTGTGCCCCACGACCCCCGCATGGTTTTCGAAGCCAAGATTAATGATGCATGACATCGAGAGCGGGCAGCCCGACGGACGCGGTTGGTCGGCCTGAGCGAAGACCGGAGCCCGAGGGCGCTTAGATCAATCGCCGGTGACTTTCCCATGTACCTGGGCCGTATCCGGACTGCGGCTGTGTCGCGATCAAAAGAAGCACTGACCGGGCGATCTGTACCGATTTGCGTCGGATCTCGCCACCCACTCCTCATCCGAACCACCAACGTTTGCTTCTCATTCCTTCATGGCGGTATCTCTCAATCATTTATATATTCTGGAGTACGCTAGTGAATGCAGGAAAACCCGGAATGCGCTTCTGGCCGGTCGAAGCGACCGTCGGGCCCGACTGTGATGCATGCAGTCGGGCAGCGCAGCATCCGCCCCCGGAGACAAACCAGACGCGGCGGAGAAAATGCAGAGATTCATGAATCTTGGTCAGCAACCACCACCGGTTGCACGTCCCTTTTCAGGGGGTCGGGCACCGCTGCCGGGGCGGCTCCGTCGATATCGAGCTGATAACCTTCACCCGCGGCTGCCGGAGCAGCTGGTTACCGGTCGGTTACCGTCGAGCCCATTTTTCGTTACTCATCCTGGCCTCGACTCTCCGCGCGCTGACGACGGCGTGTTGACCTTGCGCGACAACGGATGTTCCACCCATATTGCAGAGAAGATCCGGGCGCGGCGCGCGGTTCGATATATAAGAGCCCGCGCGGTGGGTCGTAATCTCTGGCTTTCACTGTCCCCCTCCGTTGCACCTCTAAGTATTCGCGCAATGTCTGGCTCTGTTACGCCGCGGTCTTCGACGAGCACCCTCCACGAGCCGAAAATGCAGCAGATCAACCCGCACGTCGCGGAGGAGCTGCACCGTGAAGAACTCCGCGCTGAGGAGTATGGCGGAGACGATCCTCTGGACCCGTTGCCGAAGGAGGACG
The DNA here is from genome assembly GCF_000271585.1 of Trametes versicolor FP-101664 SS1. Taxonomy (NCBI): domain Eukaryota; kingdom Fungi; phylum Basidiomycota; class Agaricomycetes; order Polyporales; family Polyporaceae; genus Trametes; species Trametes versicolor. The sequence continues at coordinate 2,449,499 of NW_007360329.1, read as the reverse complement.
GGCATATTCCCATTGCGGAGGACGAGCCGAAGGCAGACCCGAACAAGGTCGCTTGGGACGGGCCTGATGATCCCACAAACCCGCAGAACTGGACAAGAGGCCGCAAATGGTTCATCACCATCCTCTGCTTGCTTATGACCGTTAATGTGTGAGTACACCACTAGTTCATCGCACTTGTGAAGTACTAATAATGGGATTCTTAGCACGTTCGCTTCCTCCGCACCCTCCGCTGCGGGTCTGTACATCGCCGCGGAGTTCCACGCGAGCACCGAAGTCGGCTACCTGGTCACGTCCATCTTCCTGTGCGGCTATGTCGTCGGCCCCCTCCTCTGGGGACCCGGTTCCGAGCTGTTCGGTCGCCGCATCGTCTTCCGGGTCACCCTCGTCTGCTACGTCCTTCTCCATCTGGGACAGGCGTTGGCGCATAACCTCGCCACACTCCTTGTCACCCGTTTCCTCACTGGTGTATTCGCTTGCGCGCCCTTGACAAACTGCGGCGGTGTCATCGTCGATATTTGGGACCCCGTCACCCGTGGTACCGCCACCGCGCTCTTCTCCGCCGGTGTGTTCATTGGCCCCGTCCTCGGCCCCATTGCGGGTGGATTGTGAGTTGTTCGTGCTTCCTCTGGTGCTTCCCGCGTTGCTGACTTTTCTGTTAGTATCACGAGCAGTTTCCTCGGCTGGCGATGGGTCTTCTGGATCATGATGATCTTCGCCGGCACTTGCACCATTGCGGCGATCGCCTTCCTCCCGGAGACGTACGCGCCAGTGCTTCTGCAGTGGAAGGTAAGCAATGATCAACTCATCAGCGAAAGCACAGAAACTCATCCCCCTTCGTTCTCTAGGCTCAGAAGCTGCGCAAGGCAGACCCACAGGCGAACGCCGGGGTGTACGCTGAGCACGAGAAGTCTGACTGGTCGGCAAAGGGCATCTTCCACCGCACGCTGTACCGGCCCGTGCAGATGCTCATCTTCGAGCCCATCCTCCTGCTCGTGACGGTCTACCTATCCCTTGTATACGGTGTTCTCTACGCTCGTGAGTACCACTTCGTGCTGTTATACACGCCATTCCTGACATTCCCCCAGTTTTCGAGGCACTCCCTCTCATCTTCATGGGCACCCGCGGCTTCAACATCGGCGAGTCGGGCCTCATCTTCGTCGGCGTTGGTATCGGCACTTCGATCGGAGCGTACATGACTATCCCGCTCTCGAAGCACTACCCCCAGCTCATCGTCAAGTGGCGTGGATTCCCTCCCCCCGAGGAGCGTCTCCTCGGTGCCATGATCGGCGCGCCTGCGCTCGTCATCGGCTGCTTCTGGCTCGGATGGACGGGCCAGTACTCGAGCATCCACTGGATCGTCCCCGCCATCGCCACCGTTCCCATCGGTGCCAGTGTCGCGCTCGTCTTTAACTCTTTCCTGGTAAGCTTCTCCAAAATGCCGTCCCGTAGAGCGTTATATTGACAATCTACCGCAGGCATACCTCATCGACACGTACCTGCAGTACAGCGCGTCGGCGTTCTCTGCGAACACGATCATTCGTTCCTGCGTCGGAGCCGCGTTCCCGCTATTCACCGTGCAGATGTTCCACAAGCTCGGGATCAACTGGGCGTGCACACTCATTGGGTTTTGCGCGTTGCTCCTGGCGCCGAGTCCGTTCCTGTTCTACAAGTACGGTGCATGGATCCGTCAGAAGTCTCGGTTCTCTCCTTGCTTGGTATGTCTCCCCGCACTCTTACATCGTCTGAACATGTGTGCTAATGTCTCCCTCAGGATCTCATCATCGCAAAAGAGATTGCAGCAGCGGAGGCTGCCGAGACCAAGGGCTCCGAGAAGGTCTAATCCTGTCCCTCCCCCGCTCGCTCTCGCCCCCCTTCATCGCACGTTGTACATAACTTATCCCTTCCCGCTTTCGCGCACATCCCCCGGTTCCCCTGATCTGCGGCAGCTCCCCGGACTCTGACCCTGACGCCCTACGTACCCGACGCCCCCCATCATGCTGTATCCCCTAGCCATCTAGCAGTAGTGTTCTCCCCGGTCCCATTGTGTTCTCTTTCTCTTTTTTACGCCATTCTGCCCACTTTTACGACGTTCCGACACTCGAGTTCTCCTCATCACTATCGTCCATCATCACGCACGCACGTACGCAACATCCACCATAGACAGTGCGCATCCATAGACTAGACAATATATGTCATAATATCTTTCCTCGTTGAGAATCATTAAGTGTGCATCTTTCCCAAGACATCGAACTCGAAAAACTGCTCGACGGCGTCGAACGAAGCCTCGCTAACGGAACGAGATGGAAGCGCCCGACGCCGCTAGACTCCGAGAAGATCGGGTGGCGCCGTCTGTCCCAAAATGGAAGGGGCCGCCAGAAGCGGCAGGCTACCGAACTTCGTGACCTCAGCCGCCGATGTCACGCTGATGAGCTGGCAGCAAGAACGTTCGCCATCGACCTTCGACTTGAGGCGACTTCCTGCTCCCTTCAAGTGGACACATTCCCTCTGGATTTAGCTGCAATTTTGATCTCGTTGCATGTGGCTTTAAGCGGGCGGATCGAATTTCTGCCGTTTTACGGCCATTGTCTCACCACCTCAGTCGCTGTCTTGGACGGGCAGCGATGCGCATGTTGAATGTGAGTGCCAAGCTACGAAGGGTTCTTCAAGAGCCAATGGTTCTGACAGCTCATCCGGTTCGTTTACATGTAGCTTCGCTGGCTCGCGCAGGCAGTACGCCTTCGTGAAGCATGGGACATGAATATGTTGCCGAGTACTCGAACCCCCTGTGATGTTGCAAATTCCTAGATAGACCATTTTGCATGGCCGATGCAAGCAGTATCGAAGTGAACCTCTGTGCTTTCGTTTGAGAGCGCAGCGATTTTCATCGATGACGAACAATGAGAAACCACGTCATGATCGGTACTGCCCGTGTGAGGGCGACGCGCATCTTGTGAGGGTGGAACTCCTAGGTTATCAAGCAATAGCACAGCTTAGCCGGACACAATTGGCAGAAGTACCTTGACGTTGTATGCTCTGAACGTCGACGGGTGCAGCGAAGTCGCGGCGCGGAATGGCGGATCACCTCTCCGCCGCCGTGCAGAGGGTCTGTGGCTAAAATTCCCCGCGTATCGGACGAAACTCTAGGCCTTCCAGCAGCTCAGCACAGGTGTACGTATGCAGACGGCGCTGCGTTTATCAGAGGCCATTGTACAATTACCAAAATAGCTGGCCAGGCCCCCCACCGTTCATTTCGAGCTTGGCTAAGGCTGGCTAAAGCACGCGTGGGGTGGGATTTCTTTTATTTCCTTTGAACCACGCAGCCTGAGTCAATGCGGCGACCCCGGCTCCCATTGTTGTGCTGACGTCGATCACCCTGATAGCGGAGTGCGTACGGCGAGCTTCTGTCCCACCTGCCCAGAGGGCCTGTTCGCGTACAAAGGGACAATGGCCGCAGCCCGCTTCCCGCATTGTCACGCCCGAACGTGACTTGCACTTAGCCATCTCTCCATTCTCGATAAAAGAGCGGCTGCCCCAGGTCTGTTCTTGCATCTCACCATTGCGAACGCGCCTCCACACTTGCCCACGTCCCCTCCTCCGCCCTCCATCTCTACACCAGCCCCTCTCCTCTTTGCTCATACGCCATCTTTACAATGTCTCACTACTTCGAGTTCAACATGCACAACGCCGCGTATGTCCTACTGTGCATTCTCCCGGGTCGATACATAATGACCGATATCCTTCAGCGCCATCGCAGACAGCCTTCCGGGGGTTATGGACCCGGAAGACAAGTATCTCGCCATGGCGGCAACAAACAGCGAATCTTACAACCACGGCGAGCGATCGAGTGCTAGTGTCCTCTTTGACGAGCTAGCAGCGCACCTGGCGCCAGCACCAAGTCCAGCGGCACCCCAAGAGGAGATAGATTCCACTTCGGCACAAGAGTACGTCACCCTGCAATCTCCCCATTCTCTGGACGCTGACCCTATCTTTATTAGGATGAACGACTTCTTCAGACGCTGGGGTTGCATGTCGCCAGAGGTTCCCGCCGCGGAGTCCAGTCACACCACCCCGAGTCTATCGACGGGCTCAACGCCGAATGCGAGCCCTGCGCTGGCAACACCGCCCGCACCAAGCGCACTCCCCTCTCCACTCCCGTCCTTCTACGACTGTGGCGACTATCAACCACACGTCCACACCGGCATAGTGGCATCTCCCGAGGGGAGTGTTCCAACACTCCCACACTCCATACCGGCACCCGAACTTGGAGAGCGCGAGTTGAACGACGAGGATATACGACACAAGCCCGCAAGCGACGTTATCGCCTGCGAGTGGGATGGTGGGTGTGGACACCACGGCCACTACTTGGAGATGTGGTTGCATATCTTTGGCACTGGTAAGAAGAATGTCGCCGAACCGATCGCTGGAAAACACCTCGACGGGACGGAGTCGGCGATATTGTGCCTATGGAACGGCTGCGAGAGCAAACTCCCGATGCGTTCCGATTCCCTGAAACGCCACATCCAGGCCCAGCACTTGTTTATGACCGTCGAGTGTACATGGTGCAGCGTCAATAGGCGAGAAGACGCGTACAAGACTAGCCATCGTCCGGCCCGCTTCTGCGAGCACAGGCCGACGGATGAGAAAAAGCGCGACGAGATTTGGGCGCGCAGACCCCCGGCCGCCGTCCCTTCCACCGCACTCCCATCCGCTGCCGGCCCGGTGCGCCCAAAACGCACTCGGGCTCCGCGCAAGAAGGCGCAGAAGGCGATTGCGTACCCCTCACCCACGGACGTTGCTGGTTCGATCCTACACCAAGGACGGGGCGGTGACCAGCGGAGCATCCGCCCGCGCCCGGTCGCGGGCCCTTCTTCCTCCAGCCGCGGCCTCATGTCTACGTCGGCATTCCTCCCTTTCGAGCCAGCCCAGGCGTCCTTCCGTGCGCCTCAGCAGAGCCACTCGATGGTCCCGCAGGTCGTGCCTACGTTCGTCCAGGGCAGCTCGACCGGTCGCGGTACCGGCCCCACCTCATACCCCGCGCCCATTGCGCCCGCCCCGATGCCCTCGATGTACGGGTATTCGTCCACCGGCCCCGACCGCGCTGCTGGAAGGTCGTTCTCCCAACCCCAGCTCCAGCCCCAGCCACAATACTTCGACCAGCCGACCGCGGGGCCATCGTACTTCCAGATGAATCCGCCCGTTCCCGCCCCAACCAGACGCCCTCCAATGCAGCGCCGCGCGCCTTTGCAACCCGCTGCCTCCGCGGGTCTTCAGGGCCCTCCGATGGGCCAGATGGACCTCTTCACTCTGAACGACTTCATCTTCGCTCCCGCGGCAAACCCCATGCCGCAATACAACCCAGGCGCGTACAAGTACGACTCGAACCCCTTTTCGATGTGGCCCGCCAGTGACGCGGAGAACCAACCACCGTACTTCGGTGCTCCGTTCAACTAAACCGCGGCTACCCCTCCTACCCTTCCAACACGATACCTCTTCATCGCCTCTCATGTGCTTGTCTCGTGTGCTTGTCTCGTCTGCATATCCAGCTGTCCATTGCTGTCTCACGTCGTCCTGTCATCGCGCATACCCTCTACCGGGACTGCACATATACGTTTGTGACGGCCGCGCCGCCCTGTTTCACCTAGCACTGCTCTGTATAGTATTGTCTGGAAGCCCTATTGCTGTAGTATATGTACCTAAATCTGTCGTATATCGTTGCGCATATCCTGGTATTATATTCGTTCACCGTCCATCTCACTCGAGCTGAACCGACGTGTCACTGGTGCTTGAACTGTTCGCGCAGATGGTCTAAACGCGCCCGCCACTCGTGCTGCTGCCGCTCCATCTTCTTCCGCATCCACACCGCGCGCAACAGGCGCACGATCTTCTCGCGCGAGTCCGAGAAGTTCGCCTGCACACGTACACATGTCAGCACGGTTGTCCCAGGCTTTGAGCGGGGGTCACGCACCTCTGCGACGTCGAGGAGGTTCTGGCTCTCCTCCGCGGCGACCTCGCGGCGCCACGTCGAGACAGAGAACGGGTCGAAGCCGGGGACACGACTGTCGTTTGGCATGAGCGGGATGTAGACGACGGCGATGCCGTCGCGCTTCAGAAGCGCGGCTTCGTCGAGCTCGTCCAGGCGCGCGGACGCCTCGTCTGTGGACTTCGACGACCCGATCCACACCTCGCACGTGTTCAGCGTGGACTTCGAGGGAGGCCTTGGCTCGTCTGATAGGTCGCGAGTCAGTAAGCGTGCGTCAACAGAAGGATTGAGCGTACCATTTGGCATCTCGCGTTTGTCAGTGGAGCCCTGCTTGTCTGTCTGCTTGGCGAGCGCGGACTCCTGCGTTTGGGCGAGCTTGGCGTTGGCGGAGTCTGGGGAGGACGCCTCGTAGTCAGGGACACGCGACGTCTCCGCTGCGCCCTCGTCGCCTGGGTGCACGCGGGTAGGCCATGTTGCGCCGCGCGGCCAGGTGTGGAGACCGCGTTTCGCGGCGAGTTCTGCGGGATGTCAGCGGATGTGATGATGCTGGGATAGCATGGACGCGCAGACCTTCCGCTCGAGTGAACCACAGATCCTGGGGAAGCGTTTGTGGTCAGTATATATATCGTGCGACATATGGCGGCGGTGATTACCTGGGAGTCTGCGCTTGCGTCCAGAGCGATGACACAGTCTACGTTTCTTCGGAGAAGGGGATAGTAAGGAAGATTCAGCTCCGCTGAGGGGGCGTTAGTACAGGTATTGGAAGGTCTTGAGCGTACATACCTCCAGCATCCTACATATGGCACATATGTCAGCATTACATTCGCGCAGAGCTACGGAACAACCCACCATGAAGCCTAGTGTTTCATGTTCGGTGATGTCGGGCGGGCTGCCGTAGCGCAGCTGCCCTTCAAGACCCCTCACGAAGTTCGGAAGCTACGCAAGTTTAGCAGGAGTGCAACGGGGACATAGTCGACAATGACGTACCTGGTCTGGCAGCACGGGATGAATGAGACCCAGGTCCCCCTCGTTCTCAGTGACGATCTCCTCGAGCCAGTTGTACAACTGTGCCGGGAAGAGCTGAAGCACGGGCTCGATCTCGCGGAAGTAGTGCTGTCCAACTGGTCAGAAAGTTGAAGCTCAAGGAGGTATGTCGCACGACCGACCTTGAGCGATGCGCAGAAGGCAGATCCGAAGACGCTATGGGTAGTGCTTAGTGCTGGTGCGCGAAAACTCATGAAAGAATGGCATACCCAGCAAGTATCGTAAAGCTCAGCTCGGGCTACTCAAACATCATAAGACATAATCCTTCACACACGGATGAAATACGCACTCTGCGCTCAGTGTTCTTGCCGTTCATGAAGCGCCTGCCAAGGGCCCAGGAAGGAATCCAGGCTGGTCGGGAGGGTGACGTCAATTTGTAGTCATGTCCGTATATGGGGCAAACCACCTACCGCCAATCTCATCGCACCCAACCTCGTACGGTGTGAATTCATACCACAGCCACCGAATGTCCTGCTCGAGCCGCGCCTGTTCGCTGTCTAATGACCACGAGCGCTGATTGCGGATCGACAGCGCCTTCTCGTCGGCGACTTCCTTGATGTCCTCCGCCTTCTCCAGTTGGGTGACTAAACGGCCCCCCGTCAGCGAACGTGCACGTACGCGCCGAAGGCCGTCAAAGAAGGAGGCCGTGTCTCACGCACCGTGTTGGATAGCGCTGAAAATAGGGAGCGGCAGGGCGCCGTTGTCTAGGTTCCTGCGATAGAGGTGCAGAGAGAGGTGTCGTGGGTCGAGCTTCGTGACGTCCGTGGGGATGTACAGCCGCGAAGAAAGCAGCGTGCCATAGAGGTCCACAAGTGACGCTGTGCCCGTGGGACCCGCTGCTTTGCGGAGGATGCCAGCCTGCAGCCGCCGGGTCAGGTTGTGATTGAGCGCGTGAACATGGTAGCGGTAGCGCTTACAAGGAGGTACTAGACAGAACGTTATGATGTTAGCGTGCTCGACCCTGTCATACGAAATGACTGGTAGGTACCTTGTTCGTGGGAGGGGTCACTAGCGCATCTAGCGTGTCCATATCCAGGTAGCTGAGCTGTATGCGATCCTTGGCGTGCGCAGCAGCGTCCTCGGGCTGGTTGGAACCCGCCACGCCCGAGTACAGTATTCCCAATGCCCAGCAACTCCCTATGAGGCCATGCAATTAGCGAAAGCCGGCGAGGGATAACAAGACTATACCAGACACGCCAGCGGTGTATGATACGCAGTCTAGCACACCAAGGCTTTTCGCCGCCGAAAGCGATCCCAGGGTGTTGAGCATCGCCCGATAGCCTAACAGCGACGCATGTGGCATCAGCGGACGGATCTTACAGACGATGCGAATACCGACCTCCTCCCGAACCGGCGATAGCAACTATAGGCAGGTCCCGCTCATCAACCTCGCTGTCAGGAACACCCATGAGCTCGGCGAATGAGGCTTTCATGCGTCGTTTCCGCTCGCTCAAGAACACGCGTTCGGCTAGACACAGGTCCTCACCGAGGCGAACCTCTGCGTCCCAGTCGCACTCGGGGTGAACGGCCGGGTCGACGGGTGCATTTACGATCTGATCGTATAGAGACCCAGGTCCGAGGCCGAGTTCTAGTATGAGTGCGGAGAGACGCTGCTGTAGGTCGGATACCGAGAATGATGTCGGCCACGGGATGTCAGGGGGCATAGGAAACGAAGTTGGCCATTTCCAGGTGGACATCGAGTTCGAGATGGCATGCACGGGCACGGAGAACTGTAGGAATGAAAGCCCTCGCCAGTCATCCTACATACATAAATATTTAGCATAGGAGAGACATACTGCACGTTCGGTGCACTGACCTTTGGGGCGGCGCCCTAGCGAAACGAATGTCAGAAACATGGTCACCCAATAAGCTCAGGTAGGCTGGATCATACCTCCGCAGTGGACGCATCTTCTACTTTCTAACCAGAGCGATTGACAGTCAGAAACGCCCAGATACGATGTGCCAAGCAGAGAATACCTCTTCGGTGCTAGTCAGGGCTCCATGGGTCGTGCCTCCTGGTTCCGGCCCGCGCTGGCTTGTTGGGTCTCTCAGTTTACTGAACCACAACGGCACGGTGCCGGCCGCGCAAGCCGTTCCAAAAACAAACCAAATGCGCGATGCCAGGCTAGCTCCTGTGAGATGAATATTCAGTTTACTGCTTTGCCACACTACTGTGATAATTACGTGGTGGTTCTGGCTCTTGAATCGACTTCCAGGACCATGATGATATCGTCCTATTTCTTCGAGCTGACGAGCATGTCTGGGCGACCGCCCGATTCAGAGTAAGGTGCTGACCCCGCGTGGCATGACGTGCACGGAGTAGACTGCTCATCCAGGAGTTCGCCAATTTTTCTGACGGTTGGGACAAAATTACCGTCGAAACCCTGGAGAACGTGGGAGCATGGAGGCAAGAAGGAAAGAGGAGAAATGAACTCCGCGGGCAGGGCAAACGTCGTACTTGTATCGTGGATCTGGACTCTGCAGCGCATCGACGTCGACGTCAGCGGTCGGCGGAAACACATGTGCCTCGTGGCGTGCGAGTCTTGGCACGCGCGCGTATGATGCGCAAGGCGCGAGATCGACCCTCTGAACTCCCATTCAATTTCAGCGTATGTGCAGAACGGGGGAGTGTTATCTTGCACACATAGACTGCCCTGCGTCAACTTTACGAATGAGGGGTGGATGCGGGGATACCATAAAGCAAGCAGCAACGTATTAAGCCATGTATTACCATACCCTGTAAGTAGGGGCCAATATTTAGTACCAAGGTCATTGCCTGTTCTCCGGCATGCGCGCGAGCTGGCTCTTGCTCCGTATCCGCATCCGACGCTTCGAGTACCACTCCCAAGTCAGGCGGACAATCTCGCCGTCCGCGTCCCAAGGGGTCGGGATTTCTGAGTATCCAGGACGCGCCGTCGGGTGTCGGAGGTATATCACGGAGCAAGTCGAGAACGACGGCTCGAGGTAGGCGGGGATGAACATGAAGGGCGCAGCGTATGCTGGGAGGTGGAAAGGGGTGTGCTCCGGGATGGTACCGGGGACGACAAAACGCTTCTGGGTATAGCGTGACTTGAGATCGTTCGACTCGGTCGGCGTCGCCTCTGGCTCCTCTGCGGGTTCGGGTACCTCTTCAGCTTCTGTCGCATCCTCAGCCTCGGCAGCGGCGGCCTCAGCGTCCTCAGGGCTGTCTTCAGAGTCAGCCTCCTCCTCAGCGGCTTCGGCGGTAGCTTCCGACGCGTCTTCCTCTTCATCCTTAGCCTCCCACCGCGCCGCGTTCTTCTGCAAGAAGGGAATAGCGGCAGGGTCCACAGAGACCATGTCTCCGGGAGCAAGACGCGCATTGGGGTTTGTGTGCTAGGGGCGACGAACATGAGCACAGGTACAGCGGCGGCATGGAGTGCATCACGTACCTTCTTGCCGTTCAGCAAGACACTTCCGTGGACAACCATCCTGCGAGCGTCATACACACTATGCGCAAAGCATGCCCGGAAGATTACCACGTCTATCCTGCGCTCCACCTCAGAGAACATCAAGCTTCCGACGGGAGCGAGCCCTTTCCGCCTCTCCTCCTCAGCCCGCTTCGCTGCCTTGTCCGCCGCGTTGTCCTTCAATGCCCACTTGTTCAGGTCGGCACCGGCATCCACGGTGAGCGAGGCCGGGGGGCGGACGTCTGGCAAGTTGTCCGGGAGGTACCACCGCTTGAAGATCTTCTCGTTAATGTAGTCGCCGTGGTAGCCACGCAGGAGGGACTTCGCAGTCCATCGCCGCCAGTTCAGCGTCTCCTTGTACTCGACACGGTCCGTGATCTTTTGGAGCGGCCCGTACGAACGTCGCCAGAGGTTGAACAGGTTGTGGGGGTGCCAGCTCTGTGAGGGTGTCAGCTGCGTTGGCGTGCACAGACACGCGTCCGGCGCACCATGCGGGGCAGCGCCCTTTTAAAGTTGTATACTCTCGCATCCCGCATCCTCGGAGTCGTCCACGACGGCGTAGACGGTGGAAAGGCAGTAATGGTCGCGGAACAAGTGACGGCGCAGGCCGAGTCCGCGAAGAAATTCCTAAAGCTTACGACCGGCTAAGCGGGATAAGCCTGGCTTCAAAGCCTTTGCTTACCCAATGCTACTCGGTAAGTAAAGTGATTAGATCGCATGTAAGCGCCCGTATCATCGCGCGCGTTTCGCGACGCGTGCAACCGCGCGACACCCAACTTGACCTGAGCCTCCTCCTACCACGCTGTGATCCTGGCATACCTGCAGCAGCATGGATCCGTACACACCCAGGGCACGCGCTGGAACGAAGAAGAAGAACCTCACACTGTCTGCGAAGGAATATCACAAAGTACGCGTCCAGATATTGTTCCAGGCGCCCTCCTGCAGCTAAACGATCTCAGGTAACGGACACGATCGCGTCAGTGCGGCGCAACAGGCACTATGTCGAGGATGAACTGGTGGAGGACATAAACATACACGTCCGCGCATCGCGTGAAAGTGGGAGGAGGAGTACGCTTCCAAGCTCTCGGCCTCCTCCGCACACGCCTCACGAGCCGCGGCACTTTCGCAGGACGCGACGAGGCCTCGTTCGAGGCGGAACGATCCTTCGTGCGCGCACCGCTCAACTCACGGGTGGTGTCCAGCAATGTGCACAGGGACAAGGGGAAAGGCAAGGCCAGGGACACGTCCCTGTACGACGTCCCTGTCGAAATACAAGAAGCGCTTGTTCTGGAGGATCTGCTCTACGTGCTCATGGTGCGTTCTCTCGTGCCCTCTTCCGCGTTGCACCCCTATTGCACCCCAAGCTCTGTTCCCAAACATTGGCGGTGCCTCTCGAGATTGGGGTTGCAAACTATCATGGCGGATGGGGATGGTAGTCTAGTGGGGAATCGACGATCCTCCGGTTTACGTGAAACCGCCGCCCGCGCCGTGCCACCCAGCCGTATCGCCATGTCCGCGGAGCGCTGCGGCTTGCGGCGCTGGCGGGGGAACTTTAGCACCCAGTCGCGGGAGCGTAGTCGAAGTCTGAGCGTCCGCGTTCGGCCTGGAGCATAGGACGCGAAGATCCGAGCCACTGTTTTTGAGAAGCCCAGAAAGAACCAATGCTTACCATTCCGGTTTACGACAGGGAATCGAGGGTACGCACATTGCATACCATCCGGATTACTCGCCGGACGAAGAAGACCCACTCAATGGCCTAAGATTCGTAGTGGCGCCTTCGCTAGGTGCGCAGCATACCTCTTCGCCTCTGTAGGTATAGCTGATGTCCGATGTAGACCCTTCGCTGCGTGATTTGGTCGAGCGCATACTACCATTGGCCACTTATTATACTGCGATCAGTGCATTCATTGAGTCTCGCAGCCACATCGACTTTGGTCTAGTGAACCACGCGCTATGCGCTTCGATGCGAGATATGCTCAAAGTATGTATTTCAAGGCGCCTGATCCTTTGCATGTTTCCTAAACGAACCGATAGGACTATCAAACCTTACTCTCCCAGCTAGAGCACGCCTTCAACAGCTCACCCCAGTTCACCCTACAGAAGCTATGGTTCTATGTGCACCCAACATTGCACACCCTGTCACTCCTATACCTTCTCATCACCGACCTGGCCACGGCGGACGATCCGACGGCAGAGCTCTCGTCGTCTTCTTCCGATGGATCCGACGCAGAAGAAGACGCGCGGAACGAGGCTTTGGGCCTAGGGGGCGCGAAGCTTAAAGCGGTCCTGTCGGAGATCAAGACCACTGGTCTGGGAGTCAACGGTGGAGCGAGCGGCATCGCGGTCAAAGGTGGCGAGGTCCTTGCTATCTTGCACGACCGGATGCAGAGTATGTCAGGGGACCCAGCCGCTCGGGAGCTATACGGCGCGCTGCTCCGAGATGCTGGGAAACCGTATGTCGAGATGGTTCAGGCGTGGATCCGGTCGGGCAAGCTCGTCGACCCATACGAGGAGCTCCTTGTCAAGGAGAGCAAATTCATCAATCGTGGGACGCTGGAGATGGACTACACGGATGAGTATTGGGAACGTCGATACACGGTGAGCGCGCAGTATACATCGATACGCTGTAAGCTTACGCCGACTGTTAATAGTTAAGGGACGGGTCTACGACAGGTGGGTCGTCCAAGCAGCACCAGATGGGCGTGCCTCCGCCTCGTTCAGCCGGCGGACGCCTGCCGGGCGGTGCGTGCATCCCGGCAGTGCTTGAGAGGTGGAAGCACAAAATTTTGCTGGCCGGGAAGTACCTCAATGTGATACGAGAGTGCGGCATCGAGATCCGCCGAGACCCAAGCCAGGAGGATGACGAAGATGTGTCTATGGACGACGAAAGGTACGCTGTCTGCACTCGGCCGCGTCGCGCGTTGCTCAGGCCCCAGGCAGGTTCTACAAGTGCATCGAAGACGCTTATACCCACGCGAACCGCACCCTGCTCCAGCTTCTCCTGCGAGATCAGCAGCTGATCCCCCGCCTGCGTTCGTTGAAGCGATACTTCTTCCTTTCACAATCCTCGTTCCTTACGCACCTCTTGGACCTCTCGCATAACGAGCTTCGCAAGTCCGCGAAGTCCGCGTCTCTCGTAAAACTTCAGAGCCTCCTGGACCTGGCGCTGAACACGGACGCTCAGGGCGAGGACGCCATGTTCAGGGAAGACGTGAAGGTCACGATGGCCGGAAGCGGGCTTTACGAGTGGCTCCTAACGGTTGTGAACGTGAGCGGCTTGGAAGAGGGAGACGCCGCTGAGGGGCACGCCCAAGCCCACGAGTCGCAGAAGCGGGAGCGGGAGAAGGAGAAAGATGATAAGAAACAGATGCTGGGTGAGTCAGCGTGCTCAGGTCAAGCGCAATGGGCGGTTGGAACTGACGGCATTATGCAGCGATTGACGCGCTAACATTGGACTACCACGTCAAGTTCCCCTTGTCGCTGGTCATTTCGCGCAAGACGATATTGCGTTATCAGCTGATCTTCCGATTTCTCCTCCACCTCAAGCACGTCGAACAGTCGCTCTCCTCCATGTGGATCGAGCACAAGACCGCAGCTTGGCGCAGGCCCACCCGGCCTCGCGGTACCGGCCCTGACGCCGGTCGACAGACCCCGCAAGCTCCGCCACCGGCGCAGAAAGATTGGCATTCGGAGTTTGAGAACTGGCGCAAACGTGTCTTCTTGCTGCGGGCGCGCATGCTCGCTTTTGTTCAACAAATCCTCGCGTTCACGACCTTCGAGGTTCTTGAGCCTAATTGGCGCAAGCTCGAGGGTAAGCTCGAGGCTGGAAAGGTTGAGACCGTCGACCAGCTACTCAGGGACCACGTCGATTTCCTGGACACCTGCCTCAAGGAGTGCATGCTGACTAGCTCGAAGCTGCTCAGGGTGCGTGATCAGGTTCTTGCGAGCTTCGCGGATGCCGATTGACAGCTCCTCCCTGCAGGCGTACTCGCGGCTGATCGTCACCTGCTCAACGTTCGCGCTCTATACGGCGTCTTTCACCAAGTCAGCGAGCAATGCGATAGCCGCCGCGGACACGCCGGACGGCGACCATTCGATGGCCAAGCGATGGGACATTCTGGGCAAGTTCGAGACGAACTTCAACCACTGGTACGTCCGCCGCATACGTCCCATATGCTGCAGTGTCTGATTGACGTGCGCGCTCAGGTTCAAGGTCAGCTACGACGCCGAGATGTTCCTCCGAGAAAGGGTGCTGATCATGTCCTCCAGGTCCACCTCGACTGTGTCCAGTTCTACGCTTCGAGCGAGAATGTCTCGCTGCTGCCCCTCGTGGTAAGGCTTAACAGTATCAAGTCTATGCCCTGAAGGGGCTGCTATTCCCATGTGCCAGAAACTCATTTGGTATGATTGCTGTCTGTTCGTCCCATGCTCTGATGATGTTACCTGTATCTTGTATCGCCATGATGCTTTGCCTTGGTATCGTCGCTGTGGTCTGATCGTGCGGTCCGCCATCGGGTGGCTGTCTGAGGTAACAAGACTTTCTCCGCTTGACGGCGACATGGGAAGAAGGCCGGCGTGATCTGGTTTCGGGCTTTCAATGGGCGCCGCATTTCTCCGCTCCCGAGAGTCTCGCAACAAGGTATCTGCGCGCCTCGATTTGGCATACCCATGCCGGCAGCCTGACCGTTGCCGCCCCCGACGCGCTTGTTGTGGGAGATTCTGCACGGTGCGTCATCCACATGTCCGGTTGCTGCTACACATCGTGGAAA
The DNA here is from genome assembly GCF_000271585.1 of Trametes versicolor FP-101664 SS1. NCBI lineage: Eukaryota > Fungi > Basidiomycota > Agaricomycetes > Polyporales > Polyporaceae > Trametes > Trametes versicolor. Next base: position 2,434,278 of record NW_007360329.1, on the reverse strand, counting down.
TCTTGAGCTTGTTTGACCGAACTGAATCTGCTATAGGCTAGGATCCGAGTCGCCTATGCGCCCAGCGGCCGGGGTGGGATCAGGAACCAGGACAATCACCAAAACGTAGCTGCATGTTCTATTCCCGTACTAGTGTGCTGTGGTGCGCCGCGAGCGTAGCAGGGCCTGACATGGCGTGCTTTGTCCTGCACACAGCATTCCGGCATGGGTTCTTCGCCTTTTGGCATCCCATGTGGCCTCCCCTGACCTGACCCTGAGGGGGTGAAAGATGTATCGGAGGTACGCTTACGCAGTGTTTCCCAGTCAGGAGCCGCGCGGACTGCACGCAGTCGCCCGAAACATCCGCGACGATTTGTGCGCCATTGATCATTTGCTGCCATATACGCGTTGTAACACCGCGGCCTTCATCAGCAGGTGTCCAGTGCTTCCCTCGCCGCTCGCACTTACACGGTTCGGTCAGTTACCACTATCTACCTGGCGCCCGTACCTATTGTGTCTAACTCGGAGTTCTTCCAGCGGCTTCGTGCCCGTGCGCCTAGCCTTATCCGTACCATCGCGTTCATGCCGCTGTCACACCCTCTCTTCGAACTCGACAGTATCCTCGCGCCAAGCATCGGCTTAGGGAATGCGCTGTCTCCGTGCGCACCGTGGGCCGGGTCCGAGAAGGCGCGGAGCTATGAGGTCAATTGCCTTTTCCACTCGTCCGGATTGTAGTGTGGGCGTAGCAGCGCCTGCGCCCCAGGCGCCGCCGCTCATTCGGACCTCATTCAGATTCTATGACAGATATTGGAGATGGGACCGAGCCGCCCGTGCTGGAGCCATCCATATAAAACATAGGAGGCGTTCCTCCCGGATGGCACATCCCCAACCCGCCGTCTCAACCCGCGACGCCTAGTCTAGCCGCGACGCCCAGCCTTGACGCCATGCCCAGCCTCACCACACCAACCCCCTCGACCGCTAAGCCTCAGCATAAGCAGCTTACCTTCTACACGTCTCCGGTAGGTCGTCACTCTGTATGCTGCGCAGAGTCTTAACTGACACGTGTAACTTGGTTCTAGTATTCTCCTTATTGCCATCGTGTGCACATCGCACTCGAGGAGGCCAAGGTTGCGCCGTCGCTGGTCGAAATCGACCTGAGGCCAGGCTGCAAACCGGCATGGTTCACCTCCAGAGTCAACCCCATGGGCACGGTGAGAGCGGCGCCCACAAACGACCCAATGTGATCTGATTGGGGCGTTGTCAATTCACACAGGTCCCTGCGTTCACGTATGGTGGCGCACCCGCTCCGCCTGATCAGCCGTCCCCTGCTGCCCTGAAGCTCGCAGAATCTATCGTCCTGATCGAGTTCATCGCCGATCTCCATCCTGAGGCGGCCCTCCATCCCAAAGACCCTGAACTTCTGGCCAGGGCGCGTCTCTTCATCACCCTCTCCCACGACACTTTGCACCATGCGTTCAGAGGCTTTTTCTTCCGCGGCGAGCGCATCGAATCGATCCTGCCGTCGTTGGAGGCCTTCCAGGCTCTCCTTGCGCCGTCCGGCTACGCTGTCGGACCGTGGTCGATGGCGGACGTCGTTGTGGCGCCGATGATTGTTCGGTTCATGCGGCTCGCGGGGTATGAAATCGGAAAGTACCCCATGGGAGAGGGCAAGAGACTCCTGAAGGCGCTCGGGGAGCCCAAGTTCGCTCGGTTCATGCAATATTACCAGAGCCTGTGGGAGAGGCCGAGCGTCAAGACAACGTGGGACGAGGTACCGGTTTCATGCGACTCACCCGAGGGCCGACTGATCTAACCTCTTCTGCGACCACCAGCACACGAACGTCAAGATGTGGAGGATTCACCCGAACGTTAACCGCAGCACATCTGCGGTCGGGCATTGAACGCGCAGGAGTTGAGGAAATCGTTCTCGCCGTTCTGTCTTTCTTGCGCCACCTACTGCTTTTTTGGACGATGCGCTACTCATCTTCGCTTCTTCACCAGTCTTGTTCTTCCCATGCTGTACGTTGTACCCCTTCTTTTCGCGGCTTCTATACCTACGCCACCCGCCCGGCAGTAATATCCCCCGTGTTTGCCCTCGTTGACTTATCATTACGTTGCCCGTGTCCGCGGAACCCTGGGAGCTTGTGCGGAGCTGGGGAACTAGCGCGTCTGAGTTCGATCTGAGCATCCCCGCCCCGGCGGAGTGGTTGAGGAGTCGAGCAGGCCAAGAGCTCGGGCCTCTGCGTCCAACTCAAATCCAGTGAGCGAGTATTCTGCGCGCCTGGTGACCAGTCCACCCAAGCACTCTCCGCTCACGACGCGTGCTGTTAGGTTCTAGGCCACCGCTCATCTTGATATGATGTCTTGCAAATCCTGCCACGCTGCATGGGCGGCGTGGCACGGCATCCCACATGATGCCAACGAGGTCTTCCGAGCTGTACCGCTGCTGGGCTAGGGTGCCGTACTTGCGGTGCCATATTGGTCAGTGCGCAGCCTCGCGCTCCTCGAGCCCGGAAGTTACGGCAGTGCCGTTGCACGATCCCCAGTCGGAGTCGTTCGCTGCAAGCCGTCCTATCTCAGAGCGTGGCCGCCGGCGACCGCACCGTAGTTTGTGCTTCTCCAGGTGATGTGCGTCTCCCTCCTTGGTTTAATGCGATGAGCAGAAGATGTTGGGGACTGAATCGGAGGCGTCTCTGCTTACTCTTCTGTAGGACCACGTTCCTCTGCGACGACAATAGCTGCCTGTGTCTCGGTCCACCTTGCAACCGCCGAGGCCATCGTGGAGCCCATTTCCGGGTTAACGACTCGGAGTTGCGTGGATCCGGTATGGTATGCATGTACGCACCATGTCTTTGCACTCTGCTGGGGCGACTGGCAGGCGCAATCGCGGTTCAGTTAATCCAAGGTGGGCTCAACAGCTGTGGCCCGACCCTGAGATCATGCGCGCCATCATGACAACCTCAAACACCTTCGATTCTCCAGGAAGCACGGTGTAAGGCACGGAACCTAGAGCACAGGACGATCAAGACGGATGTGCTCGAAGAATCGAGCCCCCCGGAAGCGACGAGTGGCTCGCGGATGCGGTTCTCTTGGGTGGTGCGTCCTGCGTCAGGCTGCGGATTGGAAGCTCACCCTCTTCGCCAGCGACGTGGGAGACGGCGACGGCAACGCGCGGCCAGGCTGTCTGTTCCCCGACTGCCCCCAGCTGAGGGCCTAACTTGCTACTGGTGCCGTGATGATATCAGAGCGCGGGCGTATCGATCGCACCCGCCGCCGGGCCACTGCACTCCATGCACAGCGCACAGCGGCGAACCCGGTCGGAGTCGCAGCGCTGCAATTTGCCTCACTCGGGCAGCTCGCCCGCTTAAGCCTCTGCATTACCGTTGCTGCGTTACCGATATACCAAAATATCCCCGCCGGTGCGTCGGAGTGGACTGTCCACAGTGAGCAGCGCGTCTATCGCGGCCCCCTGCACGGCCGACCCGGACGCGGAAGAACCACGCATGACGCGTGAGCGACCTACGCCCGCACCCTGTGAATGTCGCCCTCTCGCCACTCGTCGTCTGACGACCCAGCTCACCGTCGCCTTCTGCTGGTATCGCCGCACTACTGCTCGCCACGAGGACTTGCCGAGACAACTCTTTCTGGGGCTCGCCCCAGTGTGCTTAACAGCGTTTGATGGCGAGGTATGTGCGCGATGCTCAGCCTCTGTGGCCGATTATATGAACTATGCCCTCATATCCTGACGACACCAGAACATTCTACGAAGGCATGGCGGCCCTCAGGGAAAGCGGAGACCGGCCAATATCGGTCAGTTCCCCGAATCCTCTTTCCAGTCTTGACCCCCCGAGCGGGGTGTCCTGGCACCACCCCGTAAGCACGAAGGCTGGACGCCGCATGAGCATACATAATAGTACGTGTTCGTTCTACCGCCGAGTAGAATGCCTAACCTCAGGCTTCGCGCGCACTGCTACGCTCTCACCGGAATGCCTATTCCTGAACCACGCCTCGCAAGGCTGCCATTCGCACTGTCAACTCCCCGACAGCCTGTGTTCCCGCCAAGGGGCCATGCAATCGCGCTGACGCGACATTCAAATCTGCAGGCCTCACGGTGCTTCCGCGACGCCTCGAATCGCCGCCCGCCCCGCGACTTTCACATGCCGCGGGCTGATCAGGCCCCTCCCGCCGCTTCCGTGCAAGCTACTTAGGCAAGAGAGCGAGGCTTCGCTGAACTCTCTGTCGTGCCACTCATCTTATGGCGTCGTTATAGACATCCCGGCGTACCACCGCGCGGCCTCGCGGTGGCGTGCTCTTAATCTCCGTACGAGGTCTCCACGGAACATGCCCGAGTCTCGACAGCAGCTGCAGCAGAGCAACGTTCTCCGCCCACTGTCGTCAGGTCGGAGTTGCGCCACCATTGGACGAGTACGTTCGTGAGTGTTTTTCGAAGCTGGTGGCGTACTTCCATGCCGGCGACGGGCCGTCCGTGCTGAAGATGGCCGCTCGCGTAGCTGGGCGCTCAGCGGGTTCTCATCGGCGGACATGTTGCGTGGTGTTGCCAGCTGCGCCGAAGCGGGGATAGTACGGGACTGGCTACTTCCTAGGGGCGCTAGTCAGACTGTCGACTGTGGTTTGAATGGCCGCAGGTGGACGGTCTGCGCTACGTGAAGTGCTGGCTCGGCGGTGCTACTCTGATATGCCGCTCACTCGTGATGTCGTTGACGGACGGCCGTACTACTGCGAGCTGGCATGCCTACCAGTCGAACTCCGGATGGAACACACCAGCGTGAGCGCGCGAGTATGCTTTCGGACGACGATGAGTGCTTACACATGCCACGTTGTACGGAAGACCATGTCATAGTCGTGGCATGTTTGAGCGAGATCGAGGGTGATAAATGTCGAAGTGATAGTGAGACGCGCATGCAGCACTAGTGCCAATGGGGCCAGTGGTAGGCTCGGATGAGTTTCCTCGAGACTGCGTAACAGTGTTAGATCCGTGTCAGTGTTTGTTGAGCATGCCAGTGTTTCCTTCCTAGCTTGGTTACTGTACCATTCTACTAGAACGTGGGTTCCTGTCGTTCTCAGGAGCCCTACTACCAGTAGCTCTGCCAATGATTGCGGCGTATTGCTACAACTTGCCCGAGTACACACGACCAAAACGCGAATCTCATATTCCTCGCTAATCGTTTCAGGTTGCATACGTCGAAGAGCGGTCAATTAAAGCCATTATACTTCCTTGCCAAAGTTCGTATGCGTTCGCCCACTAGTTCTCCATATCAGCTCTAGGTTTATTTGAGAGATATGTTTTTACAATACCACCATGTTCAACTGACGATCTTGTGTAACACATACTTATCGCATGGAATTAATAGTGACCGGATTCGAGCTTCAAGGCGGTGTGGGGCCTCTTCGAGTTGGGACGCGCCGTCACGGTCCACCAAGTTGTCGGTGAAATATTTCGATCCTCGCAGAGTCTTCTCTCTCAATCCCTCCATAAGCCTTATTTATCCGTCACTCCCCCGTTGAGACATCTCTTCCTCCTTCCTCCTCCATGGTTTGTGAAGTGGCTGAACTTGAACAAGTTCTAAATCGGGACAAAGGTGAGCGCTAAGCCAATTCAGGAACCCGTCTTTCTGTCGGTAAACGCCGTTCAGCTTCCGCGCCACCACTGCGAGGAGGAGTCGAGGACGTCACTGGCGCAAGCAACGTACGGCCCCAGCCCAGACCACGACCCAGTGAGCTCATCGCCATGGTCATGGCCGTCTTTCTCAAAATAGCATCTCACCTGTTCCACCCCACGCCAGTGACGAACACATAGCTAACGAACTTGTACGACGCACTACCTCAACAGGACCAACCCACCATGCCGGCACTTTCTGACAGTGCGCCCAAGAGCTCCTCAACTACCGGGCACCATGCACGCAGCAGCGAGAAGGCATCCGTCTCGCCCATCCACCACCCACCGAAAACAACTCGCCCACTGCCCTTTTTCCGCCCGACACGCGCTGTATTCATGCCCCACCCAGACGGGGACGTCTCCGGCGAATTACAGCGCGTCCCATCCACACACTGGTCCTCGCGAGCTTCTAGGAAACGTCGGTACTCGTCGCGGCCTATTCGCGTAGCCCCCCATTCTGCACCCGGCGCTGCAGACCTCCGAGAGACGTCAGCGGTGCAAAAGGACCTCAGCTTGCTTGAGCAACGGGTACGGCATCCCGAGACCCGGCTCAAAGTGCATCTCACCTGGGACATCTCCTTCTGGGTCGCCGTCGTGTTCGTACTCGGGTCGACAGTATGGGTAAGTCCATGTCCTCGTCTCGTGCCCCCGCCAACGCTAACCGCTTCTTGAATTCTGCTGCGGCAGATCATTAACGGCTTTTTCCTGTTCCTCCCGCTCGTCGACCTCGGCTCGGACAACTTCCCCGCGTCGGCGTGGTCGGCGTTCGCGGGAGGCACCCTGTTCGAGATTGGCAGCTATCTCATGTTCGTGGAAGCCCTCAACACCGGCCACGACGAGCTATTCGGCCCGGCCGTGCGCGAGCTCGTGGGACATGCGAGGCGAACGGTGCCCGAGGCGCCATCCCAGGACTCGAGTAGCGCGGATGCGGAGAAGGGCCTGACAGGCGGCGGCGACAGCGGCCGCCGACGCGTAAGGTTCCGCTGGATGTGAGTGCACGGCGTCGCCCGGTTTGGACTAGCCTCGACGGGCAGCACACGCTAACGGGGCGCATCGGTGCGTGGTGGCGTGTAGTGGCAGGGGCGACTGGCGCGAGCTCGGGTTCCTCGCGTGCGCGGTGCAGATGGGCGCGGCGACGATCTTCTGGGTGTCGACCATGTGAGTGCGGCGCGGTTCCCGCGACCCGTGGCGTTGACTGACGGACGGGCACTAGCACGGGCCTGCCGAACGCCATCGCGGGGTTCCCGGAGGACCCGCCTACAGCTGTCACGGACGTGTTCTACTGGACCCCGCAAGTGCTGGGAGGCACTGGCTTCATCATCTCGTCACTACTGCTCATGATCGAGGTCCAAAAGAAATGGTGGCAGCCTAATTTGCGCAGCATGGGATGGTGAGCACTATCATGTGCTATGGGTAGACTTGACGTTTGCTGATGCTGTACCTAGGCACATCGGGTTCTGGAACTTGGTCGGCGCGGTAGGCTTCACGTTGTGCGGCGCCCTTGGTTATGCCTCTTTAGCATCCACCAAAGTGAGTTTCTATGCTGTTGCGCCATGAAAAGGCAGTGTCTACTGCCTCATACTAACCGCTCTTTACGCCCTCAGGTCAACTACCAGAGTGTGCTGTCCACGTTCTGGGGATCATGGGGGTTCTTGATCGGGAGCGTTATCCAGCTGTGGGAGACGTTATGGCGCGAAGACTCGGGCCCTCCGAAGTCTGAGCCTGACTCGGAAGCAGATGATTAGATACAGTATCATTATTCTCCTGATACCCAGACCATCAGTCCTTTCACGCGGACTTGTACACACCTGTCTGTTGTATACCATAGTTTGTTTCACGGGGCCCCAATACATGTGTGTGGCATTCTTAGATCGCGAACACAAACGGAACTTCTGAACATGCCAAATTGAGATCGTCCAATGAACCCCTTAGATAGACGCCCGACTGCATCGGGCGGCGCGGGCGTTGCTGCTCACTCCTACGCTCTCCTTTCCACAACCACGCTATCCAACCACCCATCCAACGACCGCGACCGTAACGAACATAATGGTGCGCCCCTTTTATAACAAATACAAGCTGTAAACTGACGATTGACGCGTCGCAGAGCGATAACGCAGGTACGCACGCCCTGTTGCCATCGCGGACCCAGGCCTAGGATAATGACCGTGGGGGGACCGAACAGAATACAAGGAGGCATTCGCTCTGTTCGACAAGAAGGGCACGGGCGCCGTGCCGCGCGAAGTGCTCGGGGACCTCCTGCGTGCGCTCGGGCAGAACCCGACGCAGGCTGAGGTGGCGGACATCGTTGCGGGCGCGCCGCGGGATGGTGCGTTTACAATAATCGTGAATGAACTTCGGCGTGCTCATCGCGTGTCTTCATACTTTTGCTGTGGAACGTGGATGTTGTGCATGATACTCGACGGGTCCGTGATGCGTTCGATGGAATCGGCGTGCTTCTGTGCTGGGGGATGCGTTGCGGGCGTGCAGTCGACTACAAGTCATTCCTCACGATCCTGAACCGGCCAGACGGCTTCAAGCCTGCAGGGACACCAGGTGCGTACCCCATCCTTCATACCGCTCACAGTATCCCTCAATGCCTCCTCCTGCACTTGCCCCGCCTCTCCCCATTCTCTCACACACACTCTTCATCTCCGTCATACGCGCCCGCCACCGACCGCCTTAATCAATGTACACCCCGGACGCGGCCCGCGCCGATCAGAGGAGTTCATCCGCGGGTTCCAGGTGTTCGACAAGGAGGGGAACGGGTTCATCGGCGCGGGCGAGCTGCGATACGTGCTCACGCAGCTGGGGGAGAAGATGTCGGACGAGGAGGTGGACGAGCTCCTCAAGGGCGCGCAGATCGGACCGTGAGTCGCTCCTTCCCTTCCTTTTCATGCGTGGTTGGGAGTGTGTGCTGAATTGGGGCGGTAGGGACGGTACCGTGAACTACGAGTCGTTCGTGCGCACGATCCTGAGCCAGTAAATGGACGAGACAGACGTGAATAGCGGAAGGTGTGGCCATAGCGTGTAATGATACCATTGTTGACGTCGTCGTGCTTGTTGTCTTTCTTATTCTCGGATGCTGACGAATGGGACCTGCGAACCTTGAAGCTTCGCCGGCAGGAGCTTGCTCCGTGCGCGTGTCCACTCATGGTGGTACACTTGCCGCGATCGGTGCGTTGTTGACCAAGAAAAACTATCGATTACGCCAAAGTACACTAAGGTGAGCAGTCTATCTGCAGGGCTTCCGTCAAGGAAGCCTGTGTGGCCTAACTCTATCATATCTGATGCAACAGCATGCAAGGAGAGGAGCAACATGACCGGTATGTCACCCCCATAGCAAGAAACCAAGCGGGAAAGCATAGGTATACTCGACAACGATCGCAAAGCAGCGGCACCCTTTTACGAGGACACGTACGTGGTCCCGAGCGGGCTCAGGGTCGCGTCCGCGTTCACCAGGTTGCCGGCAGCGGTCATGAACCACGCATAGTGCGACACGCTCTCCAGCCCGTCCAAGAACGGCACCATCGTCTGCAAGAACTGCTGCTGCTGCTCGACCGAACCCGTCGCGCCGAACTCGGTGATGAGCACGGGGCGCTTGTAGCGCGTCCCCAGGTCGGTGATGTACGACTGGTAGTACGCGACGTTCGTGGCGGAGTCGTAGATGTGCGCCGCGATCGCGTCGACCTGGCACCCGAGCTTGTCGCACGCGGCGAGGAAGTCGTCCATCCAGCCCGTGCCCATCGCGGGCGGCGCCCCGTTGGTGATCGCGGGCGAGACGAGCGTCGCTTTGCCCGCGAACGGCTGCATGAACTGCATCCACTGCGTCGCTGCGTCCTGCGGGCTCGTGTTCCCCTGCGAGGACAGGTCTGGCTCGTTGATGCTACACATCGCACGCGTGTCAGACATACCCGCAAACGGTTCTGAGCTGTGCGGGGGGCTGAAACTCACAAGAGCAGGTGCGTGCTGCCCTTGGCGATCGCAGCGTTCGCGTTCGCGGCCCACTGCGTGCTGTGCTCGGGCGCGGCGCTGAAGAGCATCGGGAAGAACGTGACGCCCGCGGGGAGGTCGCCCTGGAACGTCGAGTCCCAGTCGTACGCGAACGAGACTTGTCTGTCCACGCGTGTTAGCCACCGCCACTATAAACAGCGCGAGTGGGGGCGGGGCGACTTACGAGCTGGTGAAGTCCTTCGTCAGCGAGGCGTCGTTGAAGGACAGCCCCCGCTTGATGGTGGACCGGGTCGAGAGCGCGGTGGACGTCGGGGGCGGCACCGCGGCAGTCCTGTGGCGAAATCAGCGGCGTCAGCGAAACCGCGCCCGGAGCGAACCGCCCTCCTCGCATCGGAGCGGGGGGCACGTGGAACGTACGTGGGCGCGGGGGCGAACGTGGGGGACGCGCCCTGGCGGCGGGCGTGCTTCTTCTGCATGTGCTGCGCGCCTTGCGCGGAGGACGCGAGGAGGAGCGCGATAGAGAGGAGGGAGGCGGCGGACTTCATCGTGGCGTGCGTGGGGCGTTAGTTTTTCCTGACCGGCGGGAATTACTGTGTTATATGAGGCAGGGGCGCAGTGAGCGGGTAGGTGAACGATTGTGGTGTGTGCAACGAGGTGCAGCTAAAGAGACAGATGGGGGGTAGGGATGAGCGGGGAGATGGACACGGAAGTGTTGGTTGAGGACGAACAAGTTCCGGGGTTTTGTCGATTGGGTCGCTCGATCTTTTTAAAGGACGCGCTTGGCTATGGACGCGCGCATGGGTCGGTCCTCGGAAGCACCGCGCTTAAGCTGCGGACGTCTGCGGTCTTTGCGAGGTTTGGTTTCGAGCGGTGTCGATGACGCGCTGATGTGATGTGCAGCGTGCCAACCGTGGCGAGCTCATGATATTCATGATCTCGTCCCGGGGCCCCGACTCAGCCGTTTGTTTAATGAGCGAGTACGATGGGCGAGGCTTGGCTAGGGTAGAGTCAACACGCGTGCAAAAGTGCGCCTTGACGACCCCAGCACAACACCGCGCGGCGCAAAGCGTCAAGACTCAATACACGAGAGCCGGCGGTTCGCCCAGTGATATCGATGAAGCAAACCCGCGCGGCACCGTTCGCGAGCGGGCATGCGACGTCCTATTACAGGTCTGAACTTCAACCCCCTGGCCGCGCGCTCGCTCGAAATAGGGACTGGGGATGACAGAACTCACCTGCCGGGCGCCCGAGCCCGAGTGCGATTGGTGGGTCCAGTTGTAGCCAGGCACGCTGGCCCTTCGTGCGGCGATCATGGGGAGGTTGGAAGTGTTGTGTGCAAATTCGGGCTTCTGTGGCAGGCAAGAGTGCGGGGCCGGGCTATAATGAATTCAGGCATCCCGGGCCAGGGTGATCCGTGGTGCTGCGGAAACTTGGCAAGGGATGAGTGTGTACCCCGGGCCTCCGGGTCTCGACTCCGACTTCAAGGGCTCTTGCATGGTTTGGAGGGCCTTGTGTCTGCGTGTGTAACTGCGGGCCACGTTTACTCGGACATGCGAGAGCGCAGTGAGTGTAGCGGTGCGGACAAACGTTGAACAGTGTCTTGATAGGTGCTGCGTACGGCGCGGCTTCGGTGTGTCAAGACATGTGCCCCGCCACGGCTGCGACTCGTGTGCGCACGCCTGGATGTTCCAGCCATCCGCCTGTTCGATAGGATGCACTGGGCAGGTATCTGCTGCTCTTTGCGGTGTGCGCTGGCGATATGGGCGGGATCGGAAGTCGTTGTGGCGGCATAGCTTAGGCTCTCATCAACTCGACCGTGATGGAGACTTGCGAATGTGGTACTTGTATGTAGCGACATGGTTGCGAGCGTTGTACGTTGACGGAGCGCCTCCCAACGCGCATGAAGGAATTCTGTTCTGGGCCGCCGCGCCGTATGCGGTGTGGTCCGCCACTCGGAGGGTAGGCTCTTCAAGATTCTAGATGTCGAATGCGCAGCCAGTCATATGTTGTATCACGGAAGCCTTTGCTGTTCGGCATGTTCCCCTGGTGCCGTCCCGCCTTGCTTGAGGTGCTGCCATGGTGTTCAGACGAGGGTGCTCCGAGATTCGGCTGATGGTATGAGTACCTGCTGCGCTTGCAAAGCGCAGCGGATATGTTGGCAAGTTGAGGCGTAACAAATCGAGCGCTGCGATAGGTGCGCTCACTCGTCGGCTTGCTATAGGTCCACCTGCCTGGTCCAGGTACGATGGTGTGAGGCCAGATATGATCGTCTTCACAGAAAGGGAGGCCAATCGGTCACAGAACCGGCATCGGCGATCGATCTATACATACGTGCCGCTTTCCTCTGCGCCGGCGCCTCTGGACCCCCGCCTCGTCCCCTTTCGGATCTCGCTGCCCCTTCGCCCTCGCTAGCACGCTGTATACACCCTGTAAATAGACTGAAATCCACAGTAAATGCATGCGGTACATGTACATCACGACCTGGATATCGCGAACCCCTCACTGGCCCGCTACACGCCGCGCGGAGAGGGTGCCCAGTGCGCCATACGGGCGATCGCGCCCCCTGCGCCCGCCCCCTGCGGGCGCGAGACGTCGATTGACAGCGAACAAACCGGCCTTGGAAGACGCCGCGACACGACATGAAGCTGTTCAGAAGGCAGGAAGCTCGTCAGCGAGGTATAAGGTCGCAGCGCGGCCGTCCAAGTCCCAGAGCAGCCCCGCCCCGCCCCTTCCCCCCTCCCCCTCCCCCGGCCAGTCTCCCCGTACACGAACATGTCTCAATCCTCGTCGCACAAAGCGCCTGCGTCCATCCTGCACGTTCCTCCCTCCCCTACCGGTCGATCGGTGTACAGTAACGGTGATCATAATCGGCAACCACATAATTGCCACGCGAGCCGACACAGTGGCATTAACCCAGAACACTGGCTTTTGCGTTTATGAACTTAGTACGGCCACCAGCCGCTTGGTAGATCGCTCAACTCTATTTCCTACCCTCTCTTTTGCAACTATGTGCGTGCTTCCTGGCCTGGAGAGCGCAGCATGACCCCCCGACCCTCGGTCCTATCACGAGAGGCCTGCGCTTTGTACCTGCACCCCGTTGGGCGCAAGGCAATTACCACGACGACCAGCCGAGCGAAAGCCAGCTCTGTCATACTCCACCTTCCAAGCCCGTCCCTCGCCCACAAGGATCACCCCAAACTTCGTCCGAAGGTCGCTGGCCATCCAGAGTTTCCGCATCGCCTACGCGATGCGCGGTAGCTGCTAATGTTGCTGCGCGGTTCCCATTAGCGGACACGGTATCCCACGTTGAGGCGCGACTTCCGGAATCTTGCCGCTCGAGATGAACCTCCGTATGCACCTCCTGCTCTCATGTGCGGTATATTGTGCTCATACTGGCCTATTCAGAGCACACCGAATGGACCAGGCATGGTGCGTTGTCGTGGCTGTTGAGACGATCAGCGCAGTGAGCCGTTAAACTTCAAAGAAGTTGGAGGACAAAGCCGGGCAGATTAGATAAGATGTGGGGCGCCAGTGTTTGGCGCGGCTAAGCGAAGGCGCAGCAACGGCGAAAGGGAACTGGCGTGGTTCGTGCGTTTCTCTCTTATACCACGTCCTCGGGTCGCAAGTCCACTACCTCATTCCTTTCCTCCGGTGGCGGCTCTTCCTGGGTGGTATATCGTACCCTCGTCCCTCTCAGACCCCACCGTCGCTCTTTACACCAACGCTCTTTCGCTATGTCCGTCTTTGCTGCTGCTGCGACCAACGGTTCGACCGCCGCTCCTGCACCTGTCGCGGCCGGCCCCGTAGTCAACAACACGGAGCTGGTCTTCAACGTGGACCTCTTTCTGCTATGTGCCGTCGCTATCTTCGTTCTCATGCTCTTGCCCCGCGCCGCGGTTCGTTTCACGCACAAGCGCGAATGGACCAACGGCCACTTCCTGCACTCGGTCGCCGTCACCGGCGTATCTGCTATCATGCGCCGTCCCTCCAAGCGCGATGCTGTTCTCTCTCCCTTCCCTGCCGCGCACTTCCCTGGTCTCAAGCACCCGCAGCCGGAAGGGAAGCAGTTCGAGCTTGAGGAGACGGAGCAGTGGGCGTCGACCACAGACGCCTCGCACACGTATGCGTCGCATGCCGATCTCGTGCGCAAGGCCTCAACTGCCACTGGGCGCGAGCGCAGGCGGCAGAACGTCCCTACGCACATGCCTGGATGGTCCACTATGCTCCCAACCATCGCGGCTTTCCTGCGCACCACTATTCGCCCTGGCCTGACTATCGGTAAGGGCTTGGTTGAGCTGACATACTTTTCCGTCATGCTCTATGCCGGTCTGTACAAGTCGAACCCGTTCACGACGCCTATCCGCGCCGGGTTCGTCGCTGTTAGCCAGATCCCGATGGTTGTTGCCCTCGGTACCAAGAACAACGTCGTCGGGATGCTGATCGGCTTTGGTTACGAACGGGTGAGTAACGCTCAAACCTCTTGTTCGGTCGAGTGAATTCTGACGCCCCCTCGTCTCAGTTGAACTACCTCCACCGTTTCGCTGGCCGGATGCTCGTCCTCGCGGCAAACGTCCACGCCATCGGCTACTGTAAGTTTTTGTCTCAACCGCAGCTTCCGGCGACTAATCATCCGAACGCGCAGTCTATTCCTGGACCGCCGCTGGCAACTTCGACAAGTACATCAAGCAGCCCGACATGCAGTGCGCCCTCGTTGCACTCATTGCAACGGACTTGCTCCTGCTTCTCTCGACCAACATGTTCCGAGAGAAGTTCTACAACTCCATCTTCATCCCCTCCCACGTCATCTCCGTCATCACGTTCCTCGTAGCGGTCTGCTACCATGTCCCGTTCGCGGTGCCTTACGTCCTGTTTGCCGTCGGGTTCTACGGCCTTGACCGCCTCATGCGGCTGGTCAAGTCCCGTGTCGCTACCGCGCGCCTCCGCCCTCTCCCTGATCTCGGCATGACTCGCGTTGAGATCCCCGCGATCAACGCCGGATGGCGCGCTGGCCAACACGTCCGTATCCGCGTCCTGTCCCTCGGTATGGGTTACCGCCGTTGGGCCGAAGCCCACCCTTTCACCATCGCCAGCGTTTCCCGCTCTGCCAGCGGTGAGGGCCTCGTGCTCATGGTCAAGAAGGCGGGCGACTGGACGAACAAGCTGTTCGATCTCGCTCAGCGGGCCGACTACGGCGAGGCGAACCGCATCGGCAGCAACGTCCGGGTCATCATTGAGGGCCCGTACGGCGGCCCCGGCCATGCCATCTTCGGCAGCTTCTCTGGCGCAATGTTCGTCGCGGGAGGCAGCGGTGTCACCTTCGCGCTCGCGGCGGTCCAGGATCTCATGAAGAAGGACCTCGAGTACAAGTCGCGCGTACGCGCGATGGAACTCGTCTGGTGCATCCAGGACCCCGCCGCGCTCCAGCCGCTCATCCCGCTCTTCTCGACGCTCATCGCCCAGGCGCAGCACTCGTACGCAACCCTCCGCATCTCCGTGTTCTACACGCGTGCGCCGAAGAACCCCGAGGTCGTGAAGTCGTACCGCCTCCCCCCTGGCCTGACGCTGTCCCCCACGCGTCCCAAGCTCCCTGGCATCCTCTCTGGCGTCGTCGACCGCTCCGCCGCGCTGTTCTCCGGTGGAGGCAAGGAGCGCCGCCGCGGTGGTTCTGCCCTCACCGGTGTTATCGTCGGCGTGTGCGGTCCTGCTTCTCTCGGCGACGAGGTCCGCAGGGCCGTCGCCGGCTTCCCGGCGGACAGGCGCAAGGCCATCGGCGGCATCGAGCTACACGAAGAGTACGTATTATTTGGTGTTTGTTGTACTGTGCGTAGCGCTGACTGACGTCTGTTTGTTCTCAGGGCCTTCGGCTGGTAAACGGACAACACATCATCAACACACCGCCTATGCGCGTTGCCGCGGGCGACACCCGACGTCCTCGGCATCTCCGCATCCCTATTCTCGGCTCTCCTCTCTGATATCGTATCGTATCTGCGCTCTCCCCCTTTCTTCTCTCGTCTTAACTTCCGTTGACAACGGTCCACTCACCACCCCCGTAATGGTGCTGTGGCAGGCTGTGCGGGCGCCGCGCGCTCGCGCTACGTTACACCTTACCTACATACACGCACACACACTCAGTCTGCATATAGAAGTCTGCGACCCGATGCGCTGTTTGTGTCTGCCTGTCGGCTAGGCTTTTTCTTCTTGTTCTTTTATTGCCTCTGTTATTGTCGAGCGCACGCGCTGTTACGACACTGTACTTATCCGACCCATCAGCCCGCGGGCTGCCGCCGCAGCGGGCGCAGCGGGTCTGTGCTCGCGTATCGTATCGCCTGTATCATAGCACAGAAGTTGTCACACACTACGTTGTCGAATAGATGTTAGATCTTGCTGTAGATCCTGCGCTGCGTTGGCGGGTTGTGGACTTCTCTTCGCGGCGACCCTGCACTCCGGTGGGTCGGGGTTGTTGCCCTTTGTGAGGCCGGTGGCGTGGCGCAGGGGTCATCTCCGGCCGGTAAACGTTGTTGTTTGGGCGGTAGGGTGTATGCCCGTCGAAGAGCTCGGGGGTGTTCTTGTCCCGGTGTCAGTATCAACGAGGTTCGTTTTATAGGGAGCTCGGCTACTTGCCATGGGAAACATACGGGCTGTCGTAACCTACGCCGCCGTGCGATTGGATCCCAGCCTTGACAGTGTAGATATGCGCTCGCAGATACGCCGCGCCGACGATTGGGAGCTTCGTCATGTTGTTACAGTGCTCAATGTGTATCAATTGCGCTTGCCAGGTTTACCTGGGTCGAGTCGGTCCGCGTGGGATAGACTTGATAGACTTGGCGCGTATCCTTTCCGCTGCGCTACAGAACATCCTTACCATAACGGATGTTGTGGCCTCATGCGCATCTCATAAGTCTCGCAGCTTCGGAGCGGCTGTGGCTCCGGTCGACGTTTGGCGTCCTCTGTGCTACCGCTCGTATCGATCTTGAAGACCTGCCAAATCTGGACAAGCGGACCTTGCCGACCGCAACTGTGGCCGCATCAGGAACGCCGATGGTCTGGTTAACTTGTTACCACATCCTGAGCCTTTACCATGCAGTTTCACACGAAACGACAAGTATTGTACTGACCCTCGACACTACCAAGATCAGCAGGCCTGCGCAGGTGTCTATTAACGCGCACAACGCGAGGGGTATCATGGCGTTCATGCGAAATGCCGACCGGGAAGCCGACAGAAGCACCGGCGACCCATCCGAAGAAGCGTCGGACTGCCCTCACTCTGACGGATGCGAACACCAAATTTTCGTCGGGATTGGTCAGGGGTTGCAGGGAGGCCCGCAGGGAACATCAAATGGAGGTTTGAGATGCCATGCAGCTGCTAGCAGATACGTCTGAGGGGTGCTGATTATAACGGAAGAAGCAGAGGATGTGGTTGCTCAAGAAGTCCATCGGCGTCCCTTTTGCGGCGGCAGCTTTGGTCTCTCGTCTAGTACGAAAACCGCATGGTAAGTAGCAGAGACCGTTCTCACCGCATCTTGACATAAGGAAGTTTCACCTACTACGCCCGTCGTTCTGAGTATATCAAAACTCCCTAGATGAACGGGCCACCGTAGCGTGCCTTATACACTCTTCGCACAGCTCCCACAGCTGACGCGGTGCGGGAAATGCTCACTGCGTGGTCGTGATCTTCGACGCCTTCTGTCCGATCCGCGATGGAGGCTGCGCAAGGGCAGTCCGTCCTTGCATCGGCGTCGTCGCGACAGCGAATCCTCAGAGGTATGATGGCCCTCTCGATAATCCTACATAAAGCGGAACGACTGCGTGACAGCTGAAACAAAGAGTGGGCTCCGCCGCCGCCCGCCATGAAGCTCTCTCCTGCTTTCTTGATCGCATCCTTGGTTGGCAGCGCGTATGGAACGCCGACAGCCCGTAGCCTAGTGGTGCACGAGACGAGGGAGAGCGTCCCAGCGTCCTTCAAGGAGGTTGGCCCTGCGCCGCCGGACACGGTGCTTAACCTGCGCCTCGCCCTCGTGCAAGGCAACTTTTCTGCACTCGAGAAGGCGCTGATGGACGTCAGCACGCCCGACAGCCCACTGTACGGCCAACACCTGAGCAAAGAGGAGGTATGTTCGCGAGCTGGTTATATGTGTCTAGCACCTCTCATCGTTTTCCTCAGGTCGCGGCGCTTGTCGCTCCGAAGCCAGAAACCGTGGCTGCGGTCAATACGTGGCTGTCGGAGAACGGTATCCAGGCGTCCAAGGCGTCCTTTGCGGGCGACTGGCTCAAGTTTAGCATCCCAGTCAGCAAGGCGAACGCGTTGCTTGGCACCACATTCTCCGTGTTCAACCATACCGCGTCTGGTCGGACGTCCATCCGCACACTTAACTACTCCATTCCCGCAGACCTGAAAGGTCACATCGATCTGATTCATCCTACTATCGCGTATGTTGTGCAGCTGCATGCTTCATGCGACCGAGGATCTGACCAGCTGGAAAATGCAGCTTCACCCAGTCTATCGGTGCACCGAAGCTCGCGTTTACTCCCCGCAAAGACGTACAGGCGCGCGCACTCAACGTAACTTCGGACGCGGTACCCGCGTCTTGCGCGACAACCACCACGCCAACTTGTCTACAAGCGCTATATGGGATTCCAACTACTCCGGGGCCAGTGAAAACTAACAACACATGTTGTGTGAGCGGGTACATTGAGCAGTGGGCTAACGAGCAAGACCTCCGCGTGAGTGTTGTGGGTCGTAGCTGTACAGACGCTTGCTCAGTGTCTTTGGCTCAATTCCACAGACGTTCTTAACGAACCTGAGTCCGGACATCAATCCAGCGACAACGTTCGACTTGTTCACTATCAACGGTGGCACGAACCCACAAGGGCTGTCGCAGGCTGGGATCGAGGCGGTAAGTGTCGAAATTCGGATCTGGATAAGCATCGTGATTGCTGACTGAGCGCAGGACTTGGATATCCAATACACCGTCGGTCTTGCCCCTGGCGTCACAGTCCTCTTCGTCTCAGTTGGGCCCGATAACGCCGACGGGGACGACGCGGGATTCCTTGATACCATTATCTCTGCATTGGGCTGCCAAACGCCGCCGACCGTCCTCTCGACGAGCTACGGCGGAAACGAAGACGAACTCCCCGTGAACCTTTACCAGTGCGCCTGCACCACTCCGTCACTGCGCCGCGGTGTTTGCTGATCTCTGAGTGCTTCAGGAATCTCTGCAATGCGTACGCGCAGCTTGGTGCGCGCGGGACCTCTATCTTATTCTCCTCCGGGGATGGCGGCGTGTCTGGAAACCAGGCCGAGCAGTGTACCACCTTCGTCCCCACCTTCCCGTCTGGCTGTCCCTTGTGAGCCCCCTCACCTCTACCGTGGTTTATTACCGCAGACATGCTTACCACGCGTACAGCGTAACCTCCGTCGGTGCGACGACTGGCATTGGGCCCGAGGTCGCCGCAAGCTTCTCGAGCGGCGGCTTCTCAAACGTCTTCCCGACGCCGTCATACCAAGCCGCCGCAGTATCCCAGTACCTGAACGGGCTAGGCAACACAAATGCGGGGCGCTTCAACCCGAGCGGGCGCGGGTTCCCGGACATCGCCGCGCAAGGCGCGAATATAGAGATCGTGTTCCAGGAGCAGTTCGGCACCGTCGACGGCACGAGCGCGTCGACGCCGATCGTGGCGAGCATCATCGCGCTGCTGAACGACCTGCTGGCGGCGCAGGGCCGGCCGCCGCTCGGGTTCTTGAACCCGTTCTTGTACAGCGTGCAGGGGGCGGCGGCGTTCACGGACGTGACGATCGGGAGCAACCCCGGGTGCAACACGAATGGCTTCCCGGCGCGTCCGGGGTGGGATCCGGTGAGTCGAGGCACTTGGTTTGATGAGGCGAATGGCTGACGGGTGTATGACGCTGCAGGTAACTGGTCTGGGTACGCCGAACTTTGCAAAGCTCCGGTCGGTAATTGGCGTTTGAGGGCCGATGTGAAGGCGGAAGTGCGCGGGTTTGTAGAAGTAGTGGGGAATATTTTTATATTGGGATCGTGTGTTCAGGACGTTCCATAGGGGGCCTATGTAATGGGTCGTGGGACGAAATGATTTTTTTCTTGCGAGAGTGGGTGAATTTGGCTTACACCTCGGTCGGACCTCTGGTGATGATCGATGAGGCCTTTAGCATTTGACCAACACGAGTTATAGCGCCAGATATTTCCCTCGGGGCTTACTACACATCTACTACATATCTGCAGGAAGGCTGGCCGGAGACAGTGTGCAAGCAACGTACACTTGAGAGACACAGATAGGACACAGTTTTTATCATTTCTGTCAGACACTATTTTGTGGGGGCCGAGTCTTCTACCGTCTCGGACAGAACGACGATATCTGGATTTGCTTCTCCGAAGGTGGAGTTGCGTTTTGGCAGAGGCTTCTTCGGCCGTGCCTTCTTTTCTTGGCCGGAAGAGACTACGATGTCGACGTCTGAGTCGGAATCCGAGCCCGAGGACGAGTCTTCCTCGGAGCTGGAGTCGGACGAAGAGTCGTCCGAATCGTCTTCTGAGCTTGAGCCGGAATCGGAATCGGAATTTCCCATGGCCACGTCGAAGTCGACGTCCGCCACCGGGATTCCTGCAGGGATTTCACCGTGGTGATCGAAGACCCCCAGACCGAGGTCCTAGCACATACGATAAATCAGAGTCATGCTAAATGCGATAAACAGAGGAAACACACCATCTCGATGTACTGCTCTTGATCCTCGCCAACGTTCTCGATATCTACACTCTCCGGATTCTCTTGTGCTCTACGGAGCAGGTCTGCGTTGGATGCGGCGAGTTCTGGCAGGAATGCTTGTATACGAGAGAGCACTGGGAGGCATATATTTCAGTATGCGTAGGAAGAGATGCGCGATGTTGGATAGCTGGGACTTACGTTCTAAAGGAGGTCCCGCCGGATGTGTACTCCTGTCACCGAAGTCAAATGGTCGCGGCACAGAGGTACTGCCATTGGATTCGGGCGAGGACGCATTCAGTCTAGCAAGTAGGCCATCTACACAGAAGTTATGGGGCCATAATAGACGGGCAGGGGAAAGCAAACTCACGCATGCGTTCTTGTCGTTGCTCTTCGTCCTCGATCTCCAACACCTCCACCGCACGGTGTGGCTTCTGTTCGGCAGCCATTGTATGCTGTAAAGATCACAGAGAGCCCAGATGAGATGGTCAAGTCAGAGGTTGCAGCTTCAGAGGATATATGGACGCGGTAGAGGTGTTCTTCGGGCAGAACAGACTGAGACGATCGGGAAGAGGCCAAGCGGAAGCGCTTAAAGAAACCGCTCAAATTAGCGCCCATAATGCCGGAGTATCGCGGTCCGCCTGCGGCCCGCAGTTCCCCGCAATCTGGCCAAACCGTGTCCTTCGTCGCGACCCGCCTTCAGGATTGTGCCATCCTCATCGCCCCCGCGACGCATTGTATCGACGTCTGGGAAGAGTTCCGACAAGAGTACCACGCTAAAGACTGCGGAGAGACCGAGCTGGACACCGGCGCCATGTCTAGGCACCCCCGGCGACTGAAGAGATCTCATCAGCCTTCGCAGTTTCAACGCCGAGACGCCTCCTTCCCTCCGACCACGACGTTCCCCGCGGCTTACTCGACAACATGAGGTCCCCTGCTTTACTGCTTGCGACCACGGCCGCGCTGTACCCTGCGTATGCATTCCAGCTGCCGTTCAACATCCCTTTCTTCGGCGGATCACAGACACCGCTTACCGCCCCTCAACTCCCGGACACGGATACGACAGTGCCCAACCGCATCGCCATCATTGGTGCGGGCGCGGGTGGCTCATCTGCGGCGTTCTGGATTGCGAAGGCGAAGGAGCGGCATGGACTAGAGGTGGAAGTGGACGTGTATGACAAGAACGCGTATGTTGGTGGACGTGAGTGCACTGTGCTGCGGAGTCGCGTCTCGGTTGCAACCTCTCTAGCGCATCGAGACTTGATGAGTTGAGGATCATAGAGCTAATGCAGCTTTGCAGGAAGCACCACCGTGTTCCCCTATGAGGATGAGAACCTGGAGGCGGTTGAGTTGGGCGCGTCCATCTTCGTGAAGGTTAACAAGAACCTGTGGCGCGCCGTCGACGAGTTCGGTCTCGAACGCGTCGACTTCGAGAGAGATGACGATGGCGACGACACCATGGGCATCTGGGACGGCCACGAATTTGCCTTGACAGTAAGCCGCGAGTGTGTTACGCGTTCCGAGGTATCTACTTACTATGATCTAGACTAGCGGTGGTAGCTTCTTCAGCGACTGGCTGAACAAGATCAAAATTATTTGGCGGTATGGATACAAGGCCCCTTCGAAGACGCAAGAATTGTGAGTTTTTCTCAACCAGTCTCATACTAGTGCTGTCCCTGATCCCACATGTCCAGGGTCGCGACGATGGTCGGCATTTTCCAAGGGCTATACAGCTCAGAATCTCCTCGATGGTCGAATATCTCCTCGGTCGTCTCGGACCTGGGCTGGTCAGATGTCACTGCGCAGACGACTTCTGAGTACTTCGACTTGCAGGGCATCGACAGGCGCTGGACCAGGGAGTTGGTCGAGGCCGCCACTCGCGTCAACTACGGACAGGCAAGCGCGCGTGTGCAGTGTTCTGGGATGCAGCAGTTGACGGAGAGTAACATAGAATGCGGATAAGATACACGCTCTGGAGGGCCTTTGTTCCCTGGCTGCCAGCGGCGCCTCAAGCGTGAAAGGTGGCAACTTCCGCATCTTCGAGCACTTCATTGCCGAGTCGAAGGCGTCCGTGTTTCTCAACACGACTGTATGCATTTCCTCCCGTTGCTGGCATAGCCACTACTCACCTGTTTGCCTTCACCCAGGTCAAAGCCATCTCCCAATCTGAAGCGACCGGAGCTTGGGTCGTGGACTCGTCTGCGTTCAAGCAGCCCCGCGCATACCGTTCCGTAATTCTCGCAGCGCCCTTCCACCAGACGAACATCGACTTCAAGGCCGCCGCCCTCGCCCCAGTCCCAGAGCAACCCTACGTCCACCTGCACGTCACGCTCCTCAGCACGTCGTCCCCCTCCCCCAACGCGACGTACTTCAACCTCGCGCCCGGCACGAAGGCGCCCACGACGCTGCTCACGACGTACGAGGGCGTGCGCGTGCGCGGCGGCGCGGAGCCCGAGTTCAACTCGCTCACGTACCACGGGCCCGTGCGCGGGCAGGACGGCGAGGCGCGCGTGAACGTGTTTGGGGACAGGGAGTGGGTCGTGAAGATCTTCTCGAAGGCGCGATTGAGCGATGAGTGGCTGGCGACGCTGTTCGAGGGGAAGGTAGGATGGGTGCTGAGGAAGGAGTGGGATGCGTACCCGGTGCTCCCGCCAACAATCGAGTTCCCGCCTGTGAAGCTCGCGGAGGGCCTGTACTACGTGAACGCATTCGAGCCGTACGTGACGTCTCATCTTCTTTGTACGACTCGCGCTGACGATCTTCACTTGCAGGCTTATCTCGACCATGGAGACCGAGACAATCGCGTCCCGGAACGTCGTCGACCTGCTCTTGCAGGAGCAGTTCAACGCATCCATCTGCAAGCCATCAGCCGCCACGGACCTCGTAGAGGACGCACCCGCCCTCAAAGCCGAGCCCGCCGACTTCGTGCTCGGATGGGACTGCTGAGCGCAGCACAGCCATGTCCTATGTCTTTCTGCCGAGCGCCCCGCCTCGGCGAGCTTGTTTGTCTGTTGTCTGGATCTGCCCGTTATGCTAGCGCTATGAGACTAACCGTGTACATTAAACATTACCTGCCGCTTCCGCCGCGCTAACCTCGACTCGGCGACCTGAACCATGCGTATGTCTATGCATATGCCAGTGGTTAACGCCACGCCGCTATCCCCGTGCCGCTGGGTTGCGTCGCTGCTTAAGTTGCGGCCCCGCGCGCATCGGGCCCTGGGGTGTGTGAGCGAGATCTGTCATGTGTGCGTGTGGGGGAGGCCCGGGGGGTGCAGTGCGGCGCTGGGGTGGGTAAGCCCGGAAAGGCAGGTGCTGTGGTTGGTGCTGGGACTGTGACGGTGTGGGCCACGTCACATCGCGGAGAGTGAAGTCGTTGGAACCTGAACCCCAGTGAGAATCGACAAATGTCGTGGCCTGCGGGAGCGTGCCATGTCGTGCGAGGTCGTGTGAAACCCCGCCACTTTGAGATTGACAGGTCCCAGGCTCGGACAGGCTCAGCACGGCTATGTTGTAAAATGCACGATACTATCCTCCCAGGTCGTCCCTGGGTTACGCTACAATTTAGAAACCATGATGCTACATCGTGTGTACTACTGTCCTATCGTGTGTAATCGTGTCCGTGCGTGCACTGCCTGCCTGCTAGCTACCACCAGGATCGGGCAGGCTGTGGGGGGATGCGGCACTCCGCAAACCTGTTGTATCCTTCCCCGTCTGGGGCCCTGCTGCGTGCCCATACCCACCCGCGCCCTTGCGCCCTCGCGTCCCCGCACCCTTGCCTCCGCGTCCTCGCGCCCCCGCGTCCTCGCGCCCCTGCGTCCTCACGAACTCGCGTCCTTGCGTCCCCGCTCCCGTGCCCCCGCGTTGTCGTGTCCATATGTCATCGTGTCGTCTCCGCGCACTCGTATGGCCTGAGTGTGACCCTACCGCCAACACAATGTTGTTGTCAGTACTACTCCGAATTTCAGCCGCACATGCTTACGAAATGAGGTTGATGTCGTGGCCGATCTCTTCTAGGCAGGCGACATCTGTCGGAGTCCTCCTCCACGAGAGCATCTACAAGCGGATAGCCCTCGAGGAATCAGTGAACGAGATTGTCAGCAGCAATTGGTGAAGGCGAGGAGAGCTCACCATGGGTGATGTACCCACTGCTATTACGGTCATAGTCGTGTCCGCACTGTGTCCTATCGTTGTCAAACACACAGGCGGCAGGAGTACGCTGAGGATCAGAAAAGACAGCGAGCCATAGTGCACCCAAGCAAGCACCAGTCTGAAGAGCCCAGAGATCCCGCTAATGTAGCCTAGAACCAGACCCCAAAGGCATCAGATTTCCGTTCTAGACCCAAGAGTAAGCGGGAGGGGGACGCGTTGATAGAAAGCAAAGGCAGGAATGTAGTGGGCGAGAAGAGAACGCGTAAAACAACCAAATGGAGAGGTCAGTTGAAGTACGCCCACACAGACTCTGTGACAGCGCGATTCTCACGGGTTCGAACGCCCGAGGACAGCTACCTGGTTGACGGAGTGGAGTAGAGAGAGAGCCGCAAGAGACTCATAGACCGATTGATGACAAGGGGGAAGGGTCGACAGACGATTCATTTAGCGGCCTGGAAGGCAAGCCGTTTGATAGGAAACGGAGCACGGGCGTCTAAATACAAGATCTCGCAGTCCCAGACACGACGTCCACGCCCTGCCAGGACCTGACACGACCGGACATTTGTCGATTCTCACTGGGCCTGAACCTGTTCTGGTCCTTTCACTGTCTCCTCCCTATACAAGGACGTTGCTCTATGCAGAGAGGTATTGAGCACAGGCAAATTCTCCCGGGGCGGTTAAAACCCACCCTTGCTCAGCCCTACGAGAAGTTCACGAATATCCTCAGGCGATGGCAGGCATAAGTCGTGAAGGACGGGCTGGTAAGTTTTTGATCGTTGCTCTCCATTCTATGGAATGCTGAGCATGATTGATGACTGCGTAGGATCTCAGGTCGCCTCGAATATCAGCCGGAGCGAGGAATGTAAAAGCCGCACGCGCACACGCAGGAGATAGAAAGGTATAATACAAGGGTGAGCACTGTCACTCTTAGTCTACCATACAGTAATCTCATCTGAAGAGTTAACGGTCATATACCCTACTGATATCATCTCAGAAATATGTGGCCATTGCTACACCAGACTTTATGATCATACGCTGGAGGCGGAAGGTCCTTTACTTGATTCACGATGCCCTACCGTGTCCGGACATAAGGACTCGTCCGCGCGATAGACTGAACTAGCACTGTACGTCGTCATCGATCCACGCCCCCCGCTCATCCCCGAAGAGTCTCACGCAAAACTCATCGGCCGAATGTCCACTATAACCGTCTCATATTCAATGCACCGTCCGCCTGGAATGATATGATGAACATCAAAGTGTATCATCGACCACAACACCACAACAGTTCGATCCGGTCGTAAATCGGACTATGGAATGCGATGGCGGGCCTTCGGGTTTCTCTTGGAATGCCTC
The DNA here is from genome assembly GCF_000271585.1 of Trametes versicolor FP-101664 SS1. Classification (NCBI taxonomy): domain Eukaryota; kingdom Fungi; phylum Basidiomycota; class Agaricomycetes; order Polyporales; family Polyporaceae; genus Trametes; species Trametes versicolor. Next base: position 2,408,456 of record NW_007360329.1, on the reverse strand, counting down.
TCCAACCTCTACCATGTCCCCGACCCCCTGGGGGACTAGGGCGTGCGAGAAAGTGCCCTACCCGACCCCACGGGTGCCTCGGATGCGAGCAATTTTTTACTGCTCCCCCATCGTCTCCTCGGCGAATTTCGCTGGGACTCCCGCGCCTCTCGCGCGTTCAATACTCGCCTCGCCTTCGGAAAAATCTCTAGCGATGTCAACAACGCCGAAGCTGTTTCGTCGCCGTCATGACCCGTCAGCAGCTTGTCTTCCCTATCACGCTTTTCTGGCAATACAACCCGTTTTGCGGCGTTAGACGCACCGCCGAGCTTCGCGTATCTGTTGTCTGGCCTGTTCTTTCGCTCTCGTCAGTAAACGTGGTACGGCGGATTTGGCGGCGTGATCCAGGTGGAGAGGCGCAGAAGGCGCGGCGCACGGAAGATGCCCTTTCTCTATTGCGTTTACGGCTGTTTGAAAGGGGACTCGCCGTCGTGACGGCGATGCCACTCCTTTCACGGCAATGCTTGTGGATATGGCCGTCCAGGTCCAGGGTGTTCTACCGCTCAGCCGTCGTCGATGCTTCGCTGTGCCGCCGCCGTGCTCAGTTTCGAGACCCTAATGTCTATACCCTGTGCCCTTTCCACACGTAACCCGCTCTCAGCTCTCGTCGGTGGCACGCTTGGCAATCGTCATTCAAGTTCTCTTCTGGAATTTATACCGCTATCTGACGGATCAGCTTTCCAATAAACTCGTCCATTCAATACACGGGCAACTCGTTCTTCATCACTGCGTCTGTGCGTGGGCCGGCGGCGTCAACCGGTCTGGCCTCGAGTGGTCCAGCTACGGGATTCTGCTCAGCGTCTGCCAGCTAATCCATGCGGGCTCGAGGGCATGATCATTGACACCAACTTACCTGGGGACCTTCCGCTTCTTCGGGGCCACCTAGGCTCCGCCGACGGTGGTTGTCCTAAATTCACACTGTCATCTCCTTTGAATGACCTTGAACTCAGCATCAGCACCTTGTCGGCATCACATCAAGCTCCACAGCAATTTGTGACGCCACGCACCGGTCATGAGCGCTGAGCAGGGCACGAGAGGGGGTTCCGCAAGATACCAGGGTGTCCTTGCGACGTCTCGGTGGGCCTCCATCGGCTTATGATGTAAACATTGTGTACGAACACGACGCGGACAGCCTGTATTGAACAGTAGACGTCCATCAGATGCCCGCCTTTCCCTCGGCGACATACTCTTAAAGGCAGGGCAATTGAGTGCAGACGTCCAATAGCACACAATCGGGCGTCCCGGGACGTATACCGGACACAACGTTTCATCTCCACAGTCACACTTCGGGAAGATTAGCGAAGCCCGCGGCCCACAGAGCAGACAGCGCACGGCGCCCCAGAATTGGTGCGCGCACGCCCCACACCACACCTAGAACGCGACCCCATGGGTGTGCAGCACCCGCTCTTGGACGCGCACAGAGTTTTGTGCGCGCCCCTGGTCCCTTGTCGATGACACGGAACGTCCGCGAACGCGCGCGTACGAATCTAAAGCGAGGGAAGTTCGGAGCGCACGTCGCGCACAGGGCCCCTCCGCGCACGCCTCCCAGGACGCTGGCTGCCCGGCCGCTCACTGGCCCGCGCGTCGCGCGTGCAGCCTGCGCTGCAGCCTTCCCTCCCGCGGTGGTTAGAGTTGGTCGTCTGCGCCCTGATCGTCCCCGGGCCTCGCGCCCCTGCCCCCGAGGTGCGCGAACGCTGCTGTCACAGTCGTACGCTCAGGCCCGCGCATTGTTCCTGGAATGGGCACCCTTGACATCACCGCTGTCTGTATGCGGGCGCGTGTACCGCCGCACTAGTAGCCCCGGCGCTTGGGTGTCTGGAGGTGCGTACACGGTCAGCAGGGCATGGGATGAGTGGGGGCGCACCGTGAAGCGTGCCCGGAGAAAGCGCTTGTCGCCTTGTTGCCGGCGGCATGCGCTGAATTCGTGGTTGCGTTCGAACATGGTCGTATCGGAGCGGCACCCGCGTGGCCGTGCACAACGGGGCTCCGCGTCGATCCACCGTACCGGGCCCGCCCACAACTGCTGCGGACGTGGGTTTGCGAGCGCACTAGAGCCGCGGATGAACTGGGTGGATGGCGGTGAAGATGAAGCGTGCTCTGCACCCGCATCCACTCAGAAACTTACGTGCTTCCATTACCGATCGCTGCGTCGTCGAAGCACGCACCCGCATCTCAGCAGCCGCAGATGTCGACGTCGACGTCGTCCTTCGGGGCGGGCTCCCACGACACAGCAGCACGTCCTGCCGAGGCCTGCCGCGGGCGCGCGCACGGAAGCTGCAATAGGTGATAAGCACGAACCGGACAGCGACAGCTGTAGAGCATCCGCAGGTGCCATCGAACCGTGTGCGGCCGTGGGCCTGATGAACAGAAATCCGGCGCTCGATATGCAGTGGTATCAAAGCTAAAAGTACAGGGAAAGGAAAGGATGCACGGGCCAGGGACACATAAGGCGCGCGGCTGAGAAGGTGGTGACCCAACGGGCTCTGCCCCCCGGAGAAGCGCGTCCCCCAGTGCAGCTGGTTCCGGTTCCCAGCCCGAAGTATGCCCGCCAAAACCTGTCAGCCGGGCGTCCGAGGGAGAACGCGCTAAGGGGCCGCGGGAACCTGCGCCTCGACGCGCGCGATGAAGTCAGCGACCGTCTGCCAGTAGCCCTGTTGGACACAGGTGTCGTCTGTGCGTGTCAGATAGAACGTTAGCGCGCGCATCGGGTCGGTCATCATGAGCGTGTCGGACGTACTGTGCGTGCCTCTGGGGAAGTCGACGAAGCGCGAGTACCCCCCGGCGGGGAGCTCGACGCTCTCGTCCTTGGCGTCTGCGAGCTCGCCGTGGGGCTCGGTCTTGTGCCGTGCGCCAGGCACGCGCTGCTCGATGAGCTTCCACAGCTCGTGCATGTGCTCGCTCGGGACAACCTCGTCCTGCGAGCCGCTCAGCAGGAGCATCGGGGTTTCGGCGGGTATGAGCGGGATCTTTGAGGCCGAGTCCCATTTTTGGTGGCAGAGGAATGCGAACGGGCCCAGGACCGGGAGGGCAGAGGGGACGAGGCGGGGCAGGGAGAGGAACGTGTTCTCGAGCACGAGTGCGCGTATCTGTCAGCGTAAAGTGAGCGACTCCAAGGGGCGCAGCGACTACGTCCGGGTGACGTACAGCATGCGGGTTGCGGCTGACAAGGTCGATAGCGACGGCTCCGCCGATGGACTGGCCATAGAGTATCTAGGATGACGCGTCAGGAGGGAGCCAATCGCGCGCTCATGTGTATGGGCTTACAATGGGGGTTTTGGACAGAGAGGGGTGGGCCAGGACGTGGTCGAGCGCGGTTTGCGCATCTATGCGAATTCCTGGGGACAGTGAGCACGCGTGTTTGAGGAGCAATGTAAGCCCGGACACGTACCTTTCTCTGAAGGACTGCCCTCTGAGAGGCCGTACCTTGGAGCAGCAAAAGGGTGAGAGGTTATCACACCAGAAGCTCCGGACATATTTACCCTCGGTAGGACAGCATCAGGACATTACAGCGCATCTTGACATAGAACACCTTCGCAAGGGGTATACGGTGACCAAGGTTTCCTCCGTTCCCATGAAACATGAGGACGGTAGGCCGTCTTGACGCAAACTATAAGCCCTTGACGTCAGTAAGGAACGTTGCCAGAGTTAAGAATGGGGATGCGCATGAGTCCTACTCTGGACAAACACCGAACTGTCCATTGAATCATTGAAGGTGATGCAGTCATATAGTTCACCCAGCAAAACGAGGCGCGCAAGAAGCGGTACCGTCTGACACTGGCAGATACCCCTCCGAGTTTGGCTCATGCCGCGCAGGAAGTGTAAAGCCTGTCCAGCCACTTAGGTCATGCATTGCGTATGGCAGATGCAGCGAGGTCCGGGCAGTACGGAGGGATGATGTGCATCTGCGAGGCGAACAGACAAAGAGAGAACACTCGCCTCTTCGTCTGTCTCGCTGTCATCCGTCTCCACTCGCATAGCGCCATGTATGGGCAGCGTCTTGCGCTGCATCATGAGGTAGCATCGTAGCGTGACCTTGTCTTCAGTGACGAGGGGGAGGTCTAGATATGGTAGGTCGAAATCCGCCGGGGTCGGGACCTCTGCTCCGAGAGTGTTGAGGGCGTCATCGGTCCCAGCGGGTCGGGAAAGGGTGCGTACCAGTGCGAGAGCCGGGCGGGAACGCGGAGGGGTAGATCAGGTAATTTTGGCCGAAGAACAGAAGGCCAACGCCTGCGGGCCCCGGTGGATGTATTAACGACACATGTCGGGACCGCATGTGGCGAACGCAGTGAACTCACCGACGGTGGAGAGTCCCGCGGCTGTCGCGACTGTTCCCTAGCTCCTGAATGAGCAATGTGTCGGTCTCACACCAGCTATCGCCGCTCACTTTCGCAAAGTTCTCGAGGCTCGGAAAGAGGCCAGACATCGTTGCAGGAGCGGTCTCGGTCTGAGTCTCGAGTCGCGCAGCGGGCACCGGTGGCGTCGCGTACGAGACTGTTTGCACGTGTTGTGCAACACCCTCAATCGCGAGCGCCCGATCCGCCGTGGGAACTGAACCTTAAAGCCAAATCTTGAGTTTATTCAACGCCTTCAGTCTCCTCTCGCATGCTCGCCGCGATGTCCCCCTGCACTGGCGAACCTCGCTCTGTCCTTTAACCTACAGTCGATCTCTGCATCACACACGATAGCCCTTGTGCATTCCTATTGCACCGTGGCGCTATCTGCACAAGCCTGAGACCGGTGACGGGCATATTAAAAATGTTTGAACCCCGTCCGATGTGCGTCCTCCCCAGACGAAGCACATTCACCCTTATCGTGTCAAATTCATGCAGGATGGCGTGGAAAATCCCTGGCCCAGCGCCATTCGCTCGTAATGTTCTCATCCCGCCGGTCGCCTATTACGCCATCGTGCAATTACCAATAGAAATGTCTCTGGGGCTGTTGAAAGAAGCCGAGAACACCTGCTGGCCTCCGCCAACCTCCGCGCGCGATGTACGCTTCTAATTCCGCCTCTTGAGCGCATCTTCAACCGCATCGGCGCGTTCCCCACTCATCAATCTTTGCGGGCGCTGTGCACATCCCCGCTCCTGATTGGTTCGCTAAACCGGAAGATCCTGGGGCTCCCCGTTTCTGGGGCGCGTAACAACCGCCCACCGTCAATTAACGACTTAGGCTCTCCCGCTCCGCTCCCCTTCCCTGCACGGAGGACGTCATGCATCATGCGGCGCGCTAAGTGTTCTCGCGTATCCTACGCGGGCTGCGCCTACGGAACACCTTGGCAAACACATCTTGCGAGCGCACCACCGGCGTGCGCGTTCGTGACGGATCCTCTCGTCATCCTCACCTGACCCACGACCACCTTCGTGAACCGTGTCAAACTACCCGTGATGGGAACAGCTCCCGATGACGGATGGAATTTGCGAAGAACGATGTCCACCGGCCACCTGCGATCTTGCCACACTTTCGGAACGCGCCTTGTTGTGCTGTGGAGCGAGGTGTGATCGAGCTGCCTTCGGCTCGAGCCTAGTACGCTTCTCTCGGCAGCGTGAAAGTTGCACTGAAACACTTCGCGTTCTATTCCGCTCGCTGGCGCGGATGCGCTGACGACGGGGCGGCACCGGAACTCTGGGATTTCGTCACGAACGCGAAGGGCCCCAGCGCGCCCAGCACCTCATGGCCAGACGGTATGTCCGGACGGGTATAAAGGGAGGTGCGTTCGAGCCTGGTTCAGCATTGACATCCAGTCAGCCTACTCTACTACCCTCTCCTCCTCCCACCCCTTCAGTCGCTCGCACAGCTCCCCCGCTTCCCTCACACTCGTTACCAAACAGCAAACATGTTCTCCTTCAGCACCATCACTGTCTTCGCTACCGTCGCGCTCAGCGCCTTCACCTCCGCGCTCCCCCTTGCGGCCCGCGACCTGCCCCTCGTTGGCAGCCTTCCCATCGACGGCCTCACTGGGGCTCTCCCCGTTGACGGCGTCGTCGACAGCCTCCCCGTCGGCGGTGTTGTTAACACCGTCACCGACCTCCTTCCCCGCGCCGATGCCACCGCCAGCGTTGCTGTGATCCTGACAAACGCGCAGGCCCAGCTCGCGCCGTTCACCCAGCAGCTCAGTAAGTTCGCCATTTGCTGATCTATCTTGCATATGATGCTAACTGCGTTTTCCAGAGTTCGCGACTGCCCAGAACGCCACCGTTGAGGCGCTCACTGAGCCCGTCAACCAGATCAAGGCCATCCTCACCACCACCACGAACAGCTTGAAGGCTCTTTCGGGTCTGCCCGTCGCCACTCTTCTCGCGGATGTTGAGGGTACCGCCGCGGTCACCGCTGCGTCGCTCGCCACCATCCTCGCCGCTGTCCTGACTGTAAGTGATGCGCTAAACATCATTAGCGGGGCGGAATATTGATTGGACTTCAATAGCTTGTCGGTGAGGCGGTCGCTGCGGTCCTTGCCGTCGTCAGCGGTGACGTTGCTCCTGCCGTTACCACTTTGGTTGCTGAGCTCCTGTGAGTCCTTTTCTTTATATCGCTTGCGGGAGACGCTAACGCAAGCTCCAGTACGCTCGTCGGCACCCTGCTCGCCGTCGTCCTCACTCTCGTTGAGGGCCTCCTCGCCGGTCTCGTCGCCGCGCTCCTGCCCCTCATCGGCAGCCTCATCCCCGTCGTCCTCAACCTCAACATCGCGACCATCATCTCCCTCCTCGGCCTCTAAACGCCTGAGCTCTGGGCAGGTCCGTAGTTACCCCATACGCTAGTCTAGCACTCGTCGCTTACCAGCTCGCTGTACCGTCCCTGCAGGTCGCAGCGCGCGGCGGCTATACCCCCGCGCGAGCGCGCCATACCCTAATAGAAGCGAATGCCTGTGCGGCGCGGCCGAACACTAGAATGCGCGCGCCAGTTGTTCTTCATGGTTTCCGTGATTTGTTTCTTGTTGTCTGTGCTAGCCTGGATATCGGTTTCGGAGGACTGTGATCGACTGTGACCCGTCCCTAGTATGCCTGTCTTGTGTTGACTGATGACTGGAACTTTTTATAATACACGGAATGCGCATTCCTAAAACCACTTCCCTGCGTGATACTTGTGAGCCGGTCCTAAGTATTCGCCGATGGGTGGTCTTTCGTGTAGTCACAACATTTCACGTCCGATGTGACCATTCCGCGCGAGGCGGTTAAGCGGTACCGAGAAGATACGCGGGCTTAGGCGTATACATCCGTGTCTTCCCTGCATGACTGTCTGACCCAGTCAGTTGCGGATGGTGTGCTTCACTTGTTTTGATTACGCCTGTCAACGTGTGGCTCGACTGAGCCCGAGCCTCACCACAAGGCCAGTATAATGGTGATCAATGGAAGCGGATGCCTGTGCATGATAGCGCGCCTGTACTGATCGTCCGCAGGAAGTCGTTCGGTGCTCAGAATACGACTTGGTACCATGATGTCCTCTCGCAAGTACGACCGAGGCGCATCCCCACGCAAAATTGGAAATCTCACGTCCCCCTGCGTCGATCCACAAGACCTGCCTATTCGGGCGCTCGGAGCCTCCAGGCGCCCGCGTCTCTTCCGCCAGTGGCCCCTTCTCAGATCGCGAAGTCGTCCTCGAGCTCCGACTCCGCACAGGAAGATGCGTCGGGGCGGGTTTCCACGCCGCGTCTTCGCGAGTCGCGCGGGAGTTGTGTGCTTGAGACTATCGGGCACCAGGCTCGATAGACATGGACGTGGACGTGCAGAAGCCCCGGCGGCGCGACGACGATCCGGACGAGTAGGGAAATTCGCGACTCCACGTTGCGGTACGCGAAGAAGGAACTCGGAGATCGAGATCGAGCGGCAGAGTGGGGTTGGGCGCATTAGGTATTCGAAGGGCTTACATTGACAAACGTGAAAAAGCATCAAGACGTGTTCCGGCCTCCCCTACAGTCCATGATGAGATATTATGACACTTGTACTCGCGACTGGCAGCGCCTACGCGGGGCCTGCCTCCTTCTCCTTCGCCTGCTGCGCGAGCAGCCGCCTGCACAGAAATACATACGGTCAGCCAAGCCGTCACACGGGGAACGGGGAACAGCGCGCGGGATTACGCACTCTCTCGCGGCGAGGATCATGCGTGCCTTGCGTTCGCGCAGGCTCGCCTCGCGCTTCTCCGCGCTCTCCTCCCAAACGGCTTTGCCGCCGAGGTCTTCGGGAGCCTCGCCAATGGAGGTGCTGCTGGTGCGCCCCTCGAGGTGATACCGGGTCAGCAGGTTTTCGTTCTTCTTGGATTTTGAGGAGCTGGCGGCGGCGTTCGCGTTGTTTGTTGCGGTGGCTGGTCGTCCGGGTGCAGCAGGCTCGGCGGCGCGTGGGTAGAGCGTGTAGTATGCAGGCGGAGGCTGCGATGAGCAAAGTGTCAGTCGGCGCATAGGATATAACAGGTGGTGTGCTGACCGCAGGGAGGAAACCGCGCTCGAGAATCTTGTTGGAAGTCAGCTGGGCGCTACCGGTTCGTAGGAGGTCGTAGCGTATGTTGTCGCTGATGTGCATAGTCAGTCACGCGGAACTCAGGGGATTACGGATGGCAGGGTAGTATCCTTGGTAGGGCGGGGACATCTTCGTAGAGCCTATCGTACTACCAGTACCAAACAAAGTCTATGTAAGGGTGTCTCGATACCTGGAATGGCGGAGCGCGTCACTGGGCAGCATCATCAGGAGGAGCATCTTCCCCCGGTCGCTCCGGGCATGCCTCGTGGTTCGCGAAGTGCCCACAACGCCGACGAGTTGGTGGCGGACTGTAGAGTGTGCTTACCTTGGTATATCCGGGAACATGCCATGTACCGCCTCAACCTGTACTCTCGTCAAGCGTGAACACAAAGGGTCGGTGCCGGAGTGAACGCACCATTTCTGGGGTGACATTCTTCGGCCTAAAGCCCAGTACGGTAGACGGCGAGGGTGCACCGGAGCTGTCCTTGCCCCCTTAAGATAGTGCCGCATATCCAGACGAGACCGCGGTCGTAAATAGGAGCACAGGAGATAGAGCGTGTTCTCGTCAGACCAGCCACAATTAGAGGTGGAATCAAGCGCGTACCGGAGGTAGCCCAGCGCACGACCAGCACAACCACCGCGACAGCAACGAGTACATTCACAACCTCTCCCATGGCGTCGGAATGCAAGCACGAGCACAAGCAGGAGTTGGATTGACAGACGGAGGTGAGCGTAGAGAGACAAGATCGGGTGAAGCAGCCGTGTCGATCGGGACGGAGTATAGAGAATAGACGCCCGGACGGTGGCCTTACACCGATAAATTATGTCAGAAATTCCCGGATAAGTAGCCGAGAGGTGCAGAGACGCCCGCCACCCTGCCTCCTTGCTTTCGAGAACATCTGACCCACTGGGAGATAATCCTCCGCCGGACTCCGGCAGATTCCAGCAGACACACGCAAGGACAAACAGATGTGATTAGATGACAGATGTAGTGTTATCATAGATTAGATTCCCCGTTTGGATCAGGCGCCTTTCCGCGACCTCTCGCAGTTAGTGTGCTACTGACTGAATTATTCTCTCACAATGACTACAGCAGCGACCGTAGAAACATACAGACAAGTTGTGAGTTATACTGGGCACGCATAGGAACCGGTTTTGGGCGCATATCCTACAGAATATACCTAATCTATCTATATCCTGTACGCTTCTTTGAGCGCCTACTGGGTGCGCTCGCCCTTGTCCTCGTACCTCCACGTTCGACACACTATGCTTCTTCAGAAAATCGTATCCTTAGCTTCTAGTACTCCTCATCTAGGCGACATTTCAATCACGGACATGCTCAGTTTCATTCGATTGGGAAAACTTGTGAAGCCCAACATCGAAATCTATCAGCGTGACCGCACACGACCAGCGGTACAGCTGCCCACGCATATTCAAGAGTTCCTGGCGGCCTCTCTTCGCAAGAGTCTCACTGAAATTTCCTGGTACTGGTATGCCTTCATGGACGCGATCTGGAGCGAGGGCGAAGTCCAGGCCACAGAGGAGGAGGTAGCTATCTTTCATGCGCATGGATTATCACGCACGATCGGTGAGTGGTTCTACCAGCGGCTTCTAGCGGCTCGCAGGTGCATGTGCGTTGTACTCATAGCCCTCAGGTTACCGAGATTTGTTCCCTCCTACTCGGGTTTGCCTTCGCCCCCAGTGCTCAAACTATCGAGTGGAGAAGGACATCATGACCCTCACAGAGCCGATAACCTACCGTGCTACGCTGTTCACTTTGCGGGAGGGTGCACTCCCCATCTTCACAACATCCCTTTACTGTCATGGTAAGTACTTGCATCCTTTCGTTCGAGTTGGTTGTTCATTGATGTCTCTAGTGTGTCACCGACGCTATCACCACAACTACACAGTGGACAAGGCGAACTCGCTGCGCACCTACTATGGTGGCCCTCCCCCTACCGTCATTCAAGTTGCTACCCATTTCTTCGTGGAAGCTGCTGTATTGGAGCTCTTTGGAAATGGCATGGTCTTCGGATGGTACGTCTCTTCATTTAATCAGCAGAACGTCTTGCGTAGTATATCCATGTATGCTAGGTTATCTGCTGGTAATTGTGCACGCATTTACAACGCATCACTCGCACGTTGCGACGCGTCGGTCCAGAATAATATCCAAGCATACGGAAGAACCACCAGAAGTCACCTGAGCGAGATAGGGTGGCCGTACGCACTCGACATGAACAGTGATATCGCTATGAACGGGTTTCTCCTGTATTCGCTCCTTCTAGACAAGGCTGAACATGGGTCACATCTCGAGCTACCTCATGATTTTCCGACGCAGAAAGACCGGCTGGCTACCGCACTCGCTGAACGAAACAACGCCATGGAAGGAATCGGGCAGGAGGAGTGGACACATGCTTGCGACCTATGTTTCATAGTCAAGGAAGCATCCGACGGGTCCTTCGGTACGTTTACTATCCAATGTCATGTCGTTCACAAAATCTAACACTGCTATGCCACAGTGAAGATTCAGTACGCAGTCGGAGATGGCCTGTCTATGGGACGTCCATGCTGCGCTGTCCATGACTGCAAGATCAATCTCGCTACAAAGCGAGATATCTACTGTCCCATTCATGCGCCCCTCTTCGCTCACCTATGTGCCGTACTCTCCTGCGGAAAGCCCGCAGCTGTCGGATTCCAGACATGTGGCCTATCCGAACACCGCGCGCTCGAAGATGCCTACCGCAAGGATGGCTCTCGCGCAATCCACCAGCTGCGAGCACGCCTCCGTGCGAGCGGTGTCAGTGTACCGTCGGACTCCGTTTTCCGAGACTCTGCTACTTCGACAGTGGACCTCCACACAGCGGGACAGGATGGCGACGCCGACGACGAAGTTCTCATTATCAAGCAACGGCTTGGAAATGATGACACCTGTACGGAATTTGTGAGTCTCATGTTTATACACCGGCACATTATCCCGAGGTTTCGTCACAGGCTAACACTATTGTAAGGTCAGCGCCGCAGTGGTCCCTGTTCCTGATCCAGCACCAATGGGCAGCGCTTCAGCAGCACCTGCATGTGACAGCAAAGCAGAAGGCACAACGACTACCCTAAAGGCCCGCTTTGGACGAAGACGTACGCACAACGAACAGTTGGTTGAGCGCCCGTGCGGCGTGATCCTTTCGCGAGCGACGTTCTTTGGGTCTGAAGCAGTCAGCGCTGTCAAGGTACGTCCGGTTCCTGATTGGGTCTATTAGTATACAATGCTCACATCGCAGATGCTGCGCGCAGGACCATCTGAAAGCAGTCTTCCCGACAGCTCGATCGAAGCCCGAGATCTTCATCTACGACAACAACTGCAAGTTACGCCAGCACTTGAACGCATCAGGGGACACGTATTTCTCCGAAACGGGCTTGCCCGTCGACGTGTTCCATTTCAAGACAAAGCATAGGGTGACCGACACGGAATGCCAGCAATTCTGTAACCCCGCCGCCTTTCCGGATCTTGTTGATGGCGACAAATGGCGAGTAAACTCATCTATCTGCGAGGAGACAAATGCGTGGTTTGGTGGGTATCTCTCAATCGTGCGGGAGATGGAGGCGACCCGGTATACCTTCTTTCTTGACGAGATGATCAAGCGTCGAAACCGGTTTACAGTGACACAGCTAGAGCGACGGGGACATCACCCTTGGAGAATACCCATTGAAGTCTTGTTTTCAGGATGTAGCACTCGCTGATAGCGTCTATAAGTCGTTTGATTACATGCAGGGTTATTAAAGTAATGGATGATTGTGGGACGGTCTCAGCTAGTACTCGAGTATGGTGTGTGAGATGAGTGACGGTATAGAATGAGTCCAGAAGGTAAAGGAGATTAGGCAATTTTGTAAGTAAATATGTGGGTATAATAGTGTGCTGCGAGTGATAGGGCGAGTATCCGAGTCTAGGAAAGCTAACTAGTCATCAAAGAGCGACGGGGGTATGTCGAGGTCGATAGGAATGGGAGCTAAGTTCAATGAATGACATATAGCGTTGCAAGAGTGCTTCCTCGCGAAGTCGTTGATGACGCGAGCACCATAATCATCAAGGTATACCCCTGCCTCTCCATACTTACTAAGTCAAAGAAGAATCATCGGCATAGAGATCAGCGTGACAATAACAAGCGGAGCTCACGTATTAGTCTTGCAACTGTAGAATACCAGTGAATCGTTGTCCACCGTGGGTGTCTTGACGTAGAGGCCTGATAGTTGGTGATCGCAGTAATAGGTCAGTAATACAAGTCGTCAGAGTTGCTTCCGTGCGGTCATAGTAGTTGTACTCACCTTCGAGAGCCGTGAATAACACGTCGTAGCGATTGATGGTGTAATGTGAAAATGCAGACAATGTCAGCAAAAGAGCGTTATCCTGACAGCTGCCTTCTTCCGGTGGATAGGATTTGCCAGTGCCAGTCAGCAGCTTCTGGGCAATCCATGTGACCGCTCTGTCTGGCATCGTAACGATAGCGTAAGTGGGAGTAAACGTGAACCCTGCAATTACTTCTGTGAGTCTCCCCAAATTACACGTGTGCACGAGGAATGAATAAACATACAGCGCATCCCTGGACACTTCTCGCTAGCTTCGTAGACGAACATCCCCGCGATATCGGCGGCGCGGGCGAGACGTTCAGCCTCGCGGAACTGAACGCTTGCTAGATTGTGGTAATGCTCTTCCCAGTCGACCGGAAAGACCTCCGGACGAACAGTCTTTGCGAGGTATGCACCCATGAAACGAGCGGGCTCTGTGATCGTCATCTGCCACCGCCGTAGACGTCCAAGTCCCGAGTTAGTGACTGAGCAGGCTGAAGCTAAGCAGATAGACGTACCTGATGGCAATTCTTCCTGCGGCCTTTGCACCACAGTTGTTCGGCGATCGAGACCTCGATATTTTCCGTGCTCGGAGACCAACGTGAGCCGAACATCGTACCCACACCATCGAACCACTCTAAGCGGACATTATGGGAGATATACGTCAACGGTGCCTTGCGTGGGGGATTCTGCGCTGATGCTCCTGGGTGCGAACTCACTCCTGACGCACCATAGCCTGAGGACGTGAGAGCATTGTCCGCAGCCTGAGCAGGGGACTCGTCCAGGACTACTGTCTGCCGGGCAGATCCTGACGCGAAGGGCAGAAATATTATTAGCAGGCCCCAGGACTCCGTGGCCGTCGAACATGAATATTTACCTGTACGCAAGCCTTTGCCGCTGGTTCTGTATTGCCTCGACAGGGTAGTCCACAGGCCGTCTGGAGTGCGACCAGCTGAGACCGCACGCGCGAGAGTACCATCGGCGCGAGCGTTGCAGTAGTACCGGCGGTGTTCATAGAACGTAGCTCGTACGTACTTGCAACCCGGGAAAGCGATATTGAAGTACTGCTGAGGGTCCTTGTTGTGGTCTGCGAGTGTGCAAGTGTCGTCTACAAGAGAAGACATGCCTGCATGCATATCACAAGCGTAGCGTGGAGGGAATGGGATAGGTTTCATGGGACGCTGTTCGCCAGAAGCACTGCTCGAAGCGCATTGAAGTACAGGTGTGGCGGCAGCAGTCGCTACCGCGGTTGCGGCCGGGGCTGTTGTTGTTGTTGTCGTGGTAGCAACGGGGGTCGTCTCAGCAGGGGCAGATGAGATCATTGCAGCGGTGACAGCAAGGGTCGTCGTCGAAGTGGTAGGGATCAACTGGGGGGACGCAGTCTCCGTTGATACTGTGTAGGATCATGTGAGATATACTATGAGATATTGGGTGCTGAGACGTACGTGCAGGGGCATGATCTGTCTCTATGACCTGAGTGGACATGAGGGCAGGAAGGGGGTGACCGTGGGGTGACGCCGTAGAGGAAAACTTGCGGACCTTGGTAGGAGTCGCCGGAACGGAGACCGAGCGTCGTTTGAGGGGACCACCAGTTGTGACCGCGGTTAGCTCTTCAGCAAGCTCAGCACAGTCGTCATCGAGGAGAGCAGCATGGCGGATAAGGACGCGCCGGGATCCAACAGAACCCGTCGGAAGTGCGATAGGAAGATCAAGCGGCTGGATGAACCACTCGCGCTCAAGAGCGTTGTACACTGCGATGTGCTGCGTATTTGTTGGCAGGAGCGTCTTCAGGCATGCCTGGTCTGTGACGACTAAGATATCGGCCTGGGGTGTGGATACCTGCAGCCTTTGTGGACGCAAGGGCGCAGTGATTGTCCTTGATGGCTGATGCAATGCACAATGTCAGTGTTCCGGATGAACTGAGAGCATAGGAATAGCGCACCGTGACCCACATCGTGACCTTCACGATGTTAGCCATTTTGGTGTGCAACTCGCGGCCCTCGTCGACAAGTGCGGCACGCTCAGCCTTCTTCTGATGCGCGGCCACCCAGGGCTTCGCATAGTCCTCAGACAGCGGACGAGCGTATGAGCGTACACTGACCGATGTGGAAGTCGTTGCTGCAGACGAGGCAATGGACGACGTGGCAGACAATGTGGCGGCCGACGTGGTGGACGACATCGAGGACTCAGACACGGTGAAGGGCGTAGCGGACGACATAGCGGACGATGTAACGGACAACATCGTGGACAGATTGGCAGACTGAGTAGCAGCGGTCTGAGTAGTGGAGGGTGTGGCAGGCAGGGCAGTAGAGGGCGCAGCAGATGGCGGAACCGTCAATACACTGCCGCCGCCCGAGGGCATGGCAGCCGTGGACTGTGCTTCCCAGGACTTATACACAATAATGAGACTCGCTCGTAAGCAGAAAAGAAAACCATACCGTAGTCTCTAGAGCCGATAACCTGTGAGCCTTGCACCTGACCAGAGGAGTGGTAGAGCGACAGCACGTAGCACAGAGGGGCGGGTGGCGTGCGCAGGCCTTGTTCACCCGGCGGCGCTGGCTTGTACCTCTGGTAGCGCAATTGGTGCCTGTGCAGGTCAGAATATCTTGAGGGTTTGTAGAGACAGCGCTGCGAAGCGACTGGTTCACCGTGAACCGGACCTGTACGTCTTCGGGGATGTCCTCGAGAGGCGTGCGGGGCCCGTAGAACACCAGGCGCGGACAATTGGAACACTATGCTCGGACATATCAGAGAGCGTCCAAACATTAGTGTAATGACATACCTTCTGGAACCAGCGGTTATAGTTGTGTATGTCGGAGCCTAGTCCGCCGCACAGCTGCAGCGCTCCGAGGTTACCGCTGCACTGCGGGCATGTCTGTGCCGCAGGAGGTGGCGGCGGACTCTGGGATGACGAAGGCGACGGGTTTAACTCCATAGTACGAGCAAGAAAAGCTAAAGGATGATCGACTGGATTAGCTGCAAGTAACGGAAAGAAGAGCGGGGTATACTGGGATGAGGATGGTCCTGCCATCGCTCTGGCTCTTATAACGCTCTCGGGGGCCATTCGAGAGAATTCCAACGCGTGTCTTGCTATCAGATCGCTGGGAAACAGCGTAGCTTGTTACTTGTCGCATCCGGTTCCCGATAATGTTTGGGGCGACTGCCGAGACCCTGGAGCATAATCAAGCCTGTAGAGGTTTAGGTGACTTTGGCGGACGTTAAAGAATGAGTTTTGCATTATCTGTTGTTAAAGTACATGCAGGATACAAGGAGTGAACGACAGCAGGAGTGAAGTAAGGGTGAGAGAAGCTCAGAGCGAAGCGGCGCGACGTTCAGTATGAGCAGGGCGATGCGGGGCACAGACGCGCTACCAAAAATGGACAAGATCTAGACGGTGGACGATGCGTGGTATGTTTGGCTACCTCACGTGGTCTGGGCATGCTGCCGGAGTCTGGCGGATTAGCGCAGTCCCAGCGGGTCCGATGCTTTGTTGCTTTCGTACCGCGTCTGCACGTCGGCCAGCACAGCAGACACCGCCAGACACTGCTTAATAAACTATTCCAACTAGCAGTAGTCGCTGCTCTCTCCGCTCTTTCTCTTGTTTTTCCTATGGACGTCGACTCTTTGACACCGACGCAGAAGGCTGCCTTCGACCAGCTCCAAGCTCTCACGGACGGAGGAGATCCGGAGGTCGCTATCGGAGTACTTGCGAGCGTTGGTTGGGATGTCCAGGTGTGTATTAAACCTCTTGTTGTATGCGAGTTGTTGGCTGGGTGCTCTGTGTCCTATATTGAGGTGTACAGATGTACCAGCCTGCTTCGCGGTCATCTGTGCACTACATGCGGCTGGTGAACACATGGCAGGCGGAACTAGGTATACAATCAATGGGACCAAGTGCTGTAAGCCTACATGACACGTCGTAATGACGGTGTTGCCGTCGCCGTGAATCCTCCACCATATTTGCGAGTATACACTGGCAGCTAGCTTTGCGGTCATCTACGCGCCACATGTGACTAGTAGTTGCATGTGAGGCAGAACTATGTATATGAGCTCTGGAATTGAGTGCCGTAAGCCTGCATGACACATGGTAGCAATGGCAGTCCCGCCGTCGACGCGAGTCCCCCGCTGTAACTGCTTACATGGCTCGCGCTCAAGAACATGTATTGACATCTGTACTTTAGCGCGCTGCAGAAGTTGTATTCGATGGTGGAGCCCCGCCTCCCCCTGCTCCTGCTCCTGCGCAGCAAGCACCGCCCATGGAACAGTTTGAACTCGATGACTCCGAACAAGGGCTATTGAGCGGACGAAGAGGTGGCCGAGAGTTTCGACAAGTGGTACGCTCCCCGTATCTGCACTGGCATTCTGTCCTGACCTCAGCGCAGGAGTCAAACTCCTTCTCCTCCCTCGTGGCTCGCCCTATCCGCCTCGTGTTCAATATTATCGCCATCCCGCTATACCCTCTATTCTCCCTCATACGCTTCATTTTCCGTGCGTTCCGCATTCCACTTCCAAACTTCACATTCTCGACGTTGTCCTACCGGCCGCTTGGACCGAGCCACGGCCGAGAAGCGAAGGACCCAAAGAGCGTCGCCGAACGCTGGGTACTCACCCTGGAGGAGGAGACTGGCGCCGTGTGCCTAAGCCGCAGCGGCCAGAGGCGCTCCAACGGCAGTGGCCAGCCGTCGGCGACGGGTATCGCCGGTCCCTCGAATGTTACTGCGAGAGGAAACGCTTGGGACGAGACCACAAGCGACAGGGACGTGAAGCTCCTTCCTGACTTCTTCTTGGGAAGCTACGAGGAGTTTGCGCGAATGTGCCAGAGAGACTCCAAGATTGGCTGTATCGTGATCGTCAGCGAGGAGCACGACGACGTGGCGGAGTTCAAGCGGTAGGTGGCTCCGGCTTTTGGGTGCTCGCCGTATTTAAACAGGATGCTTCAGGAGCACTTTGACCGACCCGAGTTTCGTGCGTCTCATTCAAGAGAACGAGATCCTTGTATGGGGTGGCGATATCCGTGACAAGGAAGCTTGGAGTGGTGAGTGCGTCCACATCCACTGCGGACGGTAGATCTGAATATACCTGTGCAGCGTCGCAGAAGCTCCAGGCTACCACATACCCATTCGTTGCATTCATCGCATTGCAATCCCGCCGCGCACCTGCAAGCGCCGCACCTCCCGCGCCCACGATGACCATCCTCTCCCGGCACCAGGGTCCTTCCATCCCGTCCACATCGGCACCCACCGCCGCACAGACGCTTGTCAAGCACCTGACCGAGCAGCTCCTCCCGCGCGTCACCCCATTCCTCAACCAGCTCCGCGCCCAGGAAGCCGAGCGCGATCGCGAGCGTGCGTTGCGCGCAGAGCAGGACCGCGCATTCGAGGAGAGCCGTCGCCGGGACGCCGATCGTATCCAGCAGCGCGCGCGCGAGGAACGTGCCGCTGCTGAGGAAAGGCAACGCACCGCCGACGCTGAGGCTCGCGCAGCGGAGGAGCGCAGGAAGGCCGCTGAGGCGAAGAAGCAATGGGTCGCACACCGCATGGCGTGGCGGCGGTGGATTCGGCGCGGGCTCGTCGTGCGCGAGCCGCGCCCCGGAGAGACCGGGCGCGGGAAGACGCTGCGTGTGGGCGTGCGGATGCCCGACGGGCGGCGGGTCGTGCGGTTCTTCGGCGAGAACGACGCGGTCACCGCGCTGTACGCGTACGTCGACTCGCTGTTCATCCCCCCGGAGTTCATCCAGGACGCGGACCCGCCGACCCCGCCGGAGGGCGGCGCAGTGGGTGAACAGGGCCTGATCGGCGAGATGGTGGCGTCGGGGAAGCCCGCGGAGAAATGGTGGGGCTTCAAGATCGTTCTGGCGTATCCGCGGCGGGAGATCGTGTGGGAGGCGGAGAAGCGCGTCGGCGACATCGATGTGCTGAAGGGCGGCGGACAGGTCGTCGTCGAGCTCGTGGCGGACGAGTCGGATGCGAAGGGCAAGCACAAGGCCGTCGCGGAGAGCGCGGAGGACGATGAGTATCACACCGAGAGCGACTAGATGGTCCGAAGGGTTTGCTGTGGTGACATAGAGGCCCTTCGGTTGGAGGCCACATTGACATGTTAGACGGTCACGGTAGGGTACTAATGGATGTTAATGTGCCTAATTTGCTTTACTGTCATATCTCGTAGGAATGCCATGGATTTGCACCGTCGTGTTCTCCCCCGCAGCCGCATACAAGATTGGCGTTGGTGGGAACTTCGAATCCACATACCACTAGTGCTGCTTATGGCGATGCGACGAATACGCTATCACGCAGCGACCGGGGTTTCTTGCACAGTTTCCCATCCTCTTTCTCAGCCATATCTTCGTCCACTACGATTGCTTGATCGCCCTCCTCGCATGCCAAGATGCAAACGGTCGCCTTCTTGGTCTCATGTTGAACCCCACTTCGGAACGCGGCGGCCCAGACACCTACATGACGAGCGCCGGCAGGACACAGCTGTCACCGTCCAGACAAGACCCTTCGTCTGGCCTCACTCAGTATTCTCTCCACCTAGAGCCCATCCATCATCCGCGTCATTCTCCTCAACCGTAGTGTGCTCGAGTCCTGGTCCCCTGGACGCACACGGGCTCTACATCGTCATGGCCCCTCCTGCGCCTTCTCTTACAGAGTACCGCAGGGGTCTGGAACTCCGTTTCAGCGGCATCGTCGAGCGCACGACCGGGGTAGGCATACGCCGGACGGACGGCGCGGTCTTGCTCTCACGCCTTGGTTATGCCTTTACAGTCCGTCTCATCCGCGAGGATGGGATCGAGCTGACAGTGAGGGCAGAAAAGGGGATCCATTGGCAGTGTAACAGTACAAATCGATACGAGAAGCGTTCATAGCATGTGCGACGAACAACGATCAGCTGCCCACAAGCCTAGGTAATCAAATCCAGGATCCCTGCGGAGAAAGCGGCGATCAGCGTGACGATCCATGCGGAGGGGGTCGCACCGAGAGTCGCCCGCGCCGCATTGCTGGAAGCTCCAGGCGAACCTTGGGTCATCCCAGGCATGCTCTCCGCCATCGTCATGGTGCTCACGAGGCGCGCAGCGGTAGCGTAGGGAGCAGGTTCGGACGTAGCTATCGCATGATCAGCGAATAAATTCGAGTGATTAGGGGAGCAGTGGTGAGAGAACGTACAAAGGAACACGCCGCCGTTGGCGATTGCGGCGTCCACAGCTTTTTCAAGGGCGTAGCCGGCGTCGGACGGGACCATCGACATGAATCCGACACGGGCAGGGTCTTGCGACGGGTGTGTCATGTTGCCGTAGTAGAACGCGACCATATTCCTTCATGCCAGTGTCAGTAGCATGGCATCAGAGTGCTCGAAGGACGCTCACGATTTGAGGAATGGGTCTCCCAAGCTCCAGCTATACATGAAGCCGCCCTCCCCGGGCGGGTCTGTCTGCGCCAGGGCGGGAATGCAGCGTGCCACCTCGTCCGCGTAGACAGTCCCGGGTTTGACGGCGGCAGGGTGTGCAAAGTCGCGGGGATCGACGGGGAATGGCTTGCCTCCAATTATGAACGTCAGGTTATGCGGGGTCGAGCAATCAAATGTGCCCATAGCATCTAAGTTCAAATGAGCCAAGATGTAGGACAGCACGTCTTGCGGACCCCGTATGAGCGAGTTGCCCTATTCGTGACGTCAGATTTTAGCTTACAACAAAAAAAACTCAACTTACGGTGTCCACCAATGCTGACAACGAGATATCAGGCGACGAGAGCCCGGAGCGAGGCAGCTTGGTGCCGTCGAAGTAGACGTCGTCCAGCGGAATCTCCCAGAGGAGTGGATAAACCTACGGCTGGTCATATGAGAACAGGCGTTGATTAATGGACAGTGTAATCGACACTTGCCTCGTTTGGGGCGGAGGAGGGCGCGGGGATACCACCCTCCATAACTGAATAGGAGCGCACAGGAGCCCACGATAGCTGTTCGTCTGTGATTCCATAAGGAAGTGCGCCCAGAGACAGCGTGCCGTCGTTCCCAGAGAACGAGATAGTGTCCCTTTGCAAGGTAGTTACCACAAGAGGACGCTCGAGAACCTTCAGTGTGACCAGCCTAGTGAGCAGAGGGCCTAGCGTAGAGAACGTGTCGGTGATTGAGTCTAGTATGTTTGTGGCGTCCCGCGGCACTTCTCGAGGATCTAGTTCAGAACGCGACTCTATAGAGGGAATGCGTCCAGGTGAAGAGGGCATAGTTTGGTCGAGACGCGAAGCAAGAAGTTGTCGCCAGATGACGCTGATAGGAGGAAAGCCGAGTCCTAGGATGCCTGCAGAACCAGTGTCGAGAACGGTAGTGTTGGTGTCTATGATAGCAGCGAAGTACTGGTCCGGGACGGATAGACCAGCTATAGAGACCGTGTCCATCCCGATCGGGCCAGATGCGTGAGTGCCTGTCCTAGAGTCGCCATAGAGTAAGGACACGTCTTGACCGACGGGTTTCGTGGCAGCCTGCGAATAGAGCGGAACGCGGGTGGCCGGACATCGTTCTCTGCACCCATCAGACACAAGCCAGAGATCAGACGATCCAGTGTCTGCGTCGCTATTATTTAAGTATCGATTCAACTAGCATGAGGTATCATATGGACGTACCGAGGATCAAAGGTGTCAGCGTGCCTCCAACTTGGACGAGGACATTGTATGTCCTGGTATGACGTAGGTCGTAGGTTAATGTGACTTGCGCGGATCAATCAAACGGCAACTCACACATCCATGTTGTCCCCTACACCAGCAACCGCTGTAGATACGCCGCCTCTTTTCTGTACTCTCTGGGCGCCGCTTTGTCGCTGTATGGGCAAGTGCACCGCGCCCGCCAACGCGCTCGCCATCATGGCCTGAGTGACGACCGACGCAAACGCGGTAGACAAGATGAGAAGACGCATCATGACCTTTTGACTTCTCAGAGAGATGGATGGCGCCAGACATGCGCAGTGAGCGAGAGCGGCCAGTTCGAGGTCGAGGTCGAGGTCGAGGTCGCTGCAGCTTGTTGAAGTCCGAGATGGCCGGCGGTCGTGGTTTGTTTGTTCATGTTTCACCCGCTCAACTTGAATCGTACACTATCGTCCTGGGAACTTGGCGGCCGCGTTGCATCTCTGGACGCAGCGGAGAGCCCAGTGGAAGGCTTTAGGAGTTACATGATTTCGTTCACCGAGGAATGAGTGATTAATATTGTGAGCGAGTTCCGTTCCAGCTAGTAGCAGATTGAGAAAAGAGCATGAATACAATGGGGGGAGTGCAAGCACTCGTAGGTAGCGGCGACCCTTCAGGCCAAGTCAGGTACATACTTAGTAACAATGGCGCGGGCACGAGTATAATGATAGCCATCGTACAGTGAGGTGGTGTAGATTCCGTATAACGTCCAGATTGTAAAGCGATGTACAGCGGATAGCGTAAGTAAAGCAAAGAGCAATGAAACAGGGTGGAAGGGGGGTAGCGCGACAACATTGTGGTACAACACGAGAACAGGTAGGGTATGTACAAAGCAGGGGATATGGTAGAGGTAGAGCAGTGTAGTACAGTAATCTGTCCTTCGAGAACGTCATAGGGCATAACAACTGAACGCGAGAGCTCCGGAGAACACTCGTCGTTCGAGGGTCCTGGCGGCGGCGACGCGACGATCATCGACGCGGTGCGCGATGTCCGTCGGATCTGCATTGGGCACAACCCGGGCCGCGCGGGGGTGCTGGGCGGATGCGCACTGGATCTTGTCGATGACATCGGTGTTTCGCGAGGGTGGCGCCGTCAAACATGTCGTGGAATACAGGAGAGGGTTGCGGGCGGAAAGGTGCGGGTAATGAGGTCACGGGGGGAGGAGGCTAGAGTGAAGTGTCTTGTCGTCCTGATAGTGCGATGAGAGGGCCGGCTCGGGGATTCCATTCGCGTAGTCGCGCCCTAAGTCAACACCGGCAAGGAGGCGCGGAACGCTGAGCTGACGGCTTCGACTGCTTCATGTTGAAATCGTCACCTGGTCTGAAGGAGGCTCTGACGGGCCAGCAGCGAGAGAAGGGACCTCCAATGGCATTACCAGTGGGCGAAGGGAAGGGTCGAGGAAAAGGAAGATGTCGATCTGGTACGCAGAGAAAAATAACCATCCTATCCATAGATGGTGCGGTGTAACGCTCAGGAGGAGCAACGCGATGGCGATTACATCGCCGCCCCGCTGCAGAAGAATATCAAGCCCCTCCTTGAAGGCCTCCGGTGTTTCGGCGGATGCTAATCTCGTCAAGTAGGAGGACCTTTGTTTACACCGCGCGGCGAGGCCGTGCCGGTTGTGGTACTCCGAGCGGCGCGTTTCCACGCCGCACCAAAGGCACATGAGTTTGTTGAGCACGTAGTGACTCTCGCCGACATGACGTCCAAGCCCTCTGCGCTGCAATTCCACTGTACAGCCAGGCATCCGGCATTGCGTCTGGATCAGTCCTGAGGGAAGGCCCTGCTTATGTTCGTCCGTGAGATGTTTGCTCATTGAGTGGGTGGTGGGTGGAATGGGCGCCCCGCAAGGCCTTCTTGCGGGACACTCCCAAGGGTTGTGGCCTTCAGTATCGGAACAGTTCACCCCGTGCGCAGGCCACTCGCAAAGGACGGGGACCAAGAGCTCCAAGTCTTCGAATCGATTTTCCAGGTGCGGATGATTCTTGGTATAAGGTCGCCCGGTCTTGGGCTTGACCGCTGAGCAGTTGCCATAAGGACTTAAGGTATGTCAGGCGAGCCACGCGACCGACAAGCAGCACGACTCACGCGTTGGCTACAGCGGGCGACTTCTTCTTGTTTGAGTTCTTCGCTTTCTTCGCTTTGCTGCCTTCGGGAATCGAGGCGATTCTATTGTGAGCGGTAGTCAATAGTCTGAAGCGGAGCGATGGGGTGCGAGCCTCGGGGAATGCAAACATACTGAAAAGGGTCGCCCTGGGACGGGTCGATGTTCTCATCATTGCGCTTGGAGCGGATAGCAGGCATAATGTACGGTGGTGTAAGGGCGGTGGGAGGGAGGAGGTGATAAAGTGGGGGGTGCGGGAGAAAGTGGGGGAGCGGGAGAAAGTGGGGGGAGCGGGAGACGTGACACGGTTGTGGTTGTGGTTGTGGAAGAGCAAGACGCGGTTGTGGCTTGCGATTTAAGGCAGGACGAGCACTTCAGGACCGTGACCGCGGGGTGGCTTAGCGGAATTGGACTTTACGCCCAAGGTCTCAGTTCCCACGCGGACTGGTCTATGTCCCCCATTGTCTCCCGGACACTTGCGCGCGGAAGCCGCCGCTCAGAGGCCTCCGCCCCGCTGGCAGAGACCCCAGGCATGGTGTTCGTCGACCTGGCCTCTATGGGCCTCTATGCCGCCTGCATGGACGGTGGTGTTCACTGGCGACGATATCCTAGTGAAAATCCTGCTATAAGAGCACGTCTCAAAAAGGAGATATGGCAACAAACGCACCTAAAGTGATTCCGAGATTCCGAGATTGCGGGGCTTGGGCGACACACGGCCCTCCACTGGCTAGGCATCTTATTGGACATGTCTTAGGCTAAGATGTGCGCCGTCCCAGGTCGACCACAGATACAAGCCCTCATATACCGACCTACTTCGCGACTACGGCACAGTTGTTTGGGTATTCGTGTCACGGTGCCGATCGCCTGTTTGCGTGAACGAGGGCGCATATGTGCCCGGTATGTCCCACTATCGGGGGCGGCACAATCTGTATACGGCCTTATAGATGGCTGATTAGTAGGACTTGAGATGATTGAGTGGATAAAATGAGCACGTACGCGTTTCTCCGGCATAATTCGATGCCTTTCAGTCAGTCAAGGGGGACCGATGTCCAAAAATGTGACAAATTGACATAGATATTGCGTACTCCGGAGAGCTCAGCCCGAAAAGATATATGACGTCTGTGTAGGACGTCTGATAACTTTGCTAATATGCGATCTCGCTAGATGTAGTGCTACGCAGTAGCGCACCTTCCTAGCCAAACGAGTCAGCTTGGGACAATATCGAGGCAGATACGAGTGCTGTGCATATTTTTTGCGAGTACACACCACATGTACGGATGTCAAAACATCCTCATGCCGTCTCTGTTGCTCTTCAAGACACAGACGACGACCTTTGCTCAATTACTGCGGTTTCAGGTGCTGCTGGCAAGAAGAACACGTGGCGTATATTGTCGAAGATCAAGGCATCGAGGTGGGCTCTCTGAGAGTGCCATGCTCCAAGCAGTCACAGTGAGTGAGCTTCAGGAGCATCTTGGAGACGAGAGAAGAAGAAGGGGCGACATCCCGTAGTACGACGTCGTCGGACGATCTACTCATCTACGTCACTGTGACCTGTTGACGGGTAAATCACGCTATCGACAGCGGTCCCCTCGGACTCTCGGACCTCTGCCCTCGCTGCAATAGGTATTTCGGACTTCATAGCTAGTAGACCTATATATCATGTGCATAAGCCGAGTTTGATCTAGCGATGCTTAGAAGACGCGCTTTGGACTGCATCGACGACGGAAACCACGCGTTTGCCACAGGTGGACTCGATCGCGGATTCTGTGGAGTTCGCACGCCGGGCGCATGTCTTGCATGGATTTGCAGGTCACATTACCTAATAGGGCCTGTCTCAACAAGTGCCCCATGGCTGAGTTGGTTACAGCGTCCGACTGTTATGCCGCTCCCCAGCAGCGATGACGCCATCGGAAGGTCGTGAGTTCGAGCCTCACTGGGGCAGTCATTTTGGCGAGAAGTCATCCAGGCGTCTCATTTACCTGGAGGATGAACGCGTTCTGAAAGCAAGCCGGGGCCACCGCCAAAGCCGCCGGAGAAAGCCGCCACAAGTTCAGGCGCTTATTTTGCACCCTGCCGTCATCCTGCCGCCCGATATCGCGCTCACCACTGTTCTGACACCCACACCCGGCCCTTTCGGGAGGCCATGCAACTTCTTGGACCAAATTTTACAATGGGATAATGAGGGAAGCCGTGGTAGAGTGCCCTAGCTAGTCGAAGGCTCACACAGCACTCGATCCCTCTTCTTAGACCAGCTCAATCGGGGTCCCCACTGTCTACGTTCAATATAACGATTGAAGGATTACTTATGCGCGTGGAAGATCATGATATGTACGGATATCGCCATCATAGCCCCATGACCACGAGAACGACCGCGTGGAAACAGCTGCGCGTGCGAAGCGTTTGCAATGACTGGTTCTCAGGTACTACCTGCGCGGTCTTACCCTGGCTTGCAACTCGTATAAGTAGCTCTAGGAAGGTTGGCCTCAGATCTGGTACTCCCGGTAGTGCACTTCCTCCTTCTGCACTCACTGGACTCAGCCTTACCGCTCCCACAGATTAACCACTGACAGTACCAACTTGATATGCGTCTGGGTCTGCTTACGCTTCTGGTCGGTGCCTTATTCCTGCCTCGCGCAACCTGTGTCGAGCATTGTCCGGGCGTCCTCCAAGCACCCTGGGAAGATGGCGTGCAACAGGATGCTTTCACTGCATACGACGATGGGCTCTTCACACCACTGGGAGATCTCTCTGCTCTCTCTACTTCGCATTTCACGCCCCTTAGCCATCCAGCTTTCCCGCGGCACAGTGTGCGCGCGAAGCAGTCGCAGTTCTGCGACGGCAAAGTGCGGTAAGTCCATCATCCCTCTACTATGCTTACGGTATACGCAGTTGCTGAAATCGGACTTCCCCAGGGCGTATACTGGGTACATCGATGTTGAAGCGCACCATCTGTTCTGGTTCTTCTTTGAGAGCCGAGGGGATCCCGACGCGGACGACGTCATCTTCTGGACGAACGGCGGCCCCGGGGGGTCAGGTGCCGTTGGATTGTTCTCTGAACTCGGTGAGCGCGGGTTTCTTCTTGCGATCCCGCGACGGATGATCTGATTTCTGCCTGGTAGGCCCATGTCGCGTGACGAGTGCAAACAGTACGGAATGGAACCCGTGGTCTTGGAACGAGCACGCAAACATATTCTTCATCGAGCAACCCGTCAGCGTCGGGTTCTCTTACGCCGAATTCGGGGAGTCTGTGGTACGACCTTTTCCGACGGGTGCCCCGGCTCACGCTGAACTACACTTTCGCTCTAGTCAACGACTCGTGAGGCGGCGGACGATGTTGCAGCGCTCATGGGAATTTTCTTTGAGCATTTCACCAAGTTCAAAGGTCGAGCACTGCATCTTGCAGGCGAGTCTTACGGGGTAAGTGCCTCTTCTGTTGTCGACCTGGCATCGATGGTGGCTGAAGGAGGTCTTTGCTAGGGTCGCTATATCCCCGTCTTTGCCTCCGCCATATACGACAAAAATACGGAGCTCGTCGAAGCTGGGCTTACGCCAATCAACTTGACGTCCATTATGCTAGGTAGGGCATCTCGTTGCAAACGGGCCTTTATCTCTAAGGAAAGCTCACGATGTGGTTCTGAAAGGGAATGGATGTACGGATTTCGCCACAATGTTCCCATCTTACTACGATGCCCAATGCGCGGACCCGACTTTCCCCGCCATTCAGGACATTTCGTCAGTCTCAGTGCCAAAATTGCCACTCATCCTTGTCTAATCACTTTTCTTGGCAGTACCTGCGTACGACTGAAACAGATGGTATGGCACCAAAACTTGTATGGTTCCCCGAACACGCCCTGACCTGCGTGTTCCGTAGGCTCCCCGATGCGAGCAGCGCTTCAAGAAGTCCTGCGTCGATACCCTGGACAAAATCGACTGCGCGGCCGCGGCCGCGTTCTGCTTCCAAGTCTTGACTGGTCATTACAAGAGTGCGTGATACCCTCCTAGTATGCTCCCGTTTTAGCTGTAAGGCTGATTCTGGGCCTGCAAAGATCCATACTTTTACGATCGCTCCCGCCCCTGGTACGCCCATGGCACGATCATACTAACTCACGCTTGAGCTTGAGCGCTGATACCGACGACTTCACGCACAGCACACACGATGAAGAAATGGAAGTCTGCTACCCCATCATCAGGTACGTACCCTCACCCTCAACTTCCCCGTTATACACACGAGCGCTGACGCACCCTCCGTCCACAACAGCGACATCAATGCGTACCTCAGCCAGCCGTACATCCAAGAGCTCCTCGGGGTCGACCCCGCAGTGCGCGGCAACTACAGCCTCACGTCCGCCACCGTCGCCGCCGCGTTCGACGCCACGCTCGACTGGTACTCCTTCCCCGCGCAGTACCACATCGCGGCGCTCCTCGAGCGCGGCGTGCGCGCGCTCGTATTCGTCGGCGCGACCGACTTTATCTGCAACTGGGTGCGCTTCCTTCCTACCCCCTCTAGGGTTGTTTGATTGGGTAGAAGGGGCTGATAGTGTATGTATGGCAGATTGGGAACGAGCGGATGACGCTCGCGCTGGAGTGGACGCAGCAGGAGGCGTACCGCAGCGAGCCGCTCACGGAGTGGCTCGTCGACGGCAAGCCGGCGGGGCTGACGCGCAGCGGGGGCGGGCTGACGTTTGCGACGATCTCGGGCGCGGGCCACTTGGTGAGTTCTTCTGAGTCAGTCTTGTTGCGAGAGCGTTGGCTGATCGGGGATGACAGGCTCCGTACGATAGGCCGGTGGAGGCGTCGGCGTTGGTGAACAGGTGGCTAGCGGGCCAGGCTCTGTGAACGAAGTAGGAGGATGATCGGAGGCGAGCACAAGACGAGCATTTAGTGTATGTCTGTCAGCATGAATGTAGTCTTCGAATCCTTTGAGCGCATCAGCGGTAATGGCTTTCATTGCACGTACCTGCGCGGATACACTGGAATTTCACTGATAACGAGCTTAGGAACAGACAAATGTTCGACCTGGGGGAGGTGCGACGATGTAACACCGATTAGATGAGCATATTTATGTGCAAAACTATAAAACATGTGCTATGTGACAACGCGACCAGCATAAGATGCGCGAGAGCGAAAACAACGAGCGAGAGTTGAAAAGAGCGGCAGCAGTACGTACAAATATAAGCATGCGGTTGTTGGGTTTAGTAGACATATTTACCGAACCCCTCGCAGACGGGCAGCTCGTGCAGCTCGTGCCATAGAGTCAGCTACACCGACTCGGCGTGCTCCACAGTGCTCGGACTCGGGGTCTCCGACTCGGCGCTGTCCTTGTCGTCCAGGCGCACTAAGTCATCGTCCAGGATAACGCGCGAGTCCAGCACCCTGCGTTTCCACGTATACAAGTCAGCGATATCCCACATGAATGTACCGGAAGATAGAAGTGAGGGCAAGACGTACCCCATGTCCATCGAGATGTGTGTGGTGAGGTTGCCCGGGAGCGGGGCGCTGACGAGTTCGGACGGGCGCGACCCAGTTCCACTCCCAAACCCGGACCGCGGGTTGGCGTCTTTGCCGTTGTAGTCGTCGAAGGCGAAGAGCGTGAGCGAAGATGCGATGACGCTGGGCAGTCAGGTTAGCTCTGGAAGCGTACGATGGTGCAGGCGCGAGGCATACCTGATAGTCACGGCCGGCAGGGAGAGTAGGACGTTCATCCCGGCTGCACAGGACGTTGTGTTAGAGCAGCCAACGTGGTTGGATTCGATAGATACACACGATTCAGGTTCAGGAACGCGAGCGTCGCGACGGGGACGTTCACCGCACATGTCGCCGCGACGTACCAGATGCCCTGCACGCAGAGCGCATCGCCGAAGCGCCAGCGCCGCGCGCGGTACGCGTGCTGCATGTGCACGCGGTGCACGGCGAACAGCGTCATCGACAGGATCACGACGTCGAAGCAGAACGCTGCACGGCGCGCGGCGTCAGCATGGGAATCCTCGCGAGGGAGAGGGGAGGGGACACACTGTAGATGTAGAATCCACCGAGGAGGTGGTTGTCCGAGCTGAAGACTTCGCATGATGCGCTTTGCATGTTCCATTCCGCACGGACGGTCAGGATGCCCTCTGGATCAGCGTTAGCGGTAGACTTGCGACCCACGAGACAGGAAGGCGCGTACGGAGAACTACGATGACAGCCTGCCCCACACCTATAAGTACGAGTATGGCCACTGGAATGTATTGCTTCAAGGTCCAGAGGATGGCGGCACTGGTCCGAGGTGCATGAGAAGAACGTAGTGCTGAGCGTTGGTGAGCGGACTCACGGCCTAGAGCATAGTGTCAGACTCGCGAGCATCGCAGCCCCACTTCCGAGGCTCTATCGTCGCGTGATTGTGAACAAAGTGCGCCCAGATGAGTAGCGAAAGGGGACGCACGGCAAATGTCCGATATGCCACTATATCCTCCTGTTAGAGCAGAGCATGGCCTTCACAGGTATAAACATACCATCACACGCGATCCTCGTTCTGGATCTTCCGGTGATAACGCTTTTGACGACCGCGATCGACACAACTCAGCGCGCGTGAAGATCTCGAGTGGGTGAGAACAGACGCACAAGAAGAGCAGAGCGGAGAGCATGACATAGCGCGCGAGCAGCCATGGAATGTGCACGACACGGAACGCCCGCTTCCTGGTTATGAGCTCCCACTCGATGTACGTGCTCCATAAGAACTGGGTCCTGCCAGGGAAACCCGATTAATTTCATGTAGCGGAGCGGAAAGAACAGAGCGCACCCATAGAAGCCAAGCAAGAAAACTGCGATCTGCTCATAGATGAAGAAGACATAGACGATCACCTCTGGGTCCTGCCAGTGAACCATCGCAAGCAAGGGATAGTCGGCGGCGCCAAGAGGACGATCGGCAAAGATCGAGGTGGTGGGGGCGGGCACCATGCTCCTCCTGACGACCTCTAGGCTATATAGCAGGCCGACAACGGCGGAGGCGTGGGCACGGTGCACAGTCGGACAGTGACGCGCGGTCGGGTGGACTTCGCTGATAGAGGTAAGTGGGAGCCAGGGAGGGGCCAAAGTGTTTGAGGATTAGGCTGCAGGGGCATGGCGTTGCCGTACATTCCCATGCTAACGGTCGGGAGGACGGCGTTGCTGGTACGGTCAGACGCGAGGTTGACGTACATATGTTCTGCGCGATCTTGTCTGCGATTCAGTCTACTCCGGCGTTAGCGCGGATGTCAGCCTTCTCACGTACATACGTCCGTGGCCGCATTCAGGCCTGACCTCAAGTTGAGGCTCTTTGAATAAACCTTGGAGCGATTTAACGGGCTGCTTTGCACGGTTGGCAACAGGTTTTTGGGTAATTGTATACATAGTACACAGTGAGGCAGCCGCGCACTTTGCAGGGTAGCGGAGTTCTCTGAACCTTCCAGTTGCGGGTATCAATGATTGGCGAGTGGTTGGACCTGGAGCAGCGACAGCATGGAAGGAACGGTGGCAAAGTGTCTTAAATCCTTGTCAAGACATATGCGCTCATTTCCGAGCTATAACAACACAGTAGTCAGACGCCACATACCGGCGGGTTCGTAGGCCAACGCTGATGGCCCTTGGTGTGCGCAGCGAGAACGATGGTGACGGCAGAGGATGAGTGCAGCGGACCGCGTGGTCCGGACATTCGGTTCCGCGACGGCCACGTGATTATCTGACGCGTCGCGCGCGGCGCGTTGAGCCACACGCGTCTTGTCCTTTCTTCTTACTCCGACCTTCTCTCTTCGACTATGACTGATTTCTCGAGATATAGGTTGCCTAGTGTTGCAGGTTAGTTGAATACGCATTGATGGTGCCAGCGTTACTTACTGGAGACTAGGTTACAAACTGGTCAAACAGATCGGTGGCGGCGGCTTTTCTATGTACGTGCCCAGCGCTTCCAGGTTGTGGCTGAAAGGGAAGTGGACCATTCTGCCATTGCCTCCTCGACCCTCGATGAGCTGCATGGTAAAATGGTCCTCTATGAGTGGCAAATGAGTAAATATGACGCGCATTGGGCTATGTCGTAACGCTATGTCGAAAGGCGATCTTCGCCCTTTGTCTACCGCGCCGCACACCAGGCTGGTCGAGTTACGGAATATTGCTGAGAAAAGCTACTCATCAGCTGATAAACACCGTTAACGTGGCGCGTTCCTCTGGTGAAAGTGAATCGCTTGCTAGCTTAATTTTTCTTTACCATCAGGCGCTGTAACATCTCACTCAACGGCTTCGCAGTGTCTACCAAGCCGTCAACGTCGATCTAGGCAGGGTTGCGGCATGCAAGGTCATCGCCATCACTCCGGAAACGGACGAGGCCCAGCTCAAGGCGATCGAAAAGGAGATTCGCGTCCAGAGCGCTCTCAAGCATCCAAACATTCTTGAGCTCATTGGCGCTGCAAAGCTCACTCCAGACCGTGCTGTCATATCTGGCCACTTCCCGGCGTCGTATATTCTCCTGGAGATGGCCGCAGGAGGCGATCTATTTGACAAGATCGGTGCGTAGTGCTTTGTTCGAGTGGAATACAGCACTTACTCCACGGCGACAGCACCGGATGAGGGCATCGACGAAGACACAGCTCACTTCTACTTTTGCCAGCTGATCGATGGCTTGGTTCGTCAACGACGTCATGACTTTCACGCTCGCGCAGCTTATTATGGCATTCATAGCGATATCTCCACACGGAAGGCGTGTGTCACCGAGACATGAAGCCCGAAAATCTACTACTGGACGGGTCAGGAACGCTGAAGATCTCTGACTTCGGCTTGGCAGCGGTCTATAAGCTCAAAGAGACTGGCCAGTCGCGGATGCTCAGTGAACGATGCGGGAGCCTCCCCTATCTCGCGCCAGAGGTCTGAACGAATGCATTCCGGCCTTACAGTTCTCCTTCTGATCGAATCTGCAGATGAAAGGGAACAAACCGTACGCGGCAGAGCCCATAGACGTGTGGGGCGGTGGCGTGATTCTCTTCACAATGATTTCAGGCAGTACGTCTCATTTACCTCAAGCATTCCCTTTTGCACGCGGCCTGAACCTGTCATTGCCAGACACGCCTTGGGACGAGCCCACAAGAGGCAGCCATGAATTCGTGCAGTACCTCACGGGCGAGTGCTTCAACGACGAGCCTTGGACAAGCTTTTCCGAAAACTTGCTTTGTACGCTCGCTCTCCGCTGTCCTCAATCTGGCTGGGATAACTCATTATATACTTTTGAAAGCACTCATCACTGGTATGCTTGACGTCGAGGCCACCACCCGGATGACGCTGCAAGACGTCGCATGCCACCCCTGGGTAACACGGTACGCAAGCTGCTCACTCTTCGCCGATATCCCACTCACGCGCTCCGTGCTTCCTTTGTACAGGCCCAGTCAGCTTGCAGGACGCGGCGCCTACGCGATCGCGCAGAGCCTCACCGCGAGGCTGCGCGCGAACGGCGACATGGGCATCGCAGACCCGCAGATGGGCGGCAAAGACGCGATGGATACGGACGAGGACGGGGACTATATCATGCAGAACCAACGCTCGCAGTTCACCCAGTCTCTCATGTTCTTCGTGCGTCCCCTTCCCCTCCCTCCCCGCACAACTGACGCGCTCACCTCCCCGCGATCGCACAGACCCAAACGCAGCCCGGGACACGGTTCCGCTACACGCCGCACCTCACGCGCTTCTTCGCCGCGCTCGCGCCCCACGCGTTGCTCCCGCTCCTGCAAGAGGCGCTCACTTCGTTCGGCGCGAAGTACAACCCGCCGCGCGAGTGCCCGCCTGGGGAGCCGGACTTGCCCGCCGTCCGCATGCGCATCGGCGGGCGGGACCGCAGGAAGCTGCACATGAAGGGCTACCTCGAGATCGACCCGTTCCAGAAAGGGGAGTACAAGGGGAGCTTTGTTGTGCTCGCGCGCGATGTGGTGAGTCCTTCGTTTGAGGTTTGTGTGTGAGGGGGTGTGGAGGCTGATTGGGCTGGTAGGGCAACCCGCTGGAGTGGCGCGCATTCTGGAAGGAGCTCGTCAAGCATCCGCTCATCCATCCGCATGTGTACAAGAGGTTTGACTAAAGGCGGGCGTTCTATGCCGATACTCTCGTTTTCTTGAAATACGCACTAAAAACCATGCCCCCTCTCACCCAAGCTACTTACCTCCCCACTCACATCAGGCCATCGCTCCGGATCTCGTAGGGTTTTTGTAGAATTACATTTCTCGTTCTTGTATGATAGTGGCGCTCAGCAATACACATATGACTAACTAGTTAGCGAGGTGCGGCACAGCATGTGGACGTACATACAACATAAGGCATACAGGCGAGGGAGAGAGCAAGAGTCCGTTACTATTACTACATATACAAGTTCAACATGAGGTTCGAGGATTCATGTGTTCATGGCTTCATTGAGGCTGGCGCTCAGATGATGAAGCGGAGGTTTGTGTCCTGTAAGCCCATCTCGTCCGTGAGCATGTAGTTGAAGGAGAGTTGAAGGAAGAGAACATACGATGTGGTGCGAGCTCGAGAGCTGCGCCTTCTGGCTGTACTTCTTCTTGAGGATGACCCGGATCGAGCGCAGCAGCTCCCGGTACGTCTGGTTCGGGTTCTCCTCTGTAGGTACGGGAATAATCAGTGTCGGCTTCTGATAGGGCAAGAGTGAATCGAGTACGCACGGAGCGAGCTCATGAACGCCTTCGAGGTAGCGATTTCGAAGTAAGCGGCTGGATATCGTAAGGGAGGAATGGAAAGGAGCTTACATAGCTCATCGCGCCCGTTGCAATGCCCTGCTCCCACGTATCCGCACTCGTCTGCGAGTCCTTACATCCGCTCCACGAGATCTGCATACCGTCCTTTATTAGCACACTGCGTCCGTGTACCAGGATATGAAAGGGATCTCACCACGTCCGCGGGCGTCGACTTGTAGTCGAACCACTTCTGCTTCACTTGGCTGCCCTTAACGCGGCCGTCGGAGGAGTACTGCGGACCGGGACGTTAGCTGGCTATGGATGGGTGAAACGGGATCAGGGGCGCGTACCAGGTACGGAAGATCTGTAACACGGGGCTGGGTTTAGTATGATGCCGATAGCGAGGGATGACGTGAAACTTACCGAGTGCTGAGCCGGAGTGGCAGGACTAAGCATTGCAGTCAGTCAGTCAATTCCTGGGATAAAGCTCTCAGAAGGTACTAACGTCAAAGAGAGCCTACAGGAAAGTCAGGATCAGCACGGGTGGAACAAGTACTGGGGAGAGACGTACTGTAAGTCTGCAGCCTGCGGGAAGCGACTTGACCATGATCGTATGCATCAACTATTGCGCCCCTGCTAAGTAAAAAACCACTTTCGGTTTTTCTGCCATCACTTACGTCGTCGACAATGTATCCTGTGGATTTGTGGTCCATGGGGAAAATGACTGCCGTTCATAGGCACGTCAGCATCCGCACACTGCTGAGCGCCTCATATCCTTACCTTCGTCGTAGCCATCGATCTCGTCGCCATTCTTGTCTTTGACCTGGGCACCATGTCCTGAATCTGCGAGCAATGCGTGAGTCCACCAACCCGGACAGAAACCGAAAGGGAATACACACAATGGAAGAACAAAGAGTCGTGTGGTTTGGCGCCCTGCACGAGCCAATGCATCATGGCGAGAATGTTGGCGCGCGTCGGAAGGAGCTTCGGGTCCTTCGCGTCATCTGTTAGAAGTACTGTGTTGCGTGACCTGTAGCCGTGGCCTGGGGATCCGGCACGTCAGCGAGGCGGCGCGAGCAAAGGCGGAGATAGAGCGCACGTATGAGGAAGTTCTGGACGTTGCGCGCGTCATTCACGCAGCCGTAGAGCTGGTTGGCCTGGCCGCGGTAGTTGATGCCAATCTGAGGACGGTATGTTAGCAACTTCATAACGCCGTTGCTCGAGGTGGAAACCAAACGTACACACAGTGCCTTCTTTGTTCCAGTGCACTTCGAGTACATGAAGTGATGGTCGGCATGGCTCGACGAGGTAGGGGGCTGGAGGTACTGTATCGGATCCGGCGCAGGGCGATGTTCTGTACGTGCGGATAATCATCAGTCAGGAGCGGGGAGGGCAGAGAAAACAACAACGGACTGGCAGGCTTGACGACCGCGTTACTGCCATGGATAACAACGGCGGGACGCGGAAAATGGCTATGGCTGTGACTATGGCCATGACGGTGCGTGTGAGTGTGCGAGTGTGACTGGTGGCTCGTGCGGTGTGTCGTCTGGACGTGAATGTTCAGTCCGGGCGAGCGAGGTATAGGTGCGGACGTTGAAGGTCCTCCCGGAACTGCCCATGGCCTAATTCGAGCGTTGTCAGCTATTCACAGCCAGACAGGAGGCGGATGGTAAATACCCAGAGCGTTCGTGGTATCTGTCCACAAAAATATTGTCTAGTTTGCGTCAGATGGCGCCGATCAGTCAGTGAAATGTGCACGGACCCGATCCCGGAGCGCCAATGGGCATGAAAGGCGCAGGTGCCGGTCCTTGAGAGTACATGTCGAAGCCTCCCGGGCTAAAGATACTCTCAGCTCCACAGTTCATTTTCCGTGGATGAAGACTTACGGTGAAGGGAAGCTGTGGAGAGGGTGTTGTAAGCTTGTGTTGCATCGCCACAGGGGCCCCACTCGGAGGAAGTGTACGTACGGCGGCGCATATTGCTGCTGCTGCTGCTGCTGTTGCTGAGGATAGTACGGCGGCGATCCTTGTCCGCCGCCCGCTCCTCCGCTGAAATCCCACATCATCTTGGCTTATTTACGCTGGTTGGGATGGTGGTAAGAAAGAAGGGGGGCTATATGGAATGCACAGCCGTGGCAAATGATGACGGAGTGCTTATAAGGCAAGGGCTGGGCGCCTCCCCGGCGTGAGTAGAATGTGGTCCTGACTCCTTGGCAGCGCGGCCGTTATGGAGAGCAGGGTTCCGGAGCGTACGGCGCCGAGTCCTAGAGCTCCTAGGCGGTGCCTCGCGCTCCTGTCGCCCGCGTCGAATACAGCGGCTGTCTAGCCTGACTTCGGCCCAGCTGTCCTGGAATGGACAGCGTTGCACTGCACGTGTTCAGCCGGTGTGAGCGATGTCGGCTGTTTGCGGCAACAGGACTCACAATTTTATTCGAGCTCGAGCTCGGCTGGTTCTTGCGAGATGATCAGCAAGAAAAATAGATGTGCAAATCGCGAAGGGGTGCCTACAGTCCACATGTCTCGCGGAGACACCGATGTCATTCGGAGGGAGAGTTAATTTGGCGCCCGACGACACCACTCGATCAGGTACTTGTGTACCAAATCTGGATGACACACTATTTTGGCGCCCAAAAGTACTTTTGCGCTCGTTCACTCGCTTGCAGTAATTCCTGCTGTATCTTCAGCTCTATTATCCCTCCTCTTGCCCATACTACGCTTCAAAATGGCCAAACGAACACACGCCGATGCCGCCGAGTCGAGCGACGACGACGCTCCGGAGGCCTTCTCCTTCGGGACGTCCAAGAAGGCCGCAAAAGGCGAGGAAGAGGCCGTCCGCCAGTTCCAGGCCGCGGAGAAACTCAAGCAAAAGGAGAAGAACCGGACCATCGACCGCAAGCTAAAGGCGCGTGCTGCCGAAACCAAGAGCACAGGGAAGGGCAAGGCAGCGGCAAGTCACTGGGAGAAAGCGACCAAGGGGAAGGGGGCTGAGTTTGCCGCGGACTTCTCGGAAGAGGAGGATGCGAGCGAGACTGAAGAGGGTCCATCGGGAAGGAGTGCGCTGGAGGACCGCATGGCACGGGCTATGAGGGACGCGGAAGAGGAGGACTCCGATCTGGACGACCTAGACGAAGAGGAGGGCTCAGCGTTCGAGGGCTTTGCCGGGGAGGACGTCGGTATGGATGCCGGTATTGCCGAGGGCGATGGTGACGAAGAGATGTCTGAAAAAGATGATGACGATGATGAATCGGAGGACGAGGCCGACGAAGAAGAGGCTGATGAAGATGAGGAAATGGTGTCAGACAGCGAAGAAGATGAAGAGGACGCCTACACAAAACCCTCTGTGCAAAAGCACAACTACCTCCCCGATCACCTATTCAAATCCGCCCTCTCCAGTGTGCGGAATACAAAAATCACGTTCGCGAACGAAGAACCAGCTCCCTCACACGCGCGTGCGTCCCCACCACAGAAACGGAGACGAGCGAAACGTTCAGAAAAGGATGTTGTACTCGGGTATGTCTACCACGCGCTCTCTTCCGTTCATTCATCTCATCTCTGCCCAATTGTAGCTCGCGCACTATTCGCACGCTACCACGGACCTCCGAAGCCATCTCCCCTGCTGCTGCTAAAGGCCTCCCCCCACCACGACGAGTGAACAAATTCCTCAAGCACAGCTTGAACGTGAAGGGCGACGCTAAGCAGTCACAAACCAAGGGTTGGACGAGGCGAGCTGGTAAGGAGCTTCGCTTTGCGCTTGCGCAAGCCATCGACTTACTGACCTTCTCCCGTGTAGCCAACCTGGGCGTTATGAAGAGAAGTGGTCCGGCCGCACACTTTGTTCGCGGCTCATAACAGCTACGGGTGCTTTTACGACCACTACGCTGCGTCGGCATTCCCAAATTGCTTGAACGTGCTGAGAGAAGTACTCTCATCAGAAGGCGTTGCGTGACTTGGTGGGGACTACATCATCATTGTGAGCGTTACATCTGCCTAATGTTACATCGCGAACGGATTTTCGACGGGCAGTGCATCTCAACACTGTTTTTGACGACTACATGGTTTCAGCACTTGCTCGCTCACGGGAACGAAAGCTTGTTCGCCTTCGCCGCGATTTGCGCCAAGTATATCGTCGTCTCAGCCATGATGACCAACCGCTGGTCTCCCGCGAAGACGAGGTTGGCGGATGTCGTGCCGAGGAAGATTTTGCCCAGCAGGGTGCCGTCTGGGCCCCATACATGTACGCCGTCCCCGCAGCCCGCGTACACGTTGTCGTCCGCATCGACCTGTATGCCGTCCGCGATTCCGGTGTCGACGTACGCGAAAACGCGACGGTTCTTGAACGCTTCGGTCTTCGGATCGACGTCAAACGCGTAGCTGTGGGGATGTGAGGCCACAGCTCCACACACGAGAGGAAGAGTGTAGGCACGTACACCGTGGCAGGCTCCGTCTGGTTGTTCCCGAGGAATCCCGCCACGGACCCTGTGTCAGTCCTGCTCCACAGATAGGTCAGACCCTCGATCGAGGCACAGGAAGGCATGCGTACGCACACGAATGCCGTCTTGCCGTCCCTGCTGAACGCGATCCCGTTGCATCTGTCGAACCCGTCCGCGACCACGCGTACTGCCCTCGTCTCGGGGTCGAGGCGGTACACTTGGTTCGGCATGAGGGGCAATGGGCGGAAGTGGTTCAAGAATCCATACCTGCGCGCAGCCTCAGTTGAGCATCCCCGGACGCAGAACACACGAGCGACTTACGTGACATCCGTGAAGAAAATCTTGTTAGTCCCTGGGCGGATCTTCGCATCGTTGAGCGAGTTGAACTGCCTCCCGAAGAAGTTGTCCAAGAGCACGGTGGTGTTGTGTGGAGGGGACGGGTTGACGAGGGCAACCGAGGGCGGCAGAGGACCACGCCCGGAGTTGATGAGTATCAGGTCCCCGTTGAATGGGCCCGTGCCGCCGTTTGTCATCTGGATCGTATCCGGGAGGTCGAGCTGGGAGATCGACCGTCAATCCATCATGCATTGCTTCCCCGCCCCATGGCACCCATCGACTCGGCACTGCAACCCACCGTCGTGACGGACACATTTACGGCGGCAGTGCCGCGTCCAGCGGCCTTGATCGCAGCCGCGACTTCCTTCAAGCTGATCTTCGACACCTGGTTATTGTGGTCGATGTCGCTCATCCCGAGCGCCCCGCCGTCGTTGCTGGCGAACGTGACTTCGTCCGTACTCGGCAGCCAGATCGGCGCCTCATGCGCGAAGGCAAACGTCGGGTTCGCGGCGACCGCCCGGACCGTCGCGCTCGGGCCGAGGATGCGCAGGAACGCGGGGTCGAACACCTGGAAGAACGGCGGGCTCGTGTTCGTCGGGTTGAGGAACTCCGTGAACGCGCTCTGGCGGAACGCGCCGTTGTTCCCGAGCGCGGCAAAGGAGCGCGGATCGACGAGCTGTGCGCATCACCACGCCGCAGCGGCACAGGCCCAGTCGCAGGATCAGCAGGAAGCGCAAAGGCTGAGCGTGATGGACGCGGCTTCGTGGGCGAAGAGATGCACGTACCACAGCTTGCGGCGGTAAGCTCGTTGCGTTGATTGCTCTGGGCTGTGGCTGTGGCTGCAGCGCCGGCGGCGACTGCAATGTGGCATATGCCCATGAGGCGAAGCCGACGGTAATGACGGCGATGCTGGATGCTGCGACCATCGTAAGAGTGTGGGGCCTGGAAGGTCGGCTACCGTGTTCTCCAGTGTCCGTGGGCTTTTGTAGCTGGCCCCTCGAGCCTTGTGGTGTCATTGCGCGGTCGTGCCCGCTGAATGGATGGGGAGCGGGACGTACGACGGGACTTTTTGGGTCTCATGACTACCTACGTGAGTGGTTCTGTTGAAGAATCTTGCGTTCGACGAGAATACTGAGTCGTAACAGCTGCCAGGATGTGTCCCCGTGCTATACACTAAGCGAGCATGCGATGGGGTCTGTATCGGGATCGTCGGAAGACCGTGAATTGCCACGAAATCCCAAGCTCTACGAGGGAGTACGGTAGTGCCGGTTAAAGGTCCGTTCACTCCGCCGTAGCTTACTTGATGGGAGTCTGAACCACAGCAATTGACTTTTAGGGGTGCGCGCCTCGCCTGCAGGTCGATCGGTAAGCGAACAGAGCCATCTCGTTACTGCAATCTCTCGACAACCGCCTATACATGAATACAGCCGGTGGCCGCTAGGTGATGTAGATGGGCGTCCTAAAGCAGTATTGTCAAGCAAAGAGCCGCATTCGGGAAGGCAGCGCTGTGGCCATGTGGACTCGATGGGAATGCGATCACTCTTCGTGCTCAGACGCCGGCGCTGCGCGGGCCGACGGAGACGTAAAGACAATAAGGGGCGCGCGGAAGTCTCCGGATGAGATCTCTGGAGTGAATGCCGCCTTTGCAATCCCTTTTGTTCTCTCATCGCGGTATGCGCGCCATCAGGCATCGCAGACAAAAGAACAGGGCGCGCAGAGAAGCACCGACGGGAGTGAAATCACTCATAACATGATGTCGATGATCTATCTGTCGCTGCAACGTCGCCCCATCCAAGGCTGTTCGTGAAGAATGCGTCGGTCGCTCACTGCTACAGTCCCCACGCAACGCGACGCAGCGACGGCGTCAACGCCAGACGCGGCGTCGCGCTTTAAGCAGCTCACTCTCTGGCTTGGATCGGGCTCGCAGCGTCAAGTCCCCCCGTCGAACCGAATGGCAAACGCGA
Source organism: Trametes versicolor FP-101664 SS1 (assembly GCF_000271585.1). Taxonomy (NCBI): domain Eukaryota; kingdom Fungi; phylum Basidiomycota; class Agaricomycetes; order Polyporales; family Polyporaceae; genus Trametes; species Trametes versicolor. The sequence continues at coordinate 2,367,454 of NW_007360329.1, read as the reverse complement.
CGTACCAGGCACCGATCGCAAGGCTCCCCGTCGAGCTCCTCTCGTACATCTTCATCCTCGGAGCGCACACGCCAGACGCGGGCGATGCGGATTTGGAAGAGGACGGCCCCGAAGAATCCTGCGGAGGGGGTGGATCGACGCACGACGGCAAGGAGGACATCTCCCCCTGCATATCCTCGTCGTCTACTCCCCCAGATGTATTCGCCGCTGTCAACAGGCACTGGCGCGAGGTCGCTCTGGGCACCTCGCAGCTTTGGAGCCGAATTTGTGTGACGATCGGAGACCTCGCGCACAGCGGCGGGGGAGGATGGTTTCCCAAAGCCTCCCGATACGTGTCGCGCTCCGGGAGGTGTCCTCTTGACGTCTACATTGACGCGCGAGACCCTGAGTGGGATTTCTCGGAAAACGAGTGAGTCTTCTGGTGGTCTGTCATGGGGCCGCTGCGCTAACCCCGCCGTTCGGCTCAGCTCATTTGGCGCCGTCGTCAGCCCGTACATCGACGAAACATACGATTACACTCACCCGTTCAGGGTCGAACACATGCACTATGTGCTGAACATCCTACTGCCGCACATTGCCCGCGTGCGCTCCTTGGCCATTCTGACGGACAGGTGGTCGCCCATGGAGGTCGCGCTGGAGTGCCTGAGCTTCGAGAACCCGCTGTTCGTATCATGTCCAAGCCCTTTACCCAGAAGTCTTCCCATACTGGAAAGTCTGGTGCTGATGCGCTGCAACGAGTTCGTGAGCTACAACCCCCACTTCAGCCCCAGGGAGCGCAGGGATTCATATCGCCTACCATTCCGCGGACTCCTATTCGCTCCAAAACACGCGCCCTCGCAAAGTCCGCTGCTCCCTCGTCTTCGGGTACTGTCGCTGTCGGGCGTCCACCTTGACTGGTCTTCTCTTCCTTCCCTCCTTCCCTCATCGACGTCACCAGGGGGACCAGGTCTTCGGCATCTAGAACTGTCATATCACAGCGCCGACGTTCGCCCCAGTGAGAAGGAGTTCAGAGATATCATCGGAGTCTGCCAATCCCTGAAGTCCTTGACGATCTGCGTATCGGGCCCACGAAGTTCCGCCAGCGCTCCCCCTTGCGGTCCTGAGAGCAGAGAGCAGCCCGTCGCGCTCCCGTACCTCACGAAGCTCGAGCTCGGATACGACGACATACAAGCCGCGACCACAGTGCTTAGAGTCATCGATACCACCGGAGCGACGCACGTCACCCTCGAAGATGCTTCTTCCCCCGAGCGCGACGAGACGTTGGATGCCGACACCCTTCTCATGGCCTGCACGAAGGCAGCACCGGCCGGGAGCGCCAACTGCGGACGGCCCCTCTTTGCCCGTGCCCGATCTGTCACGCTCCGAAGGGTGGAGGCGTCTGCAGAGGCGTTCGAGGCATTCTACACGGCACTCCCCGAGCTCGGGGAGCTGACCGTCGCGCAGATGTTCTTGCTGGGAGGCGAGGCACTCACCAATCGGAACGTGGACCTCACGTTCATACCGCCCGAGCTGCCGATGTCCGCGCGGCCGTTTGGAGCGCCGTCCACGGAGCACGATCAGCGCGGAACCAAGCACGCATCGAGCGAAGCCTCCTGCGGCATCTTAGCTCATGCAGTCGCCGCTCATACGGGCCCACATGGTTCAGAGAGGGGGGGTGCTATGTTATGGTGAACAATTCTTACCTTCGCTCGTCTACTATCTTGAATTCTTTGTCCAGCTTCGTGCGCCATGCGTGGAATCTGATGACTACAGACATTGACTGTTTCATATCACATCATATGCACATTGTACAACACGCACCTGGTCTAGCCTTGTAGAGAAGGACGTAGTCGTTATCCGCCGCAGAACCTGTGGTATCGCTTCGATTCATCGTCGTGACATGACCGACATGTGTGAGAATGAGTCTGCGCACAGGCGCAGGCCTTCGAGATGGCCGCGGCGTTTCAACGTCCGAAGACCTGGGGGATTTGTTTTTGGCTTTTATGTAATGATCACTTGGAACGACGTGTTGCGTACTCGCCACCAAGCGGCCCTGAACGATACTTCATACCACCTCATCCTTGCCGTACTCACGGCGCTTCGATAAACGTCTCGGCCGCAGCTTGGACGCCCAGCAGCCGGTCAAGGTTCAGAATTCGGCTGACACGCACCGACAGGGTGCAGACACCTTGCTTGGCGTAATAATAACATCTTGTAATTCATCTGCCTGGGGAATCCATTTACGAATTCGGATGACACTATTGCATGTGCGCGGGCCGGTGAGCTCAATTCACGCGGGAATCGGCGCAGTCTTTACCTGAGCATCGAGGACCGTGACTAGTCCAGAGCCTTTGCCGGTGAACTACCGGGACCGAGGCCGCAGTACTGTATGAGCCTGTGGGGATGTTGTGTGGGCACTGACTTTCGAAGCACTGAGGTCGAAGCGATGCGAGTGAAGGCTTGCTCGGACTACCGGTTAAAGCTGGCGCCCACATGAGAGCATGGAACCTAGATTGAAGCTAAGATAAGAAAGCGATTTCGGTGAAACCTGGAGCCGTGCAGACGACCTGTGTGTTTTTGGGCTCGAAGCCTCCGGATCAGCACACGGTGGCAGTGCACAGGTCACCGCACACGTAGTATTGGGGAAGGTGCTTACAGATCGACGTCCTCTCGGTGTTCAACGTTCAGGGTTTTCGCCGACGCAATGGCTTAAGCCACTGCAAGGGCACTTTTACGCCCCTTGTCTATCGATGCAGCATATATGTGTTCAAACGGTAAATATCGTTAGGTATCAATCAACAGTCGTCGGACTCGGCACTGGGGAGACTGCGAAAATAAACCTATCACTTACTTCCGTAATGGATAGCGCCTGCCGGCACAATTAATTGAGGCTCGAAGACAGGTGAAGGATTGCGTGACCTGAAACAATTCAAGGTGAGCTCCGCAGGACTGGCTGGAACGTGCGAGGCGCCTGGCATAGTAATTGATCACTGTATGTCAGCTGGAACTAAGATGAAACGTATATGCGCTAGATGTTGTTGTCCGCACCACCAGTACTTTTAGGAAGAGAGATGTGCTGCGTACGGTATCTCATGCTAGTGTGTTGGCTCCAGACGATGCCGATGCAGTGAAAGCGAGACGGAGGAGGACGAACAGCCGTGGGAACAAGGGGAGGCTGTTCAACGTTCAACATGTGCACATCCTCCGGCATCGCGCGCTAATTTCGCGCCTCCTTGCTGTCTCTCTCTTCATCCTCCTCCACCGTCAGAAGCCTGTGAGGACGGCCACAGCGCCAAGTTAAACGGATCCCGGGAACGAGGTGTCACCGGAAAGAATTTCTGCCGCACTGCAAGCTCGTCAGCATCGAACTTCACTCGCCAGCAATCGCCCTGGCAGACGTTCCTACGGGGAAAGGCATCGAATGCCACTCGTCTCCTAGAAAATGCCGTTACGATACTACCGCGCTCACAAGAACCCCCGAGTGGGATCGGAGGGATAGCGTCATAGCTCACATGCTCGTGCTCGTGCTCATGCTCGCTAAAGATCGGTGCGCTTGCATTAGCGTCGTACTTTTCTTTCATTCTACCCCATCTGTGATATGTGATGTACGCGAGTCTCTGAGGTGCTGGGCGAGGCGATCGGGCCAATGCATACACGCATCGATGGTACATTATGATGTCAGTTCCGCGGCGGTGTGCCAACTGGGTCGTCGTGCTGCCGCCAGGACATGGCCCGAAGGTCCTGGGGACTTTCGGGCACATTGCAGCTGATACTGATCACTGTGGCGACGTCGCCGCCGGAGACCTTCCGCACAAGACTGCCATAGACGAGCCTAGAGCGAGCTACTTGGTGAAGAGCCGCCGTGAGACTTCGCGTCCAGACTCGCTCGTGGTTCGCGATCCCCATGTGCAGCTCTGAGGTGGGCCCTTTTCCTGAGCCTTACTTTTTCATTATTACATTACAGCGGATGAAGACCTAACATAAGGCCGACGAACACACAATTTTGAGAACATTGTTTTTGGTTATGCCATGCGGCCACAATACGGCGGGTAAGCCGCTCTGTTCCATCAACAATTTACCAATTAAGTAGTCCTGACCGAAGTGCTGGTTATCATACGTCCCCTAGGATCCAGGACGCCGGTATATTAATATCCGCAGCGCACCTGCCGTGAGGTTACAGAAGCACGCCTGGCGTCTTGCATGATTCGGGGCAAACGCGCGGGGAATGCGGGCGATACCAGCAAAGTTTGATGCAATAGCAGCTACTACTGGGGTCGGTGACCTCACTTGCGAGTTCCTTCTTGACGTCGGGCTGGAGTCGCCGTCGACTATACTCACAAGAACGTGCTTTAGGTTCGTTCAGTTCACGGAGCAAGCCCCCATCCATATTCGCGTGCATTCTTAGCCTTTTTCCATGCATGCTCGGGGGCGCCGTTGGAGTTGACCCATGGCTTCCTCAGCTGTTCAGCATCTCTATCGTCAACCTATGAAGCCCTTAGTAATCCCTGACGTGCTGTAACAGGACGCAAGCACGCTGTATGAACAGACCATGCAATTGGGGCTCAAAGCTGTCCTGGCGCGCCACCGGAGTAAGGATGCGGGTGGAAGCGGAGCTTGCAGCCGCGCGCCGGCGCCGTTGTGCATGGGTATGGGGTCTGGCAAGGCTGTGAATTTCGTGAGTCATTCCCTCCTAGCTAATCATCCGCGTCCCCTCCGGATGATCCACAACGAGGCAGGTTCTTAGGTCGCTACCAACGGGAAATGTGTCCCAGCGGTGTGGACATCGGGTGTAGAAGACCAGCTCCAAGGGATACGATATTTCCTTATTGAATTGACACGGATGGGACTTTGCCAGGAACTGACCATGGCAGAACCAGCAAGTGACCTGCCAATCGGGACAACGGCGAAGCACAGCCATGTCCTCCAGACTCTTCTCGCCATCCCTGCAGGACGCGGACAAGGACAGGATGATGCAGCAGTCGCTTATGAGCGTCGACTCGGGTGAGTTGCAGGCCCGTTGGTCCGTGGGGCACTTCTACACCCTCTAGCCCGGTTCCAGGGATATAAGATACCGCCGTCCACCTCCCCCCTGATATCAGATCCTTCACCCTCATCTCTTGCTATAATCATTGCATCCGCTCTAACAATGCCAAGGGATCCTGCTTGCAGAATTTGCGCGGAGAAGAAGGGTGAGTTCGCCGCGGTCCATACACATCCCTTTACCGCAGCCCGGCTCATAAGTGACTTTTTAACTATGTCTAGTGGGCTGCAAGCCAGTGCCCGGCGCTGCCGCGTGCAGGCGCTGTCTTGATAGAAACCTTCGATGCGAGTGGCCCAACCCTTTCATCCCAGCTCCGCCGGGTGTAGGGACCCAGAAGACGTCTTGCGACCGTTGGTCAGTGTCTGGCGATTCTCAACTTCAGAATCATGGTAGCTTACGTTTTCGATAGCCGCATCAAACGTGTAAAGTGTGAGCGGCAAACCGCGGCTTCGACCGTTTGTGTGGCATGCTCAGTGAAGGGGGAAGTATGCAGCCTTAGCACGTCTACTGGTACGTACACCCCGTGCTACCTGATATTTCCCCCTCCTGACAGACGGCGCTGCGGCTTGGCGATCCACCACGCAGTTTTAACGCTTTCCGCCGGTGTTTCACAGTGCCCTCCAGGCGTCCCGCAAAGGTCACCTCCGCTTTGTGCGGATGAAACACCCACGACCGCACCACACGTGGGTTTGCAGAGCGCCCGTGAGCCTTCTGCCGCGACGGGCTCCTCTTCGGCGAGCCGCTCTGCGTGGTTGGACACGGTGTTGGCGCCTTCCCCGCAGTGAGCTGACAGCTAGTTCGCGTGGTGAACATCACATCCGTTCATTTACAACCCTTCTTGACGCCGGTTCGGCGGACTGTACGGCGTGTTCTATCATTGTGGGTGTATACGGCCCATCTCTTGCGATACGTATGTCATCGGATCGTTACAGATTCTCATCAGGTACCTTGTAACGACCGCCAGGGCCTGTCAAAGTTTTATCGAAGCATTCACTCAGAAGCGGACCGTCCCGAAGCGAGATCTCGTCGAGGCTCCGTGTGTAGATCGCAGCGGGGACGAGATGGCCGTGAGATATGCATACAAGAAGGAACATTGTATGTAGTCGCAAAGCTCTGCGACCAAGTTACAGTATCTCTGGGTGTCGGTTTCAGGAACGGGTAGTGGGAAGGCCGATCAAAGGGCTAATGTGTCGGCTTCAGTCCGAGGGCAATTTTTAGGCCGGTCTGACAGCCTGCAATTTTCCATGTACACCGACACGGAGGGTGTGATTTGCTGAGGGGCCTGTATGTACTGTTGCCTAAGGAGAGCAACGCATATTCCAGATTAGTAGTGGGTTCTTACTCCGAGTCATACCTCTCCGAGTCAGAGCTGGATCAAGAGTCGAGCCTGAGGTTCAAGGATAGAAGCGGACACCAACACTCACTCACTTCGCTAGCGCTACAGTACTCCGGAGCAAGGGTTCCTCACCGGGGTGTTGAAGACGGCATCCTCTGACCGCATCCGAGTCGATAGAGGCATCCTTTACGTCCACGCACGATTACTGGACGAGAGCTCTCACAGTGAGAATAGAGGTTATTTGCAGCGTGTTTGTACCAACTCAGGTGGGGCCGGCGCTCGTATTACGTGGAGCCATCGCGTGCGCCTCTTGCACTGTGCAGTGTGAGCAGGCTGAAATCTACAAGATCTAGGTATTGCTCCACCTGTAATATTGAACTACTCCAACGGGCGCACCCCCGCTGCAAATAACGTCTAATAGGCGGCCGGGTGCGCACGATGCACAATTCGCAATGGGGTGCTGGCCGCGCCATGCGGACGTACTGATAGCCGTTACTGAACATTCATTGACTACAATGTTGCCGCCATTGCGCCCCTGTTCGACCGTGAGTACTCACCCAGACTCGAAGTTTTTGAACGTACCTTCCAACCCATGTGGCGAGGGGCGTGGAGCATGTGGTCGGACATTCGGCTTCCTTGCTTCTCCAACACCTGGTGCATCTTAATGAGCGCGGTCCAACACGCTCATAGCGTACAGATGCACTTCTCCACGGCTATAATCGAAGCCTCGAACATGAAATTTGTACGATAGCGGCGGTTGTACATTCCGGCGGTACCGACGCCGAAGTTCGGGCGGTGTCTGTGTCGTTGTGCAGTCCGAATGGATGGTGCATGTGTGCGCTACAAAGTCGGGGGCCGAATTGTCAGTGCCGTTTTGCGATCGACCCCTTTGACTTACAGACAGGTACATGACACCGCTACATAGGGGCACTCATGGCGTTCACCTAGCGAGCGGAACGACAGCCCATTTGTAAATTCAGCCGCAACAAGCGGTCTAGCACCCATCACGGTTTCGAGTCTGTACCACAGCAACGCAGGACCAGTGCAGCGCCGTCGTTTGTGATGAAGCGCGGGACGCCGGGTGCGCCGGGCCTTCAGACACTTTTCTGCACCTGCCAGCATGAGTATCGCAACGGTAAGATTCGGTACCGAATTGTAGTTTGGAGGACTGCTTGCTCGGTGGATGAACGCAAGTTACAGGCGAAACCCTCTTAACGCATACTTTTCGGCAGGGTCTCAAGCCTCTGTTTCCGCGATGCAAAGAATGTACCCTCCTGTGGATTGCAGCTCGACACACATACCCTGTGGCATCCACAGGGCTTGGGGGCGGGGCCGAGGCATGGTTATGAGGGTTTCGCGTCACGGTATAGTTTGAAGTAGAGTCCGAGTCGGAGAAGGGTCGGACTAATAAGCGACCGGAATTGGTAAGGTTTGTTGCGTAACGGTTGCCGAAACAGAATCACTCGGCCTGTGCTACCTTCTGGGGTTCCGGGGTCCCTCGCTCAGCGGCCTTGGCTGCGCCGCCGCCAGCGTCGACATCTACTCACCGCCACGGCTCTCCTCTTCTCCACATCTTCGCATTCCCTGGCTTATCCTACGCGGGCTACCGAGCTGGCTCTGGGTCTCTACGCTCGCCCTAATGTCTTTCTTTCGACGACGCACCTTCCCTGAAGACATTGACACTGACGACGAACTGAACGATGCCGTCGACCCCGAGCTGCGCCTCCGCACCGTGCGGACGGCGGCGTCCACGCTCGCAGAATCAATACGGACGGAGCAGAGGGTCGAGCGCAGGAAGTCGATGAGGAAGAAGGGCTCGCGCTTCTTCCGGAGAGGGACTGAGAAACGGCGGACGGACACTGCGGAATCTGGCACTCCTGCAGCGGCGGCTCAGATTCCTGGCGCGCGGCGGAACATCTACGTCAACTACACCCTGCCTCTCGACGAGGTGGACCACAACGGAGACCCTATTGTGCGGTATGTTCGGAATAAAGTACGGACAAGCAGTGAGTACCCCGCAACCCCCGTCTGGAGCTTGGTTTGATCGCTTTGCAGAATATACGATTGTCACCTTCGTGCCAAGGAACCTCTACGAGCAGTTTCGTCGGTGAGTAGTGTTTTATATGTTTCGACCAGTGCCCTACCCGCAAGCTCTGTGTGTCCACGCAATATGCGCTATATGTGCTTCCCTGGCACAATAGGCACCACACGCAGTGGACACCCTCGTAACCCATACCTTCGGTCAAGTACACGCTTTAGTTTCCGTGGTGTGTGGGTTACATGCGGCACTGCTTGAGACAACTCCCTTCGTAGCATATTCTGCGCGATGGGGTCCCCGAGAAAGCGTGCTCTTGGATTTGGCTGGGTCTCAACGATATCCTTGGCGTTGAGGCTCCCCTAGCCTCGCAGACACACGCCTATGCCGCACGCGCAGAATCTGTTAGGGGACCGTATATGCCTGCGCCAGGTTGCTATAGTCGGCGGTGACAGAACGTGCTATATCTGTCCGTTATAACACGCTCATGACAACTGCGACGTCATTCACTCACATCTGTGATATGCTGGACAGCATAGAGCATGTTCCTCGCCTCACGCGCTACTTCGGGTAACTCCCTTCGTAACATATCCTGCGCGACGGGGTCCCCGGGAAAGCGAACTCTTGGGTGTTGGCTAAGAGAGTCCTGACGGTGCTCTTGGCATTGAGGATCTCTTAGTCTCGCAAACACAGGTCTACGCTGCACGCGCAGTATCTGCTAGCGAGTCCTTCATGGCTGCCTGTGCCGGGTTGCCATAGTCGGAAATGACAGAATGTGCTATATCCGTCTGTTCTGACACGCGCATGACAACTGCGACGTCATTCGCTCGCATCTGTGATGTCCTGGGTCATATAGAGTGGGTCGCCGGCCTCACACCCTTGGCGTATGTTGTGTGGGGCTGGCTTATGCGTGCCCAACGAGCTCACTACACATATCCTCGCGATTGGTCGGCATAGCGGAACCTCGGCGGTCCTGTCCTAAGACTCCTGTCCGGGGGTTTTGGCTTGGCTGTCAGGCTGCCTTGGTACTCACGCGTAAGCTGCGTGCGTTTGTCGCTACGGTGCTTTCTGTGTCTACGCGCATCTGTCTTCCGGCGTTTTCAGTCTCCATATAGCTTGTCTCATCATTGTGTACTAATACGATCAATCACAGCGTCGCCAACTTGTATTTCCTCGCATTGGTCATTGTCCAGGGTATGTTTCTTACCCGCGCCTTCGCCGCAGAGTGCTGACAGTTTGCGTAGTCTTCCCTATATTTGGCGCACCATCGCCGCAGACATCCGCGTTGCCGCTACTATTCATTCTCTGCGTGACGGCGATCAAGGACGCAATCGAGGACTACCGGCGAGCTGTCCTCGATGAGGAGGTCAACAACTCGGCGGTCACCAAACTCGGGAACTGGCGCAATGTCAACCAACCCGTGGACCCTCGCTCGTGGTACGAGAAGATGCTGGGCCTCAACCCGCCAGGGAAGCTCACACGCGGAGTGAAGAAGCTCCGCGAACGCGAGGCCGGCGAAGGAATGGAATTTGTCCTCAGCAAGAGCGGCGAGGAACGGACAAGCGTGAGCACGCTTCCCGTGAACGACAGCAGCTCAGAGATAGACATCTACGGCGCCGGACGGAAGTTGGACGATATCCAGAGTGTCGACTCACACAGCTATCCACCACAGGAGAATCAGTCCCCCGTACCGCCATGGGCGGGCTCTGGATCGCTTTCCGCGTACCAACAGTCAATACACGCGCGCTCATCAATAGGCGTTGTCGACTATACCAAGCGCGTATCTGGCCTCGCGCGATGGGAGCGGACACTATGGAAGAAGCTCGAGGTCGGTGATATCGTGCTTCTACGGGAGAACGAGCAGGTACCCGCGGACATTGTCGTGCTGTCGACCTCGGACCCCGACAACATGTGCTATCTTGAGACGAAGAACCTGGACGGCGAGACGAACCTGAAACCCCGGAAGGCTGTGAAAGCGACCGCTTCGATCGGGTCTGAGGAGGACATCGAGCGCATTTCGTTCATTCTGGATTCGGAGCCCCCACACGCCAACCTCTACCTGTATCATGGCGTCCTCCGGTACAAGGACGCGTCGTCGGGCGAGCAGAAGCAGGAGTCGGTGACCATCAACGAGCTCCTCCTTCGTGGCTGTACACTCCGTAACACGACATGGGTCATCGGCTTGGTCGCGTTCACGGGCGCGGACTCGAAGATCATGCTCAACGGTGGAGATACGCCCTCGAAGCGGTCCAAGATCGAGCGGGAGACGAACTTCAACGTCGTGGTCAACTTCGTCATCCTCATCCTGATGTGTGTCACCTCTGGCATTCTGAGCGGCTACCTAGATTCCAAGGCTTCCACGAGTGCGAAGGAGTATGAGCAGGGCGCCGACCCTACCAGCTCGTTCGTCCTGAATGGAGTGATCACATTCGTGTAGGTTTCTCGCATACAGCGCACAATGCCTGATATTGACATGCGATCCAGCTCCTGTCTCATCGCTTTCCAGAACATCGTCCCCATCTCGCTATACATCTCCATCGAAATCGTCAAGACCATCCAGGCGTTCTTCATCTCCCAAGACATCGACATGTACTACAAGGCGCTCGACGCTGCATGCACGCCGAAGACGTGGAATATTTCAGACGATCTGGGGCAGATCGAGTACATCTTCTCGGACAAGACGGGGACGCTCACGCAGAACGTCATGGAGTTCCAGAAGTGCTCTGTCAACGGCATTGCGTACGGCGAGGGTGTCACGGAGGCCCAGCGAGGTGCGGCGATGCGGGAGGGCGTGGCGGACGCGTTGAACCCCGAGGAGCAGGACATCCAGCTGCACTTGCTCAAGCAGCGCATGCTGGACCGGATGGCGCAGACGTTCAAGAACCGCTACGCGCAGCCGGACCACCTCACGCTCATCTCGCCCAGGCTCGCGGACGATCTCGCGGACCGCAGCTCTCCGCAGCGCCAGCACTTGATCGAGTTCTTCCGCGCCCTCGCGATCTGCCACAGCGTCCTGTCCGAGCGCCCAGATGCGAACCGGCAGCCCTACCACCTGGAATACAAGGCCGAGTCTCCGGATGAGGCGGCGCTGGTGGCTGCGGCCCGCGATGTTGGATTCCCCTTCGTCCACCGAGCCAAGGACTCGGTGAACATCGAGGTCATGGGCCAGCCGGAACGCTACATTCCCCTCCAGCTGCTCGAGTTCAACAGTACGCGGAAGAGGATGAGTGTCGTCGTACGTAACCCGTCCGGCCAGCTCGTGCTCTACTGCAAGGGCGCGGACAGCGTCATCTACGAGCGCCTTGCTGCGGACCACGACCCGGAGCTGAAGGCGGCGACGGCGCGGGACATGGAGGCGTTCGCGAACGGCGGGCTTCGCACGCTGTGCATCGCGTCTCGGTATCTCACCGAGCAGGAGTATATGGACTGGGTGCGCACGTACGAGGCGGCGACGAATGCAATCAGTGATCGGGACGAGGAGATCGACAAGGCGAATGACCTCATCGAGCACTCGCTGCGCATCCTGGGCGCGACCGCGCTGGAGGACAAGCTGCAGGAGGGCGTGCCCGAGGCGATTGAGACGCTGCACAAGGCGGGCATCAAGCTCTGGATTCTGACAGGTGTGTGCACCGTCGTTGTGGGCATGCCGCAATTGGAGCTAACGGGGCTGGCCAGGCGACAAGGTCCAGACGGCTATTGAGATTGGTACGTGCGGCGTGTATGCGTGCCATTCTCCGGGAACTGACCTGGGCGATGGCGGTTTGTAGGATTCAGCTGCAATTTGCTGAAGAGCGACATGGAGATCATGATTTTGTCTGCGGATTCGCACGAGGCGGCCCGGCTGCAGATCGAGGGCGGGCTGAACAAGATCGCCTCTGTGCTGGGCCCGCCGTCGATGGACAAGGCGCAGCGCGGGTTCGTTCCTGGTGCTCAGGCGGCCTTCGCTGTGGTCATTGATGGAGACACCCTGCGGCACGCGCTCAACCCCGACCTCAAGCAGCTGTTCCTGACGTTGTCCACGCAATGCGAGACTGTTGTCTGCTGTCGTGTCTCTCCCGCACAGAAGGCCATGGTTGTCAACCTGGTAAGTCATTATCTTATATCTGAGTCAACTCGTACTGAGCCTTAGTGCTATAGGTCAAGGAGGGGCGCAACGCCATGACGCTGTCAATTGGTGACGGCGCGAACGACGTGGCCATGATCCAGGAAGCAAACATTGGGTGTGGTCTCCTCGGACACGAGGGTTCGCAGGCGGCCATGTCGGCCGACTATGCATTCGGGCAGTTCCGGTTCCTCACGAAGCTGCTTCTCGTCCATGGTCGGTGGTCATACCAACGAGTGGCGGACATGCATGCGAACTTCTTCTACAAGGTACGATATCTGACATGATCCTTCATCGTCCTCGTATGCTGACAGAAAGGCTGCAGAACGTCATCTGGACCTTTGCCATGTTCTGGTTCATGATCTTCAACAGCTTCGACGCGACGTACTTGTACCAGTACACGTTCATTTTGCTGTACAACCTGGTGTTCACTTCATTGCCCGTCATCGCACTCGGAGGTAAGGATGGAGTCGTCATGTCGCGTTATGCATTATGCTGATATCCTTCAAGCCTTCGACCAGGACATCAACGCCAAGGCCGCTCTTGCATTCCCGCAGCTCTACGTGCGGGGCATCCGTGGCCTTGAGTACACGCGACTCAAGTTCTGGATGTACATGCTGGACGGTCTCTACCAATCTGCCGTCGTCTTCTTCATCCCGTACTTCATCTGGACGCTCGACATCGCGGTCTCGTGGAACGGCAAGACGATCGAGTCTCTCGCCGACTTCGGTACGACTGTCTCTGTATCCGCCATCATCGCTGCGAACACCTACGTTGGCATCAACACCCACTAGTGAGTACAGCCGTAATGTATGCACGACTTGGTACTGACGGGACGCTATCAGCTGGACTGTCATCACCTGGTGCATCGTCATCGGCTCTTCCGTCATCATGTTGGTTTGGATTGCGATTTACTCCGCCTTCGAGAGCATCGACTTCGTCGACGAAGTGGTCGTGCTCTTCGGTGAGGTGACCTTCTGGGCCTCCGTCCTGATTTCCGTCGTCATTGCCCTAGGTATGTAGTGTGTTTTTGGGTCCGGTGGATCATGCTCACAAGGTTTTCAGGTCCGCGGTTCCTCGTCAAGTTTATCACATCAACCTACATGCCGCTCGACAAGGACATCGTGCGCGAGATGTGGGTGTTGGGAGACCTCAAGGACCAACTCGGCATCCAGCACAGGCGCGAGCGCAAGAAGGGTAAGCTCGAACAAACGCCTATCTTCCACCAACCTCATTGTCGGTCAGAGTCGGAGATCAGCCACCATGAGGAAGATTACTCCACTCCGCCGATGCCGCGCACGCCCATCACCGATGGCTCCCCTCGTCCTACCGCTCCTCTCATGGCCGGCGAGTCTCCCCGGCCGGACAAACTAGAGGAGGGGACATACATCAGCAGAGGTCTAGACGAGAACGCGTACGTCAACAGAGGCTCGCCGACGCCCTCTTTGCGGGCGCAGTTGTCGACGAGCCCTGCGTCGCAGAGGATGTCCTACTACTCTGTGTCTGGGATCCCGGCGCCTTCGCCCCTACCGGAACCGAACCGATACCACTCGTATACCCGCGACTCCGCCCGCACGACCGCATACCACACGGAACCACCTATGTCCGCCGTATCCCAATCATCCGTCACCTATGGCCCCTCCTCGCCAACAACATCTGCACCCTCATCAGCAACACTGCAAGTCCCCGGAGCACGTTCACCGCGATCCACGACGCCGTCAACACCAGCCGAGCAGTACGAGATGCGGGTCCGCACACCAGAGCAGCATCAGCAGCAACAACAATGGGCGGGCTACCCTCAACAGTACCAAGAGCCCATGCACACACCGATGGAGACCGAGGACTCGTATGCGACAGCGTACGACGGGTACTCGGACCCCGGCTCGGAGGCGCCGACGCCAACGGCCGCGGTGGCGCCACAACACCAACAGGAGGAATCATGGCGAAGTAGTGCGTACTCGTACTCGGGGCCGCACGCGCTGTAGCAGGCCCGGGCTGCGCGCAACTCTGTGTGACATTATAAGCTGTGTTTGCTATCACTAGCGTCGAGGATATGTACGGTTTGTTTTCACCCGCCCCGCGAGGGCGGGCTTGGGCTGCGGCGGTCGGACACTTCGCTCGTTCGCTTTATTTATTTTGCTGCTTGTATCGCGCATCGCTTTCGGTCGTTTACCTACAGCTCCCTCGTCCCGGGCGGCGTCGTACTCGCGGCGTCGTCCCGGGACTGGAACACCATGCGCGTTACGTCTCGCTTCGCGCTCTTTCTGTCCTTTCCGCGGATGGTGGCTACCCTTACTTAGGATATTAGAAGTAGAACATCGTTAACTTGACTTATTGTTCATAATGATAACCCGATCATGACATCCCAGCACTCACGTTCGACTTGTGCGGAAGGCGGATGAGGCCTTGAGCTTGAGGCCTTCGTATAATGAGGTAAGGCTTCAACGTTTACGGAAATATGTACATCAGCGTCAAAGGGAAGGGTCCTGTTCTCATGCCCAACAAGACCGCGACCCTTGTTCACATGGACCCACATGCCCTTCACCGGCATGGGACGCCGTGTTGGACACGGGTCTCCTTATGACCTTCGCTTGGCGCCAGATCGCATGATAATTCTGCTTGTGTTTCCCGCTGATTTTCGCAACGCCGCTTGTCTGTGCTGCTACTGCTGTGCAGAGGTGGCCCGACGGAACTTGGCATATACAAGTGGAGGGGCTACATAGCTGCGCGGTATGTCTCCAACGCCAGCTCCGGACTATCCCACTGTAGCTGCAAAGCAAGATGGTATCAGGGAGGTGTGTTAGTAGCTACGAGTGGGGGCGTAAGGGACTCACGAAGTGGTTCGCGCCTTCCACCATCTTGAAATCGATGAAGCCTCCCCCGCGCGCCTTGTCGTCGTCCTGCATGGCCCAGTGCGCAGGCAGCGAAAACACGCACGTCGCGTCTCCCGTGAACGCGCATATCTTCATCCGCGGGAGCCGTGCACGGACGCCCGCGTCGAAGCATGCCCTCTTGTAACTCGCGTTGATCTGTGCGGCCGAGAACACCATGAAGAGCATGTCCGATGCAGACCCGGGAGGCATGTACACGATCTTGGCCTGCTCCTCCTCGGTCATACTGAAGATCGAGGGTACCCGCAAAGTCGTTGGGACGATGTAAGAGAGCACGTCTAGGGATCGCGTGGAGAGGTCGCCGTGCTTGAAGTAGGAGGTAATCCATTGGGTGAAGAATGGACCGCGGAGCTCTTCGGGGATAGTCTGGTCAATCTGGGGAGACCAGACCTTCGGCGGGAGGGGCGAGCCTATGGCCACTGTCAGTGGCTCTGTGGCGTGATTAGTCAAGTACATACAACGGGAAGACCAGCAACGATTGAGGCGTACCATGCAGGATCAGCGCCCGCATACCAGATGTCCAGCGATCCTGAGCGGCAGGCGGAAGAGATTCGACATTGGCGACGGCTGACAGAGCGATGGCATTGCCAAGGGACCAGCCTAGGAGCGCAAATCCCCCAGTGTGTCCGTCTGGGGAGATGGGTGGTACCCCGTTGCGCTCGACGAAGAGGTCGATGAATGTCGCCACCTCAACGCCTCGAGCCTTGAGGAATGCGGCCTTCTGCTCGTCACTGCCGGAGGCCAAGATGGCTGTGTCCTCTGTGGTGAGTGGCGTGGAGCCTGGATAGTCGCGGCGATTCACGGCGACGATGCGTATGTTGGAGCCCTGTGCGAGAGCCATGACCTTCTCAAAAATGGCTAGAGATTCATGCGTATCACGGCCGAAATGAGTGGCGAGTTTCATCACTCACGACTGGTGAATACCGTCCCGTGCACGGCAAAAATGGTCTTGTACCCATCCGTGGCTTGATGAGGGACTCCGCTGTCGATGTAGGACAGCTTGGTATCCTCGGCGTCTACAACGATGTGCTGCATAGCAGGATAGCGAGGGCGATGAATGCGAGCGATAGACGATGGTGGAGATTTAGCTAGTAGCTTGCCCCAACGGTTATACCTCACACGCTACATCCCACTCTGAACGAATTGAGCAGTGGTTCCTCCGCGATCGATCTCTGTAGATAGAAGCGTGCTTGGGCGGCGACTAGAAGAAGACATGTAGGGACTGTGGGCGCTGCCATCATAACCCCGTCGTGTGTGCAGCGCCCACCGCTTATAATTACAGCTGTGAAAGAGGCCAGTGCCACGGTTTCTACGCAGTGATATTCCGAGCTCACCGAGAACTTAGCGAGAGTCGGTAGAGGTAGCCTGAGAACAATAGTCTTTGGCTGTGGATTTAGTCCTGGTGGGTCTTTCAAGCTAAGCTCGTCTCACTCAAATTACACTCGCTCGCTCGTCCAAGTAGCCGTGTGGTAAGTTATAGGTATTATCTCATATTAAGCGCCCGTGGCGGGCGGGTTCCCTTACAGTATGCGAGAAGTCCGCCATACCCCCGCTGCGGTGCGGAAAGTAGCAAGAGGAAGAGGCATAACTCTCTCTTACTACTCCCCACGCCGCCGTCAGATTCGGGAGCATTGTGTGAGGGAAGAGACCCGTCGACCCCCTCCCCCTCTCCGACGGAGACGACAACCGAAGAGGCAGCAGAACAGGGGGGCGCCATCCCCTGATCTGTGCCAACCCTGGCAGCCGCCACCGCACAAACTCAGAACCGCCGCACAGAAACAAGAAGATCAGAGACGCAGAAGGGAGGCTGACACAGACACGGAGAACACGAGGCGGGAAGGGAAACCGAGTCCGGCGGGAAGTATGCAAGAAAGGGAAAAAAAACAAGAGCGAAGAGAGAGAGAGAGTAGGAACTAAAAGACGACGAGAGACCAGGCAGATCAAGAGAAGAGAAGCGGCGAGAGACCAGAAAAACAGGGCACAGACGAGAAGATAGAGCCCAGATAGAAAGAGAATACTTACTTGGCAATGCTAGGGAGGCTGACGTCGACGGGTCATCCAAGCCCTCGGCCAACCTCGCTAACGCCTAG
Organism: Trametes versicolor FP-101664 SS1; assembly: GCF_000271585.1. Taxonomy (NCBI): domain Eukaryota; kingdom Fungi; phylum Basidiomycota; class Agaricomycetes; order Polyporales; family Polyporaceae; genus Trametes; species Trametes versicolor. The sequence goes on along the minus strand of NW_007360329.1, from coordinate 2,349,980 downwards.
TCCTAGGTCCTGGGTCTTGCCATGGGTCCTCGTCGTCTTCATCTTGCCGGGGAGAATGCCTGTGTGAGATGAAGAGTAGCGACGGACAATGCACATGATATCGAGAGACTGAACATGACGTCGGGCGTTGACAGGTCACCCAGATCCTGGGGTTCATGACTCCCCGATCACTCGTATATTCCCGCCGCAGCCGTCAGCCTCACCTTCCCCTGGGTCTCAGTCAAGAGTTATCCCAGTCGTCCAGTCGAGGCGTTGAGGAGTCGAGATCTTGAGGCGCGCGCGGTGTTGACGTTGAAGGAGAGACCTAGCACACAACGGCCCCCACCCACAGGCGACGGGGGGAAGAATCAGATCCTCACTGAGCGTGGCACCGCAACGTACCGTACACAAGCTCCGTGCGCAACTTCGCATCCCGGAACGAGATCAGCTGCACCCCGAGCGCCTTGAAGTCGCTCTCCTCCCGGCCCCGCCTGTCGTCGAGCACCACCCGGACGGGCGGCGCAGGCGCGGGCTCCTGGACTTGAACGCGCCTCGGAACAAGCGGCTGCGGCTGGAACGCGGGCCACTCGTACGCTTGCGGGAAGCTGATCGTCTGCTTGTCGACCTTGGACCCGAGCGACCTGCGCTGGGCAGAAACGGAGCTAGAAGAGGACTTGGAGAAGGTGAAGGAGAACATGGTGAACGCGGGGGGAAAATGTGGGGTGGGGGTGGGGGTAGGTGATGGTAGGTGGGGAAGGTAGGTAAGGAACAGTCAAGCCGTGGAGGCAGGTTCATATAGGGAGGAGCATTACAACCGAGACTGACTTCGTCGTCCGCGTCGGCTTGCCCATTTGAGGAGAGGACGCGTCGGTACTCACTGATATGACTCTTGCAGTGTCAGCCTCCTCGCGTGTCATTGGCTAGCGAGCGTTGAGTAGCCTTGATGTAGCTTGAGGTACCCTCGTATTAGCTGCATGAGCAAGGCTCCGTCACAGCAACATTCCTCGACTTTAGGAACACGGTGTCTCCTTTTCTGTATAAGACGCGGTATGCAGAGGTCACGCCAATGTTCTGTGACGCGAGAATCAGTTTAAAAAACAAGCACTTGTTGAGAGTCTACTTACACGCGAGGACTGCAAATGACATGTCGATACACTCCCCGGGGGGGACTTGAGATTACTCACCTTGACCGCCTTGAGGGATGAGCTTCTGGATTGGAACGACCACAGGCATACCCCAAGAGCATTTACATAGTCAGCCTGCTCATTCTACGCTCTGAATAGACACTCGGAGAGTCTATACGCTCAACTCGAAGTTGCATCGAGAGGGCATACACGCAGCGGATGAGAGCGGATAAAAGCAGGATAGGCGCCGAAATAAATAGGCCACTTACGGTTTTTCCCGAGCCTATGACAAGCCGAGTCGAATTCAACGCACGATCCATCGCGTTCATCCTCGGACTCGCACACTGACACAGGAACAATTGCAATTGGTCCCTGGGACGCATATACTCCGACCTTAATGCATTGAAGGCGAACTATGGCTCGAAATTCAAACACCGCCTGACACTTCTACAGGTCTGAACTGGATCAGCAAGTTCAAGCGTTGTTGCTCACAAAGTTTTCCCTTCCTTCTTGTTACAAACTTGGCATGCAGGAAAAACGGTAAGAAACACACCATTTTGATACGGCTTTCATCCATTCATACCGAGGTCAGGACAGGGCAGGACATGCTCGAGGCATAACTTTAGAGCGGGACTCCTGCAAGCCATCTGTTGGCTAACTCGAGAGACTCGACAGGTTTATCGTATGGCGCCTGGAACGGTCAAGTATTGAGCACGGACGGGCACATTGCATGGTGCAAGGATCATCAAGTACGCACCATATGTCCCGCGCCTGCGATCGTGGCATACGTCAATCCGCCGCCGCTCCGCACGACGCCGGCTGGTTTTCCGTCGACTATCCACTCCTTCAACGTGTCCGCGCGGAATTCTTCCTGCCCAGTCCATTCTAGCGCGAGCGTCATCCGCTCGTTGCCGATCTGACCCCGTATGTCAATCCATCTGTTACTCAAGTACCTCTCTGAATACTCACCCAATTGCAGATGTAATCTGTAGCGCCGACGTATATGAGCGCACGGATACCACGCTCCAAGAGCGCACCGATATAGAATTGCGCAGGGAACCCGTAATGGTCGAGGTTCGCCCTGAACGCCGCGTTGACATCCGGAGTGCTGTGGCTGAAGTTCCCCTTCCTGGATGAGTCCACGCCGAGGAGATCTTGCGTGCGCTTGTTGTTGAGGAACTCGCCGATCTGTCTGCGGAGCCGGATTGCGGTCAAGGTGTGTACGAATCGGCCATCTGTCGCTGGCGACATACCTTATGATGGGGTAGCATTCGGTAATGTCCGAAGCCCCTTTGCTATGGTGGCGTCAGCCGGTTAAAATCGCCACAGAGTGGAGAGAGGTCACCGACTAACCAGGGTCGCGCGCGGTCATAATGATTCAGATCTGGTAACGTGGTTAGGTATAACAAGAGGACAACACCACGATGCTTGACTCACCCTTGAACAGGTCTGACATAGCCGTGCTGCAGAACGACGCCGCGGCCGTGCAGTCGATACTGTCCACCTTGTCGACGCAAGAATCCTTAAACCGCTGCTCACAGCGCGGCACCTGCAGAGATACACAGTAGGTCTAACCGACTGAAGAAAGGAGAAGTGACTGACAAGTTGTTTCATCTTCACGCAGTCCCTGGGGAAAGAAATTAGACCTGCGCGCTGAAAGATTCTATGCCAGAACGCACGAGATGCCTTGCACTGCTGGGAAGGTGGGGTCCGCGCACTGCGCATCGTAGTACGACGGGAACATCGTCGCAAAGTCGGTACACCCATTACCTAGCCATCACCATTCAGCGTGAGAACGCTATAGTCTAGGTAAGCCCCACACACCTATCATGACCGAAGTCAGGTTGATTGGGGTGACGCCTGCCTCGACGAGTTGCGCATTTTTGTCATAGATCGCGGCCGCGAAAACAGGGATGTACCGGCCCTATGCCGCAACATAAGCCTGATTGCATGCGTTGTACCAGTGGAAAGGACCCACCCCGTAGGACTCGCCCGCAAGGTGGAGTCCGCGGCCTTTAAAGCTGCTGAAGTGCTCGAAGAAGATGGCCATGAAAGCTGCGATGTCATCGGCCGCTTCCATCGTCGTTCCCTGTTTCTCGCAGTGTCAAAATCGTCTCGCGCACCACTGAAGCGACAGGCGACTCACGACGGACTCGCCGTAGTCGGCATAGGAAAAACCGACGCCGACGGGCTGGTCGACGAAGAACACGTTCGCGTGCTCGTTCCACGAGTACGGGTTCGTTTCCGTTGTGTTCGCGCTTGTCGGACGGCATGGACCTGGCCCGCATCTCATAAGGTTTGACTTCACGCTATGCTTGTGCGGGAGGGGCTCACCTAGTTCCATGAAGAGCCCCATCGACGACGAAGCGCCGGGACCGCCGTTCGTCCAGAAGACGACATCATCCGCGTCGGGGTCGCGCCGGCTCTCGAAGAAGTAGAAGAACAGGTGGCGCGTCTCGACGTCGATGTACCCGCTGTACGCGCTGAAGACAAACTGGTTCAGCGTCTTGTGATAGGGCCTGCGACGCAGCACTTACCGCGCGGTCTCGTTACAGAAGTGCGACTGTTTGATGCGCGCACTGTGACGAGGAAAGGCGGGGTGCGCGAGCCGCGTGAACTCGGTCGTCGAGAGCAGAGACAGGTCGCCTAGAGGGGTGAATAGCCCAGCGTCATACTCAGTGTAGGCGTTCTGGGTGATGATAGCCTGTGAGGCGGGTTCGCCCCCCGCCGAGGCACAAGCGAAGGCCAGTCCGGAGACCACATATGTCAGAATGGTGCTCGCTAACATCCTGGCGACGATCCTTCGGTCAGGCGGAAATGAGGGTGTCTCGACGAAGCGGCACGCCCAGGTCGATGAGCGCCCCGTGTAGATAAAGCCGATAAATGAGTTCGACGCCCACACCCACGACCACAAGTCGCGAACTTCGAAGCCGCGTGGTGTGGGACACCGGAGGCAAAGGGGAGCCGCCGTTTCGCACGTCTATTTGCGGCTCATTCGCACCCACAGAGCTCATGGTGACCTCTAACGTAGCTTGTCAGGGATGTTACACGCCTAAAAGTGACGTATAGCGATGAACTACTTGAACCACGACAGTTGCCAATACAGGAACTCTCACTCAACGTCGCCCCGAGGCGCCGGTAGGCCCTCTCGATGGTGGCATGTGCGCCATGTTCCACTTATAGGTGAACCATAAACCTCGTGTCTATGAAACTGGCGCTCCTAGGTCAGCCCAGAATCCCTGAAGGTTCAGAACCACTGGTAAAGTTCCCCGAAACGCTGCATTCATAGCGCTTGCAGTTGGGTACCGGATACGAGATCGGAGCGCTCCATCCGCAGTAGAGTTAGTTCCAGCGACTATTCTTTCTGCTCACCATCCACCCATCTAAATCTACCACTTCCAGAACGGACCTTCGTTGTCCATCTGACCTGCGATGGCGTACAGCCATCTCGCAGACCCAGACCCCGAGCTCGCACCCCTTCTGGCAGCATGGCCGCCCGCGCCGGACGCCTTCCTCGCGGATATCCCGAAGGCCAGGCAATACTTCAATACGGGCTATCTGGCTCATACCCGCCGGTCCCTAAAGAAGAGTCTTCCTCCAGGTTCGTTTTGCCGATGAAACTCGATGTAACCTGTAATAAACTCGTCTCTGCAGATGGCGCGCTCTGCGTTGAAGATAGACAGATAGACGTCGATGGCGGCGAGATCTCTATCAGGTGCTACCGCCCCGTCGAGGATGGCGATCCTGACAAGACCTTTCCGCTGTTCGTATGGTTACACGGAGGAGGTGCGCGTTCAGAATCCCGTTTAGTCTTTAACGAAGCTGATTTGGACGCAAACCACAGGTTATACATTCCACAGCATCGAGACAGACGACTATGCACTGCGTATCCTCTGTGCGAGTCTTCAGCTCACAATCGTCAATGTCGGGTACCGCCTTGCCCCAGAGCACCCATGGCCTATCCCGCTTAACGATTGCTATGTTGCTGTAAAATGGGTAAGCCGAAGCCAGCGTTCGACCAGCGACTCATCCGCGACTAATGATGAGGGTCGATCATACCTCAGGCCGCGTCCAACCTGGTCGCTGTGCATGGGGATGTGGGTCAGGGCTTCATCGTTGGAGGTTCGTCCGCAGGCGCGCACATGGCGGGAGCTGTCGCGCATCGCGTCAGAGCGGATCCGTTCTTCGTCGACCATCCTAAACCGACTGGGCAATTCCTCCAAATCCCGCCAATTGTACATGGGGACGCGGTGCCGGAGGAGTATATACCCTCTTGCTGCCGAGTCATCAGTACATGGACTAATGGAACGATGCCGCAGGTACAAGGCGAACTTCACGTCCTTAGTGCAGAACAAGGAGGCGCCGATGCTCACGACGAAGCAGCTCTACGAGTTCTATCGTAAGTTCCGCTTTGTCATTGACTTTTGTTTGTCTCAACATACGTGTAGGACTGGCCCAGGCGCCCCCACTCGACCCGGAGTTCTCCCCCCTCCTTCAGCCGCTCGAGTCGTTCAAGGACCTACCCCCAGCGTACATACAGGTGTGCGGCCTGGATCCGGCGCGTGATATGGGCATGCTGTACGCGGAAAAGCTCAAAGCTGCTAGGGTCCCCACAAAACTCGACACGTGAGTACGGTGATTGGAACTCGGACGACTGGGATGACTGAACGAGCAACGGCGTCGGTGTAGGTACACGGGTGCGCCACATAACTTCCACAGTGTCTTCCCGGAGACGAGGCTTGCGAAGAAGTTCAATAGCGATGTTGGCAAGGGGATTGAATGGCTTCTGTCTCGACCGAGAGCGCCAACATGAGACGAAACGACTCCAACGCAAGGCTAGTAGGCACCACGCTTGTTGAATATGAAGGTATTAGTGACCCTGGCTGCATCCAGCCAGTGCTTCCTTATACGAAGAAAAATACATACGTTACCGGGCTTACATAGAATATACGTGGTGGTGGCAAAGTGCGACATGAGGAATACTGAGTGGGGGATCGAGTGATCGGGCGCGTCGACAGGATGACGGCAATGGGCGGGCGGGTTTCGGGAACGGCTTTGTCAGCGGCGTCTAAGACCCGAGTCGGAGTGATAGCATTTAGCAGAGAGCAACATACCTTCCTTGATCTAACACCATGTCCGTGGGCTATATATTCCTCACTAGTACGCGTTGCCTCTGCATCACCAGTTCTATCTGCGGTTGAATGTCCCAACGGAGTCCACCTGCTTCACCCGATCCTCAACTTGAGGCTTCTCCTGCTGGACTTCCACTGGACTCTTCAACAACTTTGGACAAACGGCCCTCTCGGTATGCGTCCACAAGATTGCGCCCGCGGTCACCACATACGGGCATCCACGAAAGCGCAAATGAAAGGTTGAGCCTAGCACCAAAGAGAGCTGAGCTAGCTCCTGATCAGCCGCTGACCGCGAGCGGCAAGCCTCGCGAGCGGGTCTATCTTGCCTGTAAGCAATGGTGAGCCCTCTTCGATCGCGCTGCCGCGTTGCACCATAATGACCGGATATTCTTGCCCTACTAGTCGAACACGCAAGATAGGTTGCGATGGTGCAAAGCCAGCATGCAACAACTGCAGCCGTCGTACACGAGCGAACGTGAAGCCTTGCACTTATGATGAAACACCTCGACGACGCGGCAAGGACCGCAATCCTGGCTCTCGCAAACTGGCACCGCCCATTGAGAAGAAATCGCGTACCACACGATCGCGACTGGAACAAGAGGCTAAACAGAAGAGGGCTATGAAGAGGGCGGCATCTTCATCACTTCCTGGAGCATCCTCCAGTCACAGTACACCTCCAGGGGCGGTCATAGACGCACCACGCACAGATGATCCACCTTCTGGTCACAGTTACCAGCCAGGTCCAGTCGATGAAATACATGGCGACTCGCTTGCATCATCTTTGCTGCAACTTGGGGTCCTCGGATTCAGTCGTTCGCAGATTCCGAATGATGAAAGGTCGCGATTACTGCCTATTCCTCTCATGCAGGCCACACCTAGCATCCAGTTCGTCCGGGAGACATGGTGGGATTCACTTCTCAGCCTTTACGCTTCTTCCCCGGATGTATCGACTATTCGACGCCCGATGTCGGCTGACATCCGCCACAGCCTCTCGGAACGCATCAAGCTTGACGTCCGTCTGCTCCTGCGCATATCCCTACTATGGCTCAGCTTCATCGATGTAACGCGGTTCATGTCAAGGTTGTTCAATCCCGTCACAAGGCAGACTATACAACCGAGTTTCGTCCTCGCCATGCTTGCGCAGTCAACCCTCCTTCAAAGTTCCGAACTCGAACTAGGCACGAGGGGTATGGACCGGGCATTGCTTCTCGCAGACCAGGCTTACTCGGCCTTCCACGCGAGCCTTAACTCTGGCTGGATCGATGTCGGGCTTGCGCACGCTGCATACGTGAGTCTCGGCCGCCTTTTACCTGATATACCTGTGCTAACATGTTCTTTTCAGATTCTCGTCGCTTTCGAGCTACAGGCGCACCCCCAGGCTACGCGCCCCCAGCGGACACAGCAGGCTATGTACATGCTTGACTCGATCATCCGCTACCTTGGACTCACGACGCTCGACGTCACCGACCCACGCGCGACGATCTTCCTCCCGAACGTTGTCCCTCGCGTGCCCTCAGACCCGCTCCTCATCGCAGCCCCGCCAACCGCCTCCGCACCCAAGAAGATCGCGATGGCGATTATGCCGTTCGCCGATGAAGACGACAACGTTCCCTGCCCCATGCCGGTCCCCGAGCAGATGGTGGCTTCGAATGGATACCCGGCGTGCGGGCGTTGTGGGTGTCCTTCGTACTCGCTTGGGAACCATTGCCCGAGTGTGCGCATGCTCGCGCCGCAGTTCGCGCATATGCCCATGTGGCCGGCAGGTGAAGGCGCACTGGGTGAGGGCGAGCTACGGAAAGAGGAGAACCGGCGGCTCGTGTGGGCGAGCGTCGTGCTGGTGACGACGCTCGGCTCAGCGAAGGTGACGGCGATGGCGGGCTCGGGGTGGGATCTGCAGCCGCTGTGGATCCAGGATTCATCCAATGTACGTCTTTCTTTCATTTCTGCGATGCCCCGTGCGGGGGAACAGAACACTGACGAATCCCCTTTTTAGTACGCGCTACTATTCCCTGGGGAGTGCTTGGCTGACCTGGGTGTGGCGGGTGTCGCATCGTCGAAAGACTCCGTGTGGGCACTGTACATGCGTGCGGTGCTCCTATGGAACAGCTGTCTGCGCGCGCAGCGCAATGCGACCGCGGGGGTAACCATGCCGGAGGAAGAGCCTGGGCGGTTCGCGATGGACGCGTGGGCGGAGATGAACACGATCGAGATTGCGCTTGACCGCCATTCGTGCATGACCGCTACGGGCTTCTCTACCAAGACGCAGGAGGTGCTATTTAAGTGCGTATCTCTCTATGCGTACCGGATGGGGTAAGTATGCTGATGGTGTGAGATAGCGCACGTCTGTGCATCTCTGGCGAGTTACAGCGTTACGTGCCCTTGTCGATTGGGTAAGATTCTCTAATCACGAGACGGCTTGCCATTCGTGTTAACGGTGCGGCCTGCAGGACACACGGCTGGCTTTACTTTCGCGAGAAGGCGGAGAAATGGAGTACGCTCATCGAGGTCTTCCGACCTACTAAGGATTCATTACTGACACGTCAATGCGCCAGTGATCAACCAGTTACACGTCGCGGTGTACTTCACACAGTGCCTGCGCAACCCTCGCGCGACGATCACGAACCATGCGCGGCGCAACTTTCTCGTCGCCTGGATTCTTGCCCAGATCGTGCAGTACGTCAGATCCCCCTTCGCATGTCCGTCCGGATCTGATTCTTGGACAATTGCAGGGCGCTCCGGCTGTGGGAGGCGGACCACACGATGAGTGTCGCGCTCGACGTCGCGCGGACGTTCGCGCCATGCGCGGAGTACTATTTGCGCCTATGGCCGGCCGCGGGTAAATCCGTCCTAAGCCCCAAGAGATGTTCTAATGCTGATTTTTATTCCTGAAGGCCAGCTGAGCGAATACGAGAGGATATACGCGCCGCTGGTGGCGGGGTGCACAGAGGCAGGGGTCGAGGCGCCTGCGCGCATCATCCCGCTGGCGAACTTGGCACGAGGGGCAGTGCTATAATCAGACTGGAAGCCTAGGAGATTGGGTATTCCGTTTGATGTATCCCTCGCTCCCTTTGACTACTTCGTGCACCCGTCCCTGGTGTTATCTGACCACTCATGATGGAAACAATCGTATTTCGCACCGGGATGCAGGGGTTTGTGTTGCACGAGCTCGTGCTTTGACGGAGTCACGGTGACACCCATGCAGTCAATACGAGGACATTACAGGGCTACCAACGCTTGCTAGCCAATGACACACGAGGAGGCTGACACTGCAAGAGTCATGCGAGTGAGTACCGACCCGCCTTTTCCTCAAACGGGCAAGCCGACGCGGACGTCGAGGTCAGTCTCGAATGCAACGCTCCTCCCTATAACAACCTTCCTCCCCGCCGCTCTCGCTCCTCACCTACCTTTCCCACCTACCATCACCCACCCCCACCCCCACATTCTTCCCCCGCGTTCACCATGTTCTCCTTCACCTTCTCCAAGTCTTCTTCTTCTTCTAGCTCCGCCCCCGCCCAGCGCAGGTCGCTCGGGTCCAAGGTCGACAAGCAGACGATCAGCTTCCCGCAAGCGTACGAGTGGCCCGCGTTCCAGCCGCAGCCGCTTGTTCCGAGGCGCGTTCAAGTCCAGGAGCCCGCGCCGGCGCCGCCCGTCCGGGTGGTGCTCGACGACAGGCGGGGCCGGGAGGAGAGCGACTTCAAGGCGCTCGGGGTGCAGCTGATCTCGTTCCGGGATGCGAAGTTGCGCACGGAGCTTGTTTACGGTACGCTCCGCTGCCATGCTCAGTGAGGATCTGATTCTTCCCCCCCGTCGCCTGGGGGCGGGGGCTGTTATGTGCTAGGTCCCTTCTTCGACGTCAACCCAGCGCGCGCCTCAAGACCTCCGACCGGATGACTGGGATGGCTCTCTTGAGTGAGGGCCAGGGGAAGGTGAGGCTGACAGCTGCGACGGGAATATACGAGTGATCGGGGAGTCATGACCCCCAGGATCTCGGTGACCTGCCAATGCCCGACGCCATATTCAGTCTCTCGATATCCTATGCACTTTTCGTTGCTGCTTTTTATTTCACACAGGCATCTTCCCGGCAAGATGACGACGACGAGGACCCCCAGGACCCAGGATCAGGCGTTAGCGAGGTTGGCCGAGGGCTTGGATGACCCGTCGACGTCAGCCTCCCTAGCACTGCCACGTAAGTATTCTCCCCTTTTCTGGGTTCTATCTTCTCGTCTGTGCTCCGTTTTTCTGGTCCCTCGTCGCGTCCCGTCTCTTGCTCTCCCCGGTCTCCGATCGTCGTCTCTGTTCACCGGCTCTCTGTTTGCTCTCGTTGTCTCCGTTCTCGGTCGTCCCTGTTCTCGTTGCTCGCGTTTGCGTTGATTCGGTCCCCCTTCCGGTCCCGTGTTCTTAGTGTCTCCTTCTGTGCTTTTTCTGTGCGGCGGTCTGAGGTGGTGCGGCGGCGGCGACCAGGGTCGCACGGTTCAGGGGATGGCGCCCCCCTGTTCCGCTGCCTCATTGGTCGTCGTCTCTGTTGGAGTGGGGATGGGGGATGTGTGTGTAGGCGGTGTACACGGCGAGAGGAGGGAAATTTGGGGGTTCAGGCCTGCCCTTCTACTTCTCTCCTCGTCGTGTATGTCGTTGACTTGCGGCGGGCCGCCGCCGCGCGACAAGAATCAAGAGGGGGTCAGGCCTCTTCCTCTTGGTCCTCGTCGTTTCGCGACAAATCTTATTTATCTTTCTTTGTGTCTTCTGTCCATGTGTGGCTGGTGTGGTATGACATTGCGCACGTTACACATGGGGGATTGTTCGGTTTTTGTAAGGGGACCCGCCGGCCACGGGCGCCTATTCCCGAAATTGTCTTAAGAGCAAAACGGCTAGGAAGCCCCAGCCAGTACAGAGTTGTTGTCGTACACTGTGAAATATCGACAAGGATACATTGAAATATCGTCCATAATGAATTCGAATGTTAAAATTCCCCAGGGAATCATGGATTCGCCCGCGGCTCGTACGCAGGCAGAGGCTCCGGGTCCCGCCCGTCCTCAGACCCGCCCCATTCCCCACCCCCTGCGCGCGGATTCCTCCCCGACATCGTCGCGAGGAGGCGCTGCGCCAGCCCTACTGGGAGCCGGAGCAGCACCGTATTCGAGTCTTCCGCTGACGGCGCTAGGTTCGGGAGTGTTCCTGCGTCGCGTGGACGGCCCCGGGTACGTCCCAGGGGCGCCGCACTAGTGCCCTTCTCCGGATCGCTCGAGGCGGCATTGGGACGCACGTTATCACCGTCTTCCGCTGGGGGATTGTGGATGTGCAGCCCGCGGACAGGCTCAGGCTCGAGTGCGCGACCCATGTCGCTACCATCTTCAGCGACTGCGCTGCTCTGTCCCGACCTCCCCGAGATCGCGGTAGAGGGTACTGAGACTAGCGAGGGTGACCCTCGCTGCATCAGCATCGACGCGCCGTCCTCTCCTTGAGGCCATCCACTACGCGGCTGCGTAGTCTCGCTAAGCCCTAGCCCTGCGCTCCTGTACTCCCTGACGCCATCACCGTCGATCGATTCTCGAGCTCTCGTGTGCGCGAAGCGGCGCGCACGAGATCTCCTGCGCAACCAGAGGAAGAACAGGACTGCCGCAACCACGGCGCATAGGCCGAGGATAATAATGATAGCGAGGAGGGCGGCCTTCGAGATCCCTGAAGGAGACTGGCCTGAGGCGGCTATGGGGGTCTGCGAAACTCCTACGCTTAGTGACGCGCTCGACGAGGCGGGCGTGCTATCGGTGGACGTTGCATCGGGGGCCGCGGTCACAGAAGGAGCGGCTGAAGATGTAGTCGAATGAGTAGTTGAACTTGCGGTTGAGCTCGGACGGGAGGAGACAGGGTCGGTTGCGGTGGGTGAGGAGGAGTTCGGCACGGTTCCGGTTGTAGTTGAAAAGGTGTGCGTTCCGCTGGCAGTGGATGCGGAGCTAGCGGGCAAGGCTTGGGTGACGGAGAGAGAGACTGTCAAGCCCTGTTCGCTCCGCGTGAGTGATCGGAGCAGAGATGGAATGACTGGTCTTGAGTGACTCACGACAGCAGCACAGGTGCTTGTGAGGGTGTCCTCTGCCTGTTGTAGGTCGGCGCCAGTGCAAGAGACTGCGAGGCAGCTGCTGAGAGTGGCGAGGTAGGTTTGTGATTGGCAAAGGCAGCTGTTGTCGGTTGCGCTACAGCTGCCGAGGTCCGCAGAAGCGATGCAGGATTGAGCACAGTCTGTAATGATATGAGGTTTGTGTGGATGATTAGGTTGATTAGGTTTAGACAATACAGTTTGTTAGCGAGCACGTACCAGGCCAGGCGGTTGTGGCGCCCCAGGACAGGAGGGGATACGAGAGAAGGAGTGTGAGGGCGGCTATGCAGGGCCGGGACATGGTGGTCGAGTGAGAGAGGCCGCAAACCTCGGGCGCGAATGCATGTAGCACATATCGAGGGATGACACCTCATGGGGCCCACTCGGTGTGCATCACTTGGAGATGCCCACGATGTCCGCCCCATCCGGTTGCCGAGCCTCGAGAAGTCGCGGTCCCTTGTACTACTGCAAGTCACCATCAAGTTCACCGCTATCATCTCCGACGAGCATGGCCCTGGCTACAACATCATCATGTCGAAAGCCTGGAGCTGCATCTGATGATAAATTCGGACCCGTGCCAGGTGAGATTAGAAGAACATGGCGCACCAGGAGGACGCTCGAGAGTACCTTAAGCCTGTTTAAGAGAGGTGACGTCCTGATTGATCACCGAGATCGTCCGAAACTGACCGCAGCTTGGACTATCCCATGCAGCTTGATCACTAGGACTCTCTTCCCTAGCGACCAAATGCGATGGATATCAGCGCCTGGGACCGTATGGTCTCCTGTGGATGGCCCGTGCGAAAACTGCCAAACGGTCGGACTTGGCACCAGTGTCGCGTGGCTATGATTCTCGTCTGCGGAGGGTCCGTCGGAGGTGAGTGCAAGGCTCAGCACTGCCCCAGCGTACTCAACAAAGCGCCGCCACGTTCCATGCACCGAGTCGGCCGTTTCCGTGAGCCAACATGCATAGACGCCCATCTTCGTTTGTACTTTGTGCAACTTGCCACTACTAACGACTGCACGACCATGGATGTCAGACGATACACGACTTCTTAGGGAAAACCGAAAGCCAGCAAAATTGTATCATGGTCAGTTTCATGATGCACCGGTGAAGTACTTCCCAAACGGTGTCGACACCTAGTAAGCTGGCAGCTCTGCCCCCGCAGTGGCCCGCTGCGGCGCCACGACCGCTACCGGTCCTGGCAGCCGCTTGGACCGCCCACGTTTAAGCCATGGACGTGAGTACATGATGTTCCAGTGGCTAACCGTGTGCTTTGTCCCCCAAGTACCTAATTTAGGGATCAAAGCGACCTCCGGCACATGCTGCAGCCCATTGTGCGCGAATATAAAGGTCATGGCACCTTCCGAACCACACCGCCAGCAATTTAGAAGCATACCACGAGCATCCCCGACATCGACACCAAGCCGCAAGACTAGCCAGCAATAACCGACGCCATGGCCCACCACGACAAGCTCACTTCGCTGACGAATTATCTCTCGCAGGCGTACCTCCCACCACTCATCATAGACGAAGAGCTCCCGCAGAATGAAGGCTCTGCTAATCCGTGGCCAAGAATCCACGAACTCGACATTATCGAGAACAACGTGCGCCTTTGCCAGGTGGTCACGAAGATCCCTCTAGAGGTGCTCCAACACGCCGTCCGCTCTTGTAAGCAATCTCCCCATGCCGCTCCCCAAATGCACCGCACTCGAGCGGGTCTAACCACCACCCACAGACTACGCGGGCTTCGACAACCGCCTGCGCGTCGACTGGGCGAACACGCGCCTCACGCTGCCCTGCCCGGGCATCACCGTCATGTCCCGCCGCGACATGTCGCACCTCTTCATCCAGAATTCGCACGACTTCCTCGAGGCGCTCGACCGCTTCATACTCGGCACGACAGCGGAGGCACTGCGCACGATCGAGGGCTGCCCGTTCGACGAGGACACGCTGAAGTTCGTGCGCATCCCCGTGCATGGCGCGGTGCATGGCGCGGTGGATAAGAAGCGCCTGCTGTGGTGGGTCCACACGTTTGGGCCGCAGGACCGGGTGAGTCGGTTGCGCTTGGGCCGGGTTCGAGTTGGGGAGAGAGGCTGACTGGGGCGTGTGTGTAGCCGACGAGCATCTTGCGTCCGGGCATTGCGGTGCTTTCGTTTACGCCGTGGGAGCTCGGGGTCAACGATTTGAAGGAGTTTTCGGCCCGTGCACAGGTGAGCTACTCCAATCTGACCTCACCCACATTCGATGTGCTTACATATGACACTCTAGTTCGCACCGAATGAGTTCCAGAGGGACAACGTTGTGGGCAAGCCTTGGTCGAACGCTCTGAAGGCTTGGGCGATGGTGCGTCTCCGCCTCTTGCCCTCTTTCTACGGTGTTGCTCACTCGAGGTGCAGGCTTACGACTCTTGCCGGGTGAGTGGTTACCGTTGGTTCGTAATCACCACGTATGATCAGTGGGTGTTCGGCACCTGGAGTCTAGGTGCGTGCCAGGGTAATTTGGCTTGGATAAGCTTACTTACGCGATTTATCAGACTGGACAGGAGCGGAGGTAACGGACCCGGTACCATTCGACAAGACACATGGCATGAGCGTCATCGAGATGCTCACGTTTTGGATGGAGTGCGGTCGGCAAAAGACGATGCTTTGGCAGATCTCTGCGGTACGCACTTGGATGCAGTCTCGGCCACGATGAGATAGCTGACATTACCAATCTTGCAGGATATGCCCCGCAGATATTGAAGACTCACCAATGAGCCTAATGAGCGGCGCGAACGACCTCCTGATTGATACTTATGACTTGACGCTACCCGTATGTTGCAACGGAAACAATATGTCCCTATGATATCTATGCTATGTTACACATCCACGAACACGTCGTCTGCCTATCCTACACATCCATCTGCTACTGCGCGACGCCTTACGCCACCAACGCATGGTCCCACACGAACCGCGCACACTCCTTCACCATCGCAGCCGAGAACTCGTGCCCCACGCCCGGCTCGACGATCACCTCCTTCACGCCCTGCGGCCCGACGTCCAGGCCCTCGACGAACGCCTGCGCGCTCGTCCACGGCACCTTCTTGTCGTCCTGCCCGGACAGCACGAGGATCTTCTTGCCGTGGAACGGGTTCGACGCGTCGGGCGCGGTGTAGGGCGCGGTGCACGGGTCTGCGCGCGCGATGAGCGCGAGGAGGGAGGCGGGGAAGTAGGGCGGGCCGACGGGGAGCTTGTGGGAGCGCGCGCGGCGGGACATGAGCGCGAGGTAGTCTGGGCATGCTGAGAGGGTGCATGTCAGCTGCAGCGTTGCCGAAGTCGAACGAATCGTGCTCACCGATGATTGGGACGGCGATCTTGATGCGCGGCTCTGTGAGGACGTCAGTTCAAATTCATGCATGCATCCTCAAATGTCAGCATACCGTTGCGGAGCACGATCCAGGTAGCGTGCCCGCCGAGACTCTTCCCGATGCACAGGAACTGTGAGATCGTCCGCTCCTCATTGGGGAAGAGATACGAGGGCAGGAAGTCGATCAAGTATGACACGTCTTGTGCCGTCCCCGCTGCACATCGTCAGCCAGACATTTTTGGACCATCCGGAGGTGCGCGGATGCTCACTTTGAATCGCGTACATATCAATGCTGTAGGTATTGAGTTAAGATATAGACTTGTCGCACATACATGCAAAGATGTACTTACGCATGGCGGTCGTTGTTCTGCGTCGGATCGTCAAACCAACCTTGGTTCGCCTGCTTCTCGACCAGCCTCTTTCCGTGGTTACGATGATCCTACGCCCCGCTCGTCAGCCCGCCATCCACACCGCCCATCGCCGCTCATCCGCTCACCAAAGTCACGATGTATAAATCCTGCGCGTCCCCGCTGTGCTTCGCGCGGCGCGCGTGGATGCCGTCGAAGATGCCGAGCATGAACTCCTCCATGCGCAGCGCGCTCCCGTTCCGCCCGTGCAGAAGGAACGCGATCGCGACGGGCGCGTTGGGCTTCGTCGCCTTGGGCTGCGAGTACACGTTCACCGTCAGCCCGGCGATGACGAAGGTCTGCTTCTTGGGCTCTGGGGCTTTCTTTGAGAATAGCGGCATCGTGAGGTGCGCGTTGTTGGTGGGCTGTATGGGAGTGCTTGTTGGATGAGTACCCGCGAACTGGCTGGGGAAACTTCACGATGCGTGGCGGTGGGCGGACGCAAGGATGTACAGCCAGGCTAGAGACTGGTTGAATGTATACTTATCTCCGTACGTCATGGTTTGCACCCCGAAGCGGAAGGCGTATGCAACGTGCACAGCCTCCGCCCGCATCCGCCGCCACCGATCGACCCGTCCATCTCACTGATCTCACCTCGGTGACGTCCATCCGCAATGCCGACCGCCGCTCTATCCCCTCGCGACGGCACCCATCTGGGGCACGAATGAAGGGCGGAGCCCGGGAGTGGAAGAGAACCAGAACACAGTCGCGAGGAGTCTAAAATGAGGGTATATTCCCATTCCACAGACAGTCAGTAAGATCGTGAAAGCTTCGGCAGGACAGACGTCCTGCGAGGCGACAAGAGTCCAAGAGACAAGGGGGATTCAGCTACAGATGAAGTGTCTATGAACGTGACAGAATGTTGAAGAGAAGAGAAGATGAAGGAGAACGTCGCAGGTCGTAAGACGTGATGAAGAGAAACATAGACCACAAGACAGAGACACAGAAAACGACGGCGCAGACGCAGTCGTCACGTCGCGGGCAAGCATGCTACAGGGAGACGGGAACAAGGTGCCAAGGAACATCGGCGGAGCGGAAGACTCCTACCTTGGGCAAACAGCGTCCTCGAGGGGGGATGGCAGGCGGACAACAGTAGCGTAGTGCGAGCCAGCGAGCGCGAGCGTCCGTGCCGAGCCGTACGTTTTGGGGGAATGTGGGATGTACTATGTGTGTGTTGCGATAGCGTGGGCTGTGTGCCGAAAGGACAGAACAGAGAGTATCAAAAACCGAAACCAAGGTCCATGCGTCCTTCTCCTTCTCCAGCCTATATGTCAGACGTCTCTTCCTCTCATCTCCTCTCCTCCTCCAGGCGCACCAGCGGCGGTCAATACGGCCCTCGGGTCTGGTTCGACGACATCCTTGGCGCGTTCTGGTGGTAGGGGTCGAACTCCGCGCTCGCCGTCCGCGGCTCGTCGTAGTACGGCGAGTTGAGGCTGAGCGTGCTCGCGTTCGCGCCCCACGTCGTGCTTCCATTAGCCTGTGATAGTGGCATGAAAGCACTCGAGTCAGAACTCCGCAATCCACCGCCACCCCCCGCACGCGCCCCCGAGGCCACTCCGCCCGCACCCCCAGGCGCCGCACCCATCGGGTAGGAGAGCGACGACGCCTGCTGGGCGGCCGCGCGCCGGCGCCGTGCCATCCAAATGCCAAAACCCGCACCGAGAATGCCAACGGCCGCGATCGCCGCGATGATACCCCCTACGATTGCTCCCGTGTGCGACGACGACGCGCCGTTGTTGTTCGTGCTCGTGCTGTTCGAGCCCGTGGCGCTGCTGCCCGAGCCGCTTGCGCCGTCCAGACGCACGCTTGCGGGGAGGGTGGACGCCGCCTTGGTCGGCTGCGTCTCGATGTTGCCGCTGCCGACGATCACGTACGAGCCGTTGCTGGGAATGCCGGAGACCGTGACGAACAGGAGGGCAGGGCCGGGCTGGAACAGGTTGGGGTTAGGAGGGAGCTGAGCGACGTGCAGCGTGAGCGAGCCGTCCGAGTTGACGGTGTACGTGTTGTTGAGCTGCATCGCACGCTGGCCCATGTTCATGGCGTGGGTCGTCCAGCCACCACGGATGAGGACGACGGTGGTGTTCTCAGCGGCGTCGTTGGCGGCACCAGAGTAAGCAGAGGCGGGGACAGTGAGGTCGAACGAGTCACCGCCGTACGAGAGGGTCGAAGGCGCGCCAGTGTACGTGGGGCGGTTCGCGGCGGCGAAGTAGTGGGGGTAGAACACCTCAGCCTTGTACGTGGTGGGGAAAGGCGCGGTCAGGTTGACGTCGACGTTGGGGTTCGAGCCAGCAATGAGGACAGATGCGTCGGGGAGGAGGATAGCCGAAGAGTGGTAAAGACGGGCGATCGACGAGGTGTCAAAGCCGGCAGTGGACCAACGCGAGCCCTTGGGCGCGCGGGGGTTGTAAAGCGCGGGCTGACCAACGGGCTCCGAGGCGAGCGACATACCGAGCGGCATCTCAAGAGTGTTAAGGGTGCGGTCGGCGTAACCAGCAGTGCCGTTGGCGCCACCGTTAACGACGAGCAACGTCAGATCGGGGAGGGCAATGAGCTGACCCATGGTACGGCCAACGGGCAGGTCATCGTCCTCGACGTACTCGACAGCAGACCCATCGGTAGGCTCGGGTGTGATCGTGTGGCACTTCTTCGATGAAGGGATAGCCCAGGTGTCGGCGAACGGCCACGAGTAGTTGCCCCAAGAGTAGTCGTCCATGAAGATACCACCGCAGAACATCACCGTGGGCGTGTAGTTGTTGTCGGGCGTCAGGGGCAGCATTGCGTTGGCACCGGAAGCAGGGTACACGCGCACGATCTGGTCGGGCATGTCGGGGAGATCGGTCTCCTCGTTCTGAATGGGATCCCAGAGCACTGAAAAGCGGCGTTAATATGAGATGAGAAGCGTAAGTCGGTGACGCACTCGTAGAGTAGTTGGCCTGGACGAGCATCTTTCCAGACGGCATGAGGTACATCAGGGGGTAGGCGTTCAAACCGGAAGTCTTGACGATGAACGGTGAGGTCTGCTCTTGCCTGCCGTTGGCGGGGAAGAACTCGTAAGTCGGGTTGGCGGCACCACCCTCGGTGGCAGGGTCGACGTTGGGGTAGTTCCGGTTGATGTAACCACCGTTGGTGAAGCCACCCATGAGCACGATCGTACCGTCACCAAGAGGCTCCGCACCCGAGTACCACCGCTGAGACTGCATGGACAGAAGCGAGGAGTTGTCGAACCACTCGCAGTCGGCGGAAGAGAAGTCGTCTTTGCTCGTGCAAGGGTTCAGGATACGGATACCCTTGGTACCGTCGTAGTCGCCGAAAGTGGTGTCGTAAATGCCCTGGAAGGGGTTGTTGGCAGCAGTCTGGTCACCGATGTTACCACCGGGGCCGATAGCTCCGTTACCGCCGAAGGTGGCGAAGGAGCCGTTGGGCAGGTGCATGCCCGACGCGCAGAAAACGTTAGTGGTGACGCCCATGGTCTCGGATGTGCGGGCGGCGATGTCGTAAACGGAACCCATCGCGGGGAAGTTGCCGAACTTCGCCGCGTTGTTTTCTGACTTGTCGAGGATGTAGACTTTCTCCTCGTTACCCAAGAACATCTGCATTGCAAGAGGTGATCCCGCGGGGGATGAACACCATGCGCAGCAGGGAGATGAGTCGGAAGAGACGCACCATCATCGCGCTAACCTGAGTGTCGCCGCCATCCTCAAAAGAACCGGCCGTATGTGACTGAGCGAGGGCAGAAGAGGCCGTGCCGAGGAAAAGGGCCAGCAGCAAACGCTGGCTGTTGATCATGGTGGAAACGGATTAGGAGGACGAGTAGAAGGGGGCCGGTAGGGTAGGTCGAGGACTAATGGGAGTACTTCTGAGCGTCCTGGCTAGGCGAGCTAAAGGAGAGTGGGGGACGGAATCCGTGCGTAGTCGGAAAGGGTGGTGGTGAGGGAAAGGGGAGGGAAGGGGCGGGAGGGGTGGTCGTTGTCTGCACCGCAAACGCCAGCTTTCTCCTTATACAATTCCCCCACGCGTCCCAGCAGCTTACCTAAGCCCTGCCGAGCGCGCGCACAGGGCGTCTCCCCCCGCCAACGCTCCGCCAGACGTCTCTCGGTCGGCCGCGACCTGAGCTCGACCATGATTTCGCACCCGACGTCGTCCCACCCCGCCCTGTGCTCGCTATCCGAGGGCCCGTGCGCACCGTCCCCGACGATGAGCTCTGGCCAACACTTCACCGTTTCAACTTCCTTCTTGTCTCGTCGCCGGGCGCCGGCACCCGGAATCTCTTTCTCGGCCTCTTGGGCCGCGCTCGGCCAAGGTAAAATTAGACCGTGTGTGTATGTATAGACAACGCTCTGCCCTCCGCAACGTTTTGCAACTTGCGCATCGAACGCTATCCATTTCATTGATCACCTTCAGTTCTTCCAGCATCTGCCCAAAACAGAACAGCTCGGCCCCACGGCAGACCAACTCCCCGTTACAACCCGCAACGGACCTGAGCTGCTGAGGCCTCTTCCGCGAACCGCCCCCGGCATATTTGATGCTCGGAAGGAGGTGCTGAACATCCCGGGCGAGCCTGGTTGTTTGGTATAGCCGCCCCTCGCAACCGAACCAACACTCCTCGATGCGGAGTATCGCGGAACTTCCTCACACGGAACGCGTTCACCGCGTCGCGTGTCTTCTCGGAACTGTTCCTCGAGTCGACGCCGAGTGCGGCAAACCGCATCCTCCCGCCTTCGCCTCCCGCACGACAGGTCCTAATCTCTGTTTGGCTGTGCAGCGATTATAAACAGCGTCGTCCTGGCCATTGTCGACCACAGCGGCGCATCGGAACCTCCGTCGATGGTCGCACACATGCGGATCCGCTTGAGGGTGTTGTGCCCGATCCTGCGGGCCATATCGCTGTGAGACTCTTCCGGCCGCACAACGGCCACGCCCAAGCCATGCATCGCGTACTCCCCGAGAATCATGAAATGAGCGCAACCGCTCCCGCGTTCACTCATGATTACTGTATCCTCACGTACACGGCATGGCAGCGGTGAGCAATTACATGGCTCACCTCCAGCCTGAACGCTGAGCGCAGGGCTTGCACCTAGCACGACTACGTGACTCGGCGCCCAGCACGATCGTCGCGCCACACTCCAACTTATGGCCTATGGACGTCACCGTTGGTATGAAGTCAGGAAATCCCTGCCTCAAGGCGAACTCCCGACGTATGTATATACTTTGTATATACTGGTGCCTGAGGCCTGACCGGTATATCATATCAATAGTTGGTGGTGTCGCGCGCGTGCTGCGTCGCAGCCTACGACCCTAAAAATTAACTTCCACAGCGGAGCGCTGCGCGAACGCCGCAAACAGCGGATGACCTCATGCGGGTGCCTGAAAGCGGGGGCGGATGCTGCATATTCATAATCACAACCTTAGGGCGTTCGCATGGCATATATATATGCGACTTTCAAGCTTGTACGTGACTGCGGCGTTTTCGTATGAAAGTCCGAATTTGAGCTTCTAACGCCACACCTTCCTAAAACGGGGCGGTCGTTTGGTATAACATCGGAATAAGCGCCCGTCGCTGACGGCCCCCCTTATGAGATGCGGGAACTCCCCATGTACAATCAGTTTCTCTCTTGGTGGCAGTATCCCAACCCAACATCACAGCTGCCCCACAAATTGCAGGAAAACACAACGCGCCACAGCGGTGCGGGGAGGCGCAAGAGGAAGAGGCCTAACCTCCTCTTGCCCCTCCCCCCGCCGCTGCTCACTTCTCTCAATGACTGCCACGCCGCACACGTAACAAGCCCGTATCATAGTAACCTCGTCCGTATATGAGAATGGGAAGGAAGAAGGAGGGAGCAAGGAAGGAGGGCAGGAGAAGAGTGCGCAGACAGAAGACAATGAAACTCCTATGTGACGCTGGACTCCTAGTGAAGAAACAAGTCGGGGGAGAGTCGTGAACTTAAGAAAGAGAAAGGATACAACGAGGAATGGACGCACGGTATAGGAAGTACTTGGAACGCCGCGAGCCGTATGCGTCGATGATGTACGCGACGAGGAGAGAAGCTCAAGGGGCCAGGCCTGAACCCCCCAAAGCTTCTCTCCTCGCCGCGTAGGCCACCTACGCGCAAGACCCTATGAAGACAGCTATTGTTTCTAACCGGCAGACCAGGAAGACTTGCATGAAGATCTGGGGAGGGTGTATACGAAAGGTCAGTGCTGTCCTGATAGCGAAGAGAGAGAGGAATGGGCACTCACTTCTCGGATTTGTGCGGGGGGAAGGGCCCGTCATGCCCCACCCCCGCTCCGACGGGGACAGCGACCTGAGCAGCAGCGGAACAGGGGGGCGCCATCCCCTGAACCGTGCCAACCCTGGTCGCTGCCACCGTACCACCCCAGACCGACGCACGGACGAGCCACAGAAGGGAGACTGACAAGACACTGAGACCACGGGGCAGGAAAGGGATCGAATCAACGCACGGACGAGCAACGAGAACAGGGACGACCGACAACGGAGACAGCAAGAGCATAGAGAAAGCCGGAGAACAGAGACGACGATCGGAGACTAGGGAGAGCAAGAGACGGGGATCCGACGGGGGACCAGAGAATCAGAGCACAGACGAGAAGATTGAACCCAGACACAGAGAAAATACTTACTTGGCAATGCTAGGGAGGCTGACGTCGACGGGTCATCCAAGCCCTCGGCCAACCTCGCTAACGCCTAATCCTGGGTCCTAGGTCTTCGTTGTCGGCCTTGTCGGTCGTGGTCCTCGTCATCTTCATCTTTCCGGGGAGAATGCCTGTGTGGGGAGAAGAGCAGCGACGAACAATGAACAGAGATATCGAGAGACTAAACACGGCGTTGGGCGTTGGCAGGTCACCGAGATCCTGGGGGTCATGACTCCCCGATCACTCGTATATTCCTGCCGCAGCCGTCAGCCTCACCTTTTCCTGGGTCTCAGTCAAGAGAGCCATCCAGGTCTTGAGGCGCGCGCGATGTTGACGTTGAAGAAGGGACCTAGCACATAACAACCCCCGCCCATAGGCGACGGGGGGAAGATCAGATCCTCACTGAGCATGGCAGCGGAGCGTACCGTAGACGAGCTCCGTGCGCAACTTCGCATCCCGGAACGAAATCAGCTGCACCCCCAGCGCCTTGAAGTCGCTCTCCTCCCGGCCCCGCCTGTCGTCGAGCACCACCCGGACGGGCGGCGCCGGCGCCGGCTCCTGAACTTGAACTTGAACGCGCCTCGGAACAAGCGGCTGCGGCTGGAACGCGGGCCACTCGTACGCTTGCGGGAAGCTGATCGTCTGCTTGTCGACCTTGGACCCGAGCGACCTGCGCTGGGCGGGGGCGGAGCTAGAAGAGGACTTGGAGAAGGTGAAGGAGAACATGGTGAACGCGGGGAAGGATGTGGGGGTGGGGTGGGGGGTAGGTGATGGTAGGTGGGAAAGGTAGGTAAGGAACAGTCAAGCCGGGGAGGCAGGTTCATATAGGGAGGAGAATTGCAACCGAGACTGACCTCGTCGTCCGAGCCGGCTTCACCATTTGAGGTGAGTGCGCGTCGGTACTCACCTGCATGATTTTGGCCGTGTCAGCCTCCTGGCGTTTTATTGGCCGGCTGATGTTGTGCCGTAGACGACACGGTGTTCAGACTGGTTGCATGGAAGAGGGCCTCAGCTCAGTATGATCCCGAGCTCGATGGCGATTGCCACAGGATTCGGCATCGTATGTGGTGTTTAACGGCGCGTGTGCATCTATTCTCCTCAGATGACACAGGGTATTAGTTTGTGAGACAGATACTGATTCTAGCATACGTATCAGTGACGTGGATTTGAAAGAGAATGACTAGAGTATACGGTGTACTCACCCCTGCAGCTCCGTGTCCGGGGAACACGAACAAATCTACCACCGATCACTCAGTATGCCATGATCGTCCCCAAGATGAGGTTATCCACGATCACCAGGCCCGCTGAGATGACCAGCGCTACTCCTTGCATGTGGCCTCAAGCTCAAGTCGTTGAAGGAGTTCGGGCAGCTCGAGCGGTTTCGAAGCAAACACGGATGCTGGGCCACGGTGTTGGCATGACGGTGGTTTGGTTGAGGCGGGCGTCTATGAACGTGTCGACGTTCACTGATACCACCACGTCTCGTCACAGCCCATCGCGATTTCGATGTCAAGGAGGGACGATACTTTCCTTTGAGCGTGTCCGAAACATGGCTATAGATGGGTGAGTACCCTGATTGGTGTGCTCAAAGGTGCTCACAGGTTGGGCAAGGTTTGGCATTAGGCTGTGCGGGTGCACATGAGCTCTCTGTCTACGGTGATGTCCTTAGGCCTGGTAGGTCTAGCCTCTTCCTCGGAATCGGTATACATGAAACATGCAACAGTGCGCTCGGACGTATCCCTGATCTGCTTCTATTTGTGAGCTCTGGGGTGTGCCGGTAACCGGTCAAGCAAGGGCTGAAGAAGCAACTTGGTCGGCCTCGCTCCGCTATGAATTCGATGGGATCATGGCCTATTGCTTCCGCACTTACCGCGATAGATGCATCATTGCGATGAGTGCGGTGTCTACTGACAGGAACACATTGCCTCAGTTGCATCATGGCATTTCGAAGCTCCCCTCGACCAAAACCGTCATAAAATTGTGGGTACATGCACTGCACCACGCCGTGCACACTCTGAGCATCTCTCTATAAACGGTTTAGCCCACCTCCCCACCTCCAGAAACACTAGTGGCTGCCCCCGCGTTCGTCCTCGCCTTCCGCTCCTCAATCACCGCATGCCAAAACGGCTAGGTACGTAGCCTTTCGAGCATTGCTGTGATACCACAATCAGCGCAAGGATTAAATCAAGTGTTACAGGCTGTTGATTTTGTCGCCCCTGCATCTACAAGCATGCTCGCCTCCAACACCGGATCGTCATCCTCGGCACTGGATGTGCAGGTTACGGATTTACCTATGCAGTCTCCACTCTCGAGCTTTGGGACATCCATACCCTCAACGTGAGCGTCCGTGACTACTCGCGCTGGTCTAACACGGACGTGACTTACCCTTCTATTTGCTGGCAGTTGGGTATATCTGACTCTGCTACCACGATTCCCCCCTCTGCCTTCAGGAGTCACCTTTCCACCCGGCTTCGGAACGCTGCGGGAGTCGCAATGGGGGTCTGGTCCGTCCACCTGGGTTCGGCCAGCGGAAAGTCATAGCGCGGCGGTCACTCCGACTTCGGATGGGGCCACCTCAAGCTCGGCCGCGGCGGGCACTTCGACCTCGGATGGAATCGCCCCAAGCTCCAGCGGCGACACCGTGGCCCAACGACCCCACTCAGGTCCTTCGACGACGTTGATCATCGCTCTTTCCATCTCAATCGGACTGTTCCTCGCAGCTACGGTAGTGCTGCTCATCATCCTGAGGCGACGCCGCGCTCGGCGAGCCGCAGAGCACTCGCTCCAGGCTCCCCTTCCCTACGACCGCCTCGAAGCTGGAGAGCGGAAGTCCGACGAGGGGCTCATTCCCAGTCAAGCGCGTAACCTATCCGGTGGACGATACCATCGGCGAGGACGTGCAGGCGACGCGCGTCCATCAAGGAACAGCGTAAACCGCAGCACCGCGTCGATTTGCTCAGCCACCATCTCGGACGTGTCACAGGATGATAACCTTCTCCGGGAGGTTAGCACGATGGTCCGCAAGGGAAGTGTGCTAGCGGATATTGGAAGCCCCGTAGGTCCCGGGGACGACCCGTCGCATTCCACCCCCGAGCCTATTCCAACCCGAGCGGAATCGCAACCTAGTGGCGACTCTACACATCCTCAAGCCGCAGGTGCGAAACCATCGCCTCGACCACGAGAGCCTCCCGCTGTGCCGAGCGCGGATCGTCCGGACACGGTCCTCCTCAGACTTCCCGCGGAGCTTGCTCATCGCGTGATGGTCACGATCGCAAGCGAAGCAGCTCAGGGGGGCGGGAACCCCGGAACGTTGCAGGACTCGCAGGACTCGGAACCTCCACCCGCGTATGAGTCTCATCCTGCGAACAGGGAGGCCCCTCCGCCGGGCTGAGACGCGTACAGCTTGTATCGAGCGATGGACAGTGCAACGATGGATAATTTCTTGTATGTATAGGACGCTATCCAGGGCAACGGCCATGATCATGCTGTATATAATCCCGAAAAGGTATGCTGATAAATGTGGTCAAATCCGAGGGTTTTGCGATCGGACCTTCGGCGGCATAGGCGAAGGTCCTACATTGGCGTGGAGGTTTGGCTCGGGCGTCTATGAACCTGTTTGACTGATACCACCACGTCTCATCACACCCATCGTGACTTCGGTCTCAAGGAGGGACGGTACTTTCCTTTGAGCGTGTTCAAGATGTAGCTTCAGATGGGTAAGTACCCTGATTGATGTGCTCCGGGGCGCTCGCCGCTCACAGCTTGGACAAGGTTTGGCATTAGGCTGTGCGGGTGCACGCTGGCATGTGCTCTTCGTCTACGGTAATGTCCTTGGATCTAGCCTCCTTATCGGCCGAGCACGGGCGCAAGAACCAAGTCGGCCTCAGGCTCGCTCCGCTAGTCCGAATTCGATGGGAGCATGGTCTACTGCTTCTGAACTTGTCGAGGTTTGGAAGCGGTGCCTACTGACAGGAACACATCGCCCCACCTGTATTGTGCATCATGACACTCGAAGCTCCCCTCCACCAAAAGTGTCAAAAATTTGTGGATACCTGCACCGCACCACGCCTTGCTCACTTTGAGCATCGCTCTATAAACAGTTTAGCCCACCTCCCCACCTCCAGAAACCCCAGTGGTTGCCCCTGCGTTCGTCCTCGCCTTCCGCTCCTCAATCACCGCATGCAACAACGACTAGGTACGTCTCCATTCGAGCATCGCTGCGACACCGCGATTATCTCAAGGCTCGAACCAAGTGCTGCAAGGTGTTGATTTTGTCGCGTTCGCATCTACCACTGCGACATGTTCGCTTCCAACACGGGATCGTCATCCTCGGCACTGCATGTGCGGGTCACGCATTCACATATGCCAACTCCTTTCTCGAACTTTGAACCATTCACATCCTCAACGTGAGCATCCATGACTATTCGCGCTAGATGAACACGGACTTACACGTCGGTTTGCTGGCAGTTCTGTATATCCGACTCTACTCCCACGCGAATTCCCTCAGGCTCCGGACCCCTCGGGGTTCCCCTTTCCGTCAGGTTTTCCATCGCAACTGGCGTCACAATGGGGGTCTATATGGTCCACTGCCCTGTCTCAGCCAGCGAATACCCAAAACGCGGCGGTCACTTCAACCTCAGATGGGACCACCTCACGTCCCTCGACGACGTTGATTATCGCTCTTTCCGCTTCACTTGGAATATCCCTCGTAGCTGCGGCGGTACTACTCATCGTCTTGAGGCGACGCCGCGCTCGGCGAGCCGCCGAACACTCGCTACAGGCTCCCGTTCCCTATGGCCGCCTCGAAGCTGGAGAGCGGAAGTCCGACGAGGGACTCATTCCAAGGCATGCGCGTCGCCTATCTGGTGGACGATACTATCGTCGAGAGCATGCACGCGACAGCGTAAATGGCAGCACTGCGTCGATTTGCTCAACCGCCAACTCCTACGTGTCGCAGGATGGTACTCTTCCCCAGGTGATTAGTACGACGGTCCGCAAGGGAAGTGTGCTGGCGGAAGCTGGGAGCCTCCTAGGTCCCGGGGACGACACATCGCATTCCACTCCCGTGCCTCCGTCGCATCCCACCCCCGAGCCTCCATCGCATCCCACCCCCGAACCCGTTCCACTCCACGCGCAATCGCAACCTACTGGCGACTCTACACATCCTCAACCCATGAATGCGGAACCATTCCCGCAGCTGCGAGAGCCTCCCGCTGTGCTGAACATGGATCGTCCGGACACAGTCCTTCTCAGACTGCCGGCGGAGCTCGCTCATCGAGTGATGGCCACGATTGCAGGCGAATCTGCCCAGGGACGCGAGGACTCCGGAGCATTGCAGGATTCGCAAGACTCGGAACCTCCACCTGCGTATGAACCCCGTTCTGCGGACATGGAGGCGCTTCCGCCAGGCTGAGACGCGTAGAGCTTGTATCGTGCGATGGACGATGCACAGATGTACAACTTCTTGTATGTATAGAACGCTCCCCGGGACTATGTTGGGGGTGCCCGCGGCACAACCTTTCGTATTGACATGACACTACGACTCACACGATCAGGCATGCGGCATATATACGAGGCCACTGAACGAACTTTCTTCATGGTTTGAGTACACTGGTATCCAATCCGATCTCCGCCACTGCAGCGTACCATCATTGCGCTCACATTGCGTTCATGTTTCGCCCTAGCTCATACCTCTCAAACCCCACGTCTACTCGCGATAGTTTGAGAATTGCGCGGGCGCCTGCTCATGCAATGCATCATGCGCCCATCGTCTTAATCTGCCAAACGTTATGCCACACAGGGTGGTCCGAGAAGACCAGTCCGCTCTCACACTCACAGCCTCCGGGTTCTTCGAAGTTCGCCCTATCGCACAGATAAAATGGCATATGAGGATCAGGTACTATTGCCGGTATCATGCGTTCCTCCACCCTCCCCAGGCTCGTCCTCTGTTTCATCGCCCCGTCGCCCCTCTTCGCTCATGTAGTACGCACGCAATATTCTTGGCCAAGTACGTCCAGCAACACCTGTACTATCAAGTGAGACACAGACTCACGGAATACTCCTCAGATTGCACTGAGTCGTGTCGGGAGAGCAACGTTCAGTCATACGGTGGAAGCGTCTGCGACTCGGCGTCGACTAGCAGCGTTTGCATATGCCCCAACCAGGCCGCAGCCATCGCGTTGCACGGGTGCTTAGTGAGCGATTGCACAATATATGACCAGTTCGTCGAGGCAGAGGGCGCATTCCAGGCAGATTGTGCTGCCCAGCTGGTGAGCCTTTATAGACTACTCCATTGCCCTAGCCATCCTTGACCGGAGGGATTGTGAACAGGATCCACAGCCGTCGTCCTCGAGTGCAACCTTGAGCCTTACAACGTCATCTGCTGTCGCCCATCTGGAGACGGGTGCTGCATCACCTCCTTCCTCTTCCTCCCACTCGGGCTTGTCGAAAACAGCCATTCTGGCTATCGCCATCGTGCTGGGTGTTTGCGCCGCGACTGCTTGTGCTTCGTTCCTTTGGTGGCGTCGCAGAAGAAGCCGCACCGGACGCTGGGCGCGGAGCGAGTCCATTGATGACGAGGCAGTTAAGGAATATCACGCCGAGAGCGACGGTGCTCCTGCGTGTCGTGAATGGAGGGCGGTGGATGCGGCGCCTGTTACGTTCGACCAAAGGAACCCCTTCGACGATGACGCCGGAAGCCCGGCTGAAGAATCCTGGCATCCTACCGAATCGCTCGACGACTCCAGTATGAACGCTGAACATGGCAGCGACATGGGCGAAAGAGACGTGGACCTCCCTCCCTCTCAGGCTCGCAAGCATTCTCGCACCGCGGGGCCGCACAGGGACGCGGAGGACCCGTTCGCAGACCCCCAAGGCGCGACGCCGCTCCCGCTGGACCAGGATATCGCGGACACACGTCTCCAAGAGGATCGGAACACGATGGTACTCCTGCGAGTGCCGTTGGGGGTTGCGAAAAGAGTCCTCGCGGCCATGCATGCTGGACGTTCCGGTGGATCGGAGGGAGAGGGAACATCAGAGGAAGGAGACCGTCGGGACTCGGAGACGTTGCCTGCGTATAGCTCTCCATCTTCTCTTGAGTTAGGCAGATCGGAGCCTTCACAAACGTGATGTTCGTGTCTGTGTATCTATAGCGGATTCATGCGGTCAAACAGCAACGGTACCTTTGACAGCTCTGAACTCGTGTGCACCTTCGTTGGAGCGGACAAAGCCGTGAAATCCTGGAATCGACAGCGAGTAGATACGACATCTGTACCAGCGACAGAGGCCATGTTCGCGGACACTCAGAGCTTCTTCAAGCTCTCCAAGAGCACATTCATGCCCTTCCCGTCCGCAGCCTCGATCTCCTTCCGCGTATTTGCGCCAAACCACCCCTTCACCGTCTTCCGCTCCTCCGCCGCGTCCTCGTGCTCCGCGAGCTGCTCGCACAGCGCCGCCACGACGAACGCGCCCTCCGCCTTCGCCATCGCGACGGTCGGCTCGCGCCCGACTATCCGCACGAAGCGGCCTGCGAAGTCGCGCGCGGAGAAGTGTGGCGCGCGCTCGACGGCGCGCGTGCTGTGTGAGAAGTGTCCGCCTTGGAGGAGCGTCTTGTAGAGGCGTGAGGTGTGCGGGAGAGAAATAGGGTGTGGGGATGCGGGATCGGTGGAGGGGTAGGGCGTGGAAAGCGCCTGGAGGAGCGTGTCGGAGGCGGCAGATTTGTCTGCAGATAATGCGCGTGAGTGGTGAGGTCACTATATATGAAGACGCAGGGCAGAGGGGACGTACCGCCCTCGGTGTCGAGCATGATCTCGCAGACGACGAGACTTCCGCCAGTATCGCGCGCGACGTCGGCGCCGCTCTGTGCTATCCACTGGAGCAGACCTTCGCTCGCCGCTTTCCGGATCTCGGACGCACGCGTCGCTTCCTCCTTTTTGCTCGTCTTAACGCGGATAGGGTCCGTCTCGGCGAGCGTCACGATTTGCGCAGGGGTGAAGTGCCGGCGCGTGCGCGGGGCGACGAGGTAGATAATCGACCGCCGGCCTTGAGAGGAGGTGTATAATGTGGGTGCTGAGGCCACGATGTCGGCAACGAGAGATTTCGCTGTTAGCTTGGTATCACTAAAGGAGCGAGGGTGTTAGGGCGGACGTATGGAGGGATTGGATCATGCGTACTCGATGATATCCAGGGCGGAGAACAGCACGAGTTGTGCTTCGTCGTCCTTGCACATCCGCTCAACGTGCGGCTTGATAGCCTTGACTATGTGTTTCCGGTCCTATGGTTTTGGTAAATCATGGGAACAAGTGAGTGGTTGTGTAGATTACACACCTTGGCTGAACCCCAAGCGATGAATTCGCGCACTACGCGACTACCGTCTTTTGTGTGCACCATCTCCGCAAGAGCATCCTGGCAGCTACACAGGCGTCAGTATGGGCGCGATTGAGGATAATTCGAAGACGCACGTTTCGAAGATCTCTCTCCGCGCCTTCTCGGCCTCTGCCTCATCCTCCGTTTCGCAGACCGCAGAAAGGTATTCCCAAGTCGCCCGATGCACGATAGCATGCGCAACGGCACCCTTGTCAGGGTTGTTGAAACTGTTTCCGACACGGACCATGTCAGAATCTACTTCTGGCGTCGCGGTAGATGCAGACCCACATAGTGACCAGGTTGTCTTTCAACGATGCCAAGACACGTCTCCGACGGTCGCCCTCGAGACCCTCCATGAGCCCTTTCAGGCCCTTCTTGGAGCGCTCCTTCTCTTCCTCACTGCCGGCAGTGACAGTGAAGAGACTGGCCTCCTTGCCGTAGAAGTCACGCAGCAGGAGTGATCGCTCGTACGCGTTCGTGTAGAGCTCGAATGCGTCCGCCAATACGCTTGACGCTTCGCGGTGCAGGAGCATGCGAAGGACGTGCCCCTGGAACTCCCGCAGGATTGGAGCGCGGTACGAAGGGCAGAGACGGATGAGCTTGGTGATCAGGAACTACAACGGTAGACTATTAGTATTTGTATCGTGTAGGTGTTCAAAATGCGCACCTTGGAGTATTTACTCTGCGCGAGTTCGCGGTACTTGCCATTCAGCTCCTCCGCGATCTCGTTCCGCGCCTTCTGGTCGCCGTACTTGACGGCTGTCTGAACGATACGGCTTGCATCGTGCTTGAAGACGATGTCTTTGACCCTGCCACGAATGATCTCCATGAGCTCGTCAATGTGTTTGGTGCGCTCAGCCTTCTTAAGGTTCTTCTGTCGGGCAGCAGTCCATGCACGCTTGGCATCTACGAGGAGCTCCGAGTGGGGCTTTGCAGCCTTGCGCTGCTCTTGGAGGACCTTCTGCGCTTTGTGGGACTCTCGCGCAGCTGTATGACGATGCGCTAAGTACATCCTGCTCTGGACTGTAGGCAGAGTTAGACGGACCATTAGGATCTTTGGGCATTGCCGAGACCTCTGTCTCGTCGACCTCCATCTCATCAACGGCCTCCTCTAGCGCATCTTCATAGACGTCGTCCTCCGAGCTGTCTGCGCTGTCTTCGACGAGAGCGCGGGTTACTGGCTTGCTCCGTTTCTTAGCTTTTGAGTCGGTGGCCTTGTCCAGGTGAGGTTTCTTCGTTTTCGGCCCAACCTGGGAGGCGGCCGGGCGCTTTTTCATTCCTTTCGTGGCAGCAGAAGGCATGAGAGAGGCTTGCGCACGCAAGGAAAGCCAGGAAATGCTGCTAGGAGAGGAGGTCGGCGGAGTGAACGGCTGAGCAAGAGGCGAAATGAGCGAGTTCAAGTGAATGGGCGTCTACCAAAACTTTCGATCGAGTTGGGCGCCAAATGGCCGGGCCGGGGTCCCGGAAGTCAAGACATTCGCGGTTCCTCGAGCGCGGAAAGCGCAAGTGCTATAGCAGAGTACAACGTTACATCCTTAGAACAAAGCAGGAGAAAAGACAAGATGTTATGCTACAAGCGGAGAAGTGCACAAAACTAACGACAACAAGTGGAAAGGGTACATGGGGTATGCGGTTGCCGCCTATTTCACGATCGGGTTGACGCCACGCGCAGAGAGATACTCCTTCGCAGCCGTGGTACTCTGCCCAGAGGTTAAGTTCATTGAGAAACGGAGAGCGGCAGGTAGTACTCACTAGACCCTTGATGAGATCATAAATGCTCTTGTCGTGATATCGCAGACTCGTAGCAGGGTCGGTGTATGGACCCTACAGAGCAGCATTTGGTTAGGCATGAATCAGCGTAGGAGGCGAATTATATCCAACCTCAAGCCCGGTGATATCACAGTACCGCCGCTGAGGAAGGACGGACGGAGGGGCCTCAATTGACGCGTCTGCCATGCCCAGTCAGCAGGGATGCGCCAAAGAATATAAGTGCGCGCACAGGTCGGAAGGTCCTCTTCCAGCGAAGTATCTTCCGCCGGTTGACCGTCTACGTCCATGTTCTCCTCCCTCTCCTGTCTCCTCTTCTCCCGCTCGTTCTTCTCTCGTTCTCGCTCCTGCGTGAGAACAGCTTTCAAGTTCTTCGTCCTGCGGTTGACGTTCTTAGTGTAATGCGGGTTTTTGAACGGCCGAGGGTTATGGAGGTAGGACAACTGCTCTGCTAGAGTCTTTATACGAATGCGTTGTAAGTATACGAAAGACTCTGAAATGAATGGCGATAATGCGTACAGGTACAGGCGGGGTTGGCGAATCATCGCTATATACAGTGTTCTTCCGCTTTCCTGACCCTTTCGGTGGCCTGATAAACCAGTCAGCGGCATTTGACATATACCATCGATGCACCTACATAGTGGATGTGTGAACAGCGCAGGTGAGCACGACAGAGCAAGTATGCGGAGCGAGTGGGTGAAGCGGTCTAAGGTGCAGAATGCTGAGACGCCGAGGACCCTGTCTTGCTTCCACCACGACCATGCAGGATCACTCTGGCTTCTAGACATTAGGGGCCGTCAAAGTTGACGCTGCGACTTTCGCTGCCGCTGCCGCTGCGAGTGACCTCACGCAGTCACTGGTGACTGATGTTACTGATGGTGATGCTGGGCGCTCGCCTATGACGGGCACCTCGATATAGTAGCTGTAGGCGCTTGATCAAGAGATCACCCACGACAGAGATAAAACACTTTACGTCCCTCTGCACTGTCTTCGAGACTCAAAAAAACCATGTGAAGCATTTTAAGTAGCTATAAGACTGATTTGTCATCTTGATGGGCGATTTCATAGGGAGAGGCACTCTAATCACGCAAAACAGTACAGATGAGCGAACCTCACGATGATCTATCGATTAGGCGCCGCTCTCCTACTATATCGGGGTCTGGATTTCATGGTACATCGGCACCCTCTTCAAACACAACCAAAATTACTGGGTTGATACATATATAATCATTCAAAGCTTCTGGAGACACAAAAATGAGCACCAAACAGCAGGATAATGGAGGAATGAGGGGGCATCGTGCGCGGACTTCGGGTGATCTAAGCGCTCATACCGGACCGGGGGCATTACGTAATGTCACTCGCAGCGGACGTGATGCAGCGGCAGCGGCAGCGAAAGTCGCAGCGTCAACTTTGACGGCCCCTATTGGCGACATCTTCCACGGCCACTTGATCACCAACGACCTACTGGATCACTGCTGGATCGCGGCTCGGACATCTCCCCCGCCGCTTATACTGAATAGCCTCCACAAAGCTTCGTGCGGCCGCTGCCTCCGAATCACGACAGGGCCTACTCACCTGCTCAGTCCTTCACGCGTTTACGCAACGTTCTCGTGCCAAGACGCGCTTTGCACGTAAACCTTGAGATGTGATGGACGAGCGGTCCTTCATGG
The DNA here is from genome assembly GCF_000271585.1 of Trametes versicolor FP-101664 SS1. Lineage (NCBI taxonomy): Eukaryota > Fungi > Basidiomycota > Agaricomycetes > Polyporales > Polyporaceae > Trametes > Trametes versicolor. Next base: position 2,315,455 of record NW_007360329.1, on the reverse strand, counting down.
GGTCACACCCCTTCCCTGGGATGCCCGGGTCGACGGCTACCATCCGCCCAGATGTTGTGGAGCCCCCTTCGCCGGAGGATGGTACGAACTTGAAGCGCAGTCTCCAGATCGACATGAAGGGACTTATGGGCGATGCGGTCGGGAATGTGAGTACATTCGCTGTGTTTTGTTGCGCGCGTGAGTGCAGCGTACCGGAATGCTGAACCGTTTGCTAGATGAGCATAAGCCCCGATAATAGGGACGTGGTACTCGCCTCGTACGTCTATCACCAAGAAAGCTGTAGCGTGCATATTCAGCTTCATTCTTCACAGTCGCAAAGGATTGTTCATTATCGACTTGGAAACACCCCTTCACGTTCCTCGGTAAGGGTTCAGAGGTCGCGCGTGCTACTGGAATGCTCACGCGGGAGTGCAGTTTCCTTCCGCAGGGAGGTACTTGGGATGTCGCTGACGTGCAATGGAACCCGCACCTTTCCCATAACGAGTACATCGTATCCACTTCGAGCGAGAAGCTGTAGGTCATCCTATACAAGTCATGTTATCGCGCTTTGACATAATGATGCAGTCTCATTTGGAACCTTCTGCTGGGTGGCCGAACGTCTATCGAGCACGTTCTGCGTTCACACTACCGGGCTATCACGGATATCAACTGGCATACCATCGAGCCCGATGTCGTCATTAGCACAGGTATTGACTCCTGGTTATGGGCTTGGGACTTGCGCACGGTCCAGAAGCCTATCATGGGTTTATGCGCGTTCGGTCGTAAGCTCTTTTGTCGACGAAGTTATTGTGTCTACGAGTATTGATTTGACCTACAGCCGGAGGCACGCAGGTCAAGTGGAATCGCGTAGACGGGAACATCCTCGCATCCTCTCACTCCAACGAGGTCTTGATCTGGGACAGACGAGTACGGTTCTTCTGTAGATATAATTTCTTCCCCTCACCTCGTCTTTGCAGAAAGGTTCCTTACCTATGCAACGGGTTCGCGGGCACAGCGCGAAGATATACGGGATCGACTGGGCGCATGACAGGCGGAACGAACTCGTCACTTGCTCGCTAGACAAGACGATTAAGATATGGGACACCCATATCGCGCAGCCGACCACGGTCATCAACACCTCGTACCCGGTTTGGCGTGCTCGAGACCTGCCGTTCGGGCAGGGTGTCCTGAGTTTGCCTCAGCGGGGCGAGACGACACTCGAGATGTACGCTCATGAGGATCCCACGACTCCTATCGAGAAGTTCGAGGGACACGCCGATGTTGTGAAGGAGTTCGTCTGGCGACGAGGCGGAGAAGGTGAACTACTATCTGAGTTATCCCAGCGCATAGGCTTATTCGCCGATAGACAACTCTGAGTTCCAGCTTATAACTTGGTCGAAAGACAAGACCTTGAGGTTCTGGCCTGTCGATACAGAGGTCGTACAGGTACAGATTCGGATTGCAACATCACCACGTCGGACACCTTCTGACCGTGGAACTGTAGAAAGCAGGTCGGACCCCTACCAGGACCACTACGATGAACCGTGGTCGGCAGGACTCAAAGGTTTCGTTCAGCAATCCACCCATCGGCAACGACCTTCCACCAACCCTCTCTGCACCGATAGGATTCCGTGGGATCTTGGCAGAAGTTAGAGCGCCTCCCCCGCACCGTCCTGTGCGCTTTTCGAACCGTGAGTCTGCGGGGCGACGAAAGACCTCTGATGCCGGTCGAGAGGACAAGGCGCAGTGGCCTCCGCGCTCGCGACCCGTCTTTGTGCCTGCAGTGGCGACGAGCGTGAAGGATAGCGGAAACCCGGGGACGATGAGCCGTGGCCCCTTTGCTGGAGCACGCTCTAACCAGATCACGACGTTCCAGTGGTTGTCGAACATCAAGGTTGGGCAGCCGCGCGATGGCAGCTCCGGACCTAAGAGCGGGGGTGACAGTGGGAACGTCTCGAGGATCAACTCGGGGTCGCGCCCGCCATCCTCGACGGATCTTACGATGTCACATACGGCTTCGAGGACACGCGGAAGGAGTATGAGTAAGGATAGGTTCGATGAGCAACTATCGGATCTCATTCCATCGCTCAACGAAGAGTGAGTCGCTATGATCAATCCAAATATGTCGTGCTAACGTTTCGCAGGATCACGTCCGTTGTGAGTAAGCTCAACTCACCCAAGCTGAAGCTCGAGAAGGTATGTTACGCTTACAAGTCGACGAGGGCCAATGCTAACCTGTGCGCACAGGCCGACTTCAAGAAGCGGGACTGCACATTCGGTCTCCAAGGGCCGTGGGGCGAGTCGACATCCGTCTTCCTCCGGGCCACGTTCACCTTCCCGCGTGACTACCCACAGGCTAGCTACCCTGGAGGAATCCCAACCATTGACCTGGAGAAGAGTCCGCTGATCTCGATGAAGCAGCGCGCTTTCATCCTGCGGCGGCTGCGAGATCTCCGGGAGCACCAGCGGCCATGTTTAGAGAAGTGCCTGCGGTTCCTGCTGTTTGGCGACCAACAAGTGGACAGTGCGCGTCATGCGGCGATTGACTCTGAGTCGTCGTCCGAGGACGAGGCGCAGACTACTAGGAAGGGCGACAATACCCTCTCCTCTCTGCGGAGCGACAAGAATCTGGCCGAGCCTAGGACCTCACAAGGGGTGTTTTGTGCCAACGGTATGCTGTAAGCCGTTTTCCCTGTAGTACGGATACTCACCGGAGCATCTAGGCCAACTGGTCTGCTTCGACAACGCACCCCCGAGGATCGTCCGGAACCCACTCCGGGAGATCTCTATCTCACCCTCGATATCCTCCCGTCCCGCCGACGCCGGACCCAGGATCTTCCAGTCTCCCGCCCTGCTGTCAGATGCCGTGCGTCGGCTGACGTCCGCCGCCCAAGATCGCGAGCCGCAGTCCGTCGAGCGCAAGCGGAGCGACGACGCGAACAACGTGGATAACGTGCTGCGGATCATGGACGGGCTCTTCACCTTCTCGCACGTCGCCTACGCCCCCAACAAACCGCGGCGCGTGTCGGAGAACTCCCGCCAGGTGGACGACATCCCCTCGCAGTATGCGCTGCTGCCTGCGCAGAGGAGCAGTGGGTACACTGTGTATATCAACAGCACGGATGGGCTTGTGGGGGAGCCGGACGCGGACGCTGCGGCGCGCTATGTGTTGAAGGGAAAGCTGTCGGGGATGTTTAAGGCGAACACGGCGATCGCGAAGACGCTAGGTAGGAGCGACCATGAACGAGTCTTGAGCATGTTACAGGTGTTGGCGACTCGGAGGCCGGAGGAGCATGCTTCGATGACGCACCTTGGGATCGACCCGCTGGTTGCTACGTTGGCTATGAAGCTGTGAGTTTGTGTGCGGTTGGTGACTGGATCATACTAACAACCCATAGTTACAATGAGCTTCTGGCGGAAAAGGACATCCAGATGCTTGTCTTTGTCTCTGTCCTACTCCTTCGGACGTTTCCACCAGGTACGTCCACAGTATATTCTCAGACCACAGGCGGTCTCATAACCTGCCATCTAGATTCGGAGGACGTACCCAGCGGACGGACACGCATCTCTTCTGTTTCGCCTTCGCCGGACGGGCCCATCGCGTCGCGCAAGATCAGTCTGGAATACTTCGACCCGCGTAGACAACGACAGGGCAGTCCTCTCTCGCCCCCGGTATCGCATTCGCCTACCCCGATGCACACACCAGGCGGGTATGCCCCACCCATGGCTTCTCCGTCGTCGTCCAAAGGGTCGTGGTCAAGCATCTTCAATGCCAGTAGCATGCGACAACTTGTATCTGGTCCGTCTTCTCACTTCTAACTGAATGAGACAGTGCTAATTGTGGAACAGGAGTGAGAGCGGCGTCTGCGACGACTCCGGAGGGCGCGAGACAGTCTGCGGGGTCTGCGGGCAACCGGCGCGTCACGATGAAGCGCGAGAGCGCGCGCCAGTCGTCGAATTCGCCTATGGCAAAGTCCTCCTGGGAAACGTCTGATTCGTCGATTCCGTCTGGTATGATGTACGCGTCGAAGAGGAGGCCGACGTTCTCGCAAGTGCTTTCTAGCAAGACGCCGATTCAAGAGAAGAAGTCTATCATTTTCCACGCTGCGGTCGAGGCGCGGCCGTCTTCGTACGTGTTCTGCTGGTCCGTGATGGTTCATCGCGGCTCTGACAAATGTTTTCCGCAGACCATTCCTCTCACCTGCGCTGCGCAGCCAGTTGGTCTGCCATGTTCTAGCTTATGCGGAAATGTTGCTCGCCTGGCAGCTCCCCGAAAAGCGTGGCGAACTGCTCAAGCTCGTCGAAAGCGATATCCAAGGGCTCTCCCTGGATGCCACTGTAGCAGACGAGACCTTGTACTCGTCCCCAGTTGGTCAGTCATGTTGGATAGTGCTAGCAGTTGTTGAGATACTGACTGAATCGTCGTACAGGTTATCTGCGTCTTTGTGAGACCTGCGGACATCTTGGCGAGCCGGGGATTCCAACGTGCACGGCATGCGGAGGCCGTCTGCCCGCCCGTTGTTCCGTTTGTCGCTTGTCCATCAAAGGTCTGTTGGCTCTTTCCTGCATATTCATGACTTACTTAAACTGATTTTTGCGTCAGGGCTCTTCCACGTCTGCTCGAAGTGTCTTCATGTGAGCCATATGAAGTGCTGGAGAGCTCGTGACGACGCATCCTGCGCGACGGGGTGTGGCTGCATCTGCGCCCTCCCTGCGTTCGAGCCGCTTTCGAGTGGAGCAGTCGTTCTTTCGCCGATCATGCAGATTTATCGATGAAACAACGAGATAACTTGAAACGAAAAGACGATATGCTTGTGATGTTGTGGTTTTGCTATTAGTATGTGTAACTTTGGACACTGGATATCTGTAATAATGCCCTGTAACAATACTGCCGTATATTATCTATGCCATGCATTATTGCGCGTGTTGTCTGTAGAAACGAAGAAAGGAGTGCGAGACAAAGGGATGTTCACGATGCACGTGATCGCGCCCATAGCGAACAACAGCGGCAAAGAACGCGGTCGCGTTGTTGACCTCAAGCGCCCTCACGCACGCTCTCTCCACACCCCCACACCCACCAGTACTCATGCCTCCGGTTGTGCACACCGAGGCTGAGGAGTCCGACTTTCTCTCGAGCCTCTTCTCTGAGGTCGATAGTGCGCCCATCCCCGCACCCTCCTCCTCGCCGACGCGTCGACGCGCTGCCGCACCTCAGCCACGCACCCCACTCCGCGCCTCGCGGTTCAACGGCTCTCCTCACGGAGTACAGGCGAAGCATGTCCCGCAGGCTGACTCGCCCAAATTCAGACATACAGTCTACGCGGCACAAGATGTCGACTTCGATGCCCTCATGGACGGCGTCGATGACTGGGACTGGGACGAAATGAAGTCCGACTTTCTCACACCTCACAAAAGCAGCCCCGTCAAAGCGAAGGTTATTGATAATTGTACATGCTGCACCATATACTTCTAACACTTTCTATCTTAGCGGTCGAGATATACACTTGCGCAAGAAAAATGTAAGCGCGACCCTGCCACGCGTTGCATTGTCAAGGGCGTGGAAGAGCGCTTCACTGCCGGCCGGTTCGAGAAGGTATATTCTGATGCACCTTGAACAGTACAAACCCGAGCCATCTCTGAAATTGTTTTATTTGCAGGTATTGACTGTGGTTGCGGTTTTGACTAAAGATACACGTCATGTCGTTCTACGTGACGATTGGTCGCACGGCGACGTCCGCACTGGTATGTGCATTATTTTGTTCAACTCCACGTCCTCTGAAGTTGTGTTGTATAGGCGATACTGCCAACGTGATCGGGGAATGGACGACGCCTTCCGCGTCTTCCTCTTCACACGCTCCGATGCCCAGCATCACCGTGTGCTCAAAGCAAAACCTCTTCATTCATCACCCTGACGTTCTGCTCACTGCTACCTCTCTTTCGAACGCCTCCCAGTGTCTCCGGAAACCTCTCCTTTCCAACATGGTGCGGTCGAGTTCTGACGTGACGCCGTCCCTCATTTGGGGAAACATGCTTCACGAAGTGATGCAAACTTGTCTCTCTGTGGCCCGTTGGGACGACAAATTCATGGACAAGAAGATTGCGGAGGTTGCTCAAGCAGGCCTTGGAGAGTTACTGCGAATCGACATGGGAGTGGAGCAAGCGATCATCGAGGTCAAGACAAGGGCCAAGGGCCTCAAAGTCTTCGCAGAGAAATACATCGCTCAGTCGCCTAAAGTAGGGTCTGTTCTTTGGAAGAACGAATGGCATGCTAATAACGTCCTCAGCCTGAGGCGTACTTGGTCAACACCAGAGCTGGGCGCGGAGAATCGTCGCTACTTGCTATCTCGCAGTTGTACGACATCGAAGAGGACATCTGGTCGCCCACGTACGGCCTCAAAGGAAAGATCGACGCTTCCGTCGAAGCCGTGGTACACGACCTGGACGACTCGAGCACTCCTTTCGCCCGCACCGCACCTCAGCTCAAGAAGCACTCGTCCCCGATGCCGTTCGAAATCAAAACCGGTCGCGCAATGGCGGGCATGGAACATCGCGCGCAGACTATGCTCTACACGCTCCTCATGGGTGAGCGGTACGGGGCAGAGGTCCCGAGCGGCCTGCTCTACTATACGCAGAGCGAGGAGGTCGTCCGCGTTCCTGCCGCCAGGAATGAGATACGGGCGCTGATGGTAATGCGAAATGAAATGGCGACCTATATGATGCACAGGCTGCGAGCAACGGCCTCCCTGTCTGTCAAAGCTGAGGACGAGGACCCAGAACAGACTAACTTGGCCCCGAGCGAAGAGCCCTTCCTGCCGCCGACCATCGATGACAACAGGACATGCGGCAAATGTTACACGCTCGATACTTGCATGTTATATCGAAAGGTGCGTCTCTTTCGCTCTCCATATTTCATAAATCTGACACGTCCTGCAGGCCGTCGAAGGGGTCGAAGACGATACCTCTGACATCGCGGATATCTACGCGCTCAAGACCGGGCATTTGTCTCCCTTACAAGCCGCGTTCTTCAAGAAGTGGGAAGCCCTCATCTCTCTCGAAGAGAAAGATATGGTGCGCTTCAGGAAGGAGCTCTGGACGATGGCCGCCAGCGAACGCGAAGAGCGCGGACGATGCTTCGGCGGGATGGTCCTCGACGTATCGTATCGTCCACCGGCCCCGACTAAGGCGGCGAATCAGAAAGAAGGCAAGATCCACCGTCTGACCTACCGCTTCAGGAAGACGGGTGCTGGAGGAGCTTCTCTTCTGAGCGGACACATGGTCACCGGGGACGCGGTGACAGTCTCTGTCGAGCCGGAGTTGCTCGCACTCACGCGCGGATTCATCGTGGAGCTCACGCCCGACGCGGTCGTCATTGGAGTGGACCACGAGCTCGACGAGGAGCTTATCGCAGACCGGCTGCGTAGCATCCGGGGCAACTTCATGGAACAGGTGGTGTTCCGTATCGACAAGGACGAGCTCTTCGGCGGGATGGGGCGCATCCGGGACAACCTCGCCCAGCTGTTCTATGCAGGCGGTGACCCGCGCCGCCTTGAACTCGTCGTGGACCTGGCGAAACCGCTCTTCTCCGAGGATAGTCTTCCGGAGACGACGGAGGTGACTGCGCATTTGAACCAAAATCAGAAGCGGGCCGTGTGCAAGGTGATGCGCGCACAGGACTACGCGCTCATCCTTGGTATGCCGGGGACGGGGAAGACCACGGTAATTGCTGCTATTATCAAGGAGCTTGTGAAGGCTGGCAAGTCGATCTTGCTGTCCTCGTATACGCACTCCGCCGTGGACACGATCTTGTCGAAGCTGGACGATGCAGACTTCGGTATCTTGAGATTGGGTAACCCGGACAAAGTATGTCGTCTTTGATTTATTTAGCTTTGCGCGCGTCGACTAAGCGTGCTGTCAGATCCATCCTGATGTCCAGAAGTATACTATGGCTGCCAGACCGCCAGCAAAGAACATCGAGCAGCTCCAGCAGCAAGTCATGTCACCGCCCGTAGTCGCCACGACTTGTCTTTCCATTGATCAGTACGTCATTCAACTAAGCGTCGCTCACTGGTGCGATATTGAGAAACTTCACAGTCCGCTCTTCTCGAGACGGAGATTTGACTACTGCATTGTCGACGAGGCGTCTCAAATCACATTGCCCACCTGCCTCGGCCCCCTCCGCTTCGCCGACAAGTTCGTTCTAGTGGGTGACCACTTCCAGCTTCCACCTCTAGTAAGTCGCCTGTCTCTCAATGCGAAGACACAGTGATAACAGCCATCTGTAGGTCAAGAACAAGGCGGCTCGCAAAGGCGGCCTTGAGATCTCGCTCTTCCGAAGGCTTTCCGATGCCCATCCAGCAGCAGTCGTCGACCTTACGCACCAGTACCGGATGAACTCAGACATCATGCTGCTGTCGAACAGATTGATATACAGCGATCGCCTGAGGTGCGGCTCGGACGCTGTTGCCACGCAGAGCCTATCATTGCCGAATGCCAAGTTCCTACGCCTCCTTCACGCGAAGTCGACTTGCCACGACACCTGTTGTTGGATGAACAGGCTCATGGCCGAGAGGTACATCGCTTCCTGCATGCGTTCAAGGTCAACGCTGACGAAGTGGTCGATGTGATAGTTGCAAGGCCGTATTCGTCGACACCGACCAAGTGCCCGCCCGCGACTCCCGCGTGGGCGACCTAGTAGAGAACAAGGTGGAGGCGCAGCTTGTCCACCAGGTAACCGAATGCCTCCTCGGATGCGGCGTTAGGCAAGACCAGATTGGGGTGATATCGCTGTATAGGCAACAGCTCAAGCTGCTGTCGTACCTGCTGCAAGACCGGAAGGAGCTCGAGATGCTCACCGCGGATCGCAGTCAGGGTCGCGACAAGGACTGCATCATCATCTCGATGGTGCGCTCCAACGACGACGGCATGGTATGTCTTACGAAGGTCGTTCCGAGCTGCAGTGGCACTGACGCGGGGCATAGATCGGCGAGCTCGTGAAAGACTGGCGGAGGATGAACGTATCGTTCACGCGTGCACGCTCGAAACTCATCATCATCGGCTCGCGCAAGACACTGCAGGGGACGCCGCTGTTGAAGGAGTTCTTCGACCTCATGGACGGGCGAGGCTGGATCCTAACGCTTCCGCCCGACGCGCACCTCATGCACGACTTCGCTGGCGGTACGCCGCGGAAGCGCGCTGCGGGGGAGATGGCCGCGGACGACTTGACTTCGGGTTCGCCGCTGGTCAAGGAGAATGGCGAATCTGGGAGCGCGAAGCGGCGCAAGAACGTGGCGGCGAGCGAGGAAAGCATCTTGAAGGGGCGGCCGTTGCTGCGCGATCTCGTGAACGCGCACAAGTGATTTTGGACTCTGCCGGCTGGACGGTGACCTCTTGGTTGTATCTTGATATTGCGTTATATGTGTATCATTCGTATGCGTCGGGCTCGTATATTCGATAGCCTGACATAGCTCAAACCTCCCGTTGGGTCTCGACGACGGGTTCATCAACTTTCTCGTTGGACTTCGCCTCTTCTCCTAGCGCGACGGCAATGCTCTCAGACGAAGATCGACCTTCGCTCTCCATGGACTCCTTCAGCTTCTCTGACGTCTCCATTGAAGCGCGCGGTTGGGGTTGAACGGCGTGCGGCTCCTCGGGCTCGGAGGAGATCTGCGCTTCCAAGTCCTGTTGCCGATTCCCATTCGACTTGGGTGGGCCATAGGTGCGTTTAACGCAGGTTGGGCGGCAGATGCTGTTTGATGGGCCGACAGATCAGCAGGCTGTGACGATAGTGCAGAACCAGTCAGCATGCGTATCTACGAGTGAACTCATGAAAATCCAAGAGACGTACTGCAATTGACGCGTGTGGTGCTTTGAAGGATTTACCATACGGCGCCTGAAAGTCCAACAATATCAGTCGAAGGGAGAACTTTGGGAGGAAGATGCAGGTGGCCGTACACAACCAAAGAGGTATGACAAAAGGCATGAGGCACAATGCTAGAACCTTGGCGCAAAGATCGTCGAGCGCGACGCCTTGTTTCTGCGCATTTTCCTCTGTATGTCGGTCCCGCGAGTGTCCACGGGTCAGGAGGAGTAGTACAACAAAAGAAAGCCTTCTAGATACGCACGAGGTCCTTCGTCCGACATCGAAAGAGAGGTCTACACGATAGCGGCAAGTAGTCATTTTAGTGCAAATCATCAGCGAGATATATCCCGTGTATCTGCTTCTTTCTTCCACGGGACAACGCTGCGGTGATGCACGGCGCACGTAATCAATCCCGAAGTTGGGCAGTGCCGACAGCGATAGCGTCGGATGCGTTTGATACGGGCAACGTGGGCCGACAACTTCAGGAGCTGCGCGGATATGTCAAGGGACAATCGCGGGCGTCGGGTATGTGCTCGCATTGGCGTGGTAAACGGTTATAACTTTCGTAGTGAGCATGAAGGTCAGACAAGTCTCATGGACGTAGGAATTACATGCTTAGTTATTCGGGTTTCGTGGCCTCCTTCTCCGTTTCCGAGCCGGCCATGTCCTCCACCGCTGTGCTCCCTTCGGACTGAGATGATTCTAGCGACTGCTTCTCGCTATCCATGGAAGGCCTCTGCGACGATTGGGTCGGAACGCCCATCGGTGGCTGAGGGTTTGGCTGAGCGGTGGTCGATAATTCAAGCCCCGTTGCGTCGGCGAGCTGAGAAGTCTGCGCTTCGTCGGACTGGGCTTCAATCTCGAGGTCGACTTTCTGGCGGGGAGTGGAAGTGGACGCAGGGTACTCTGCTTCCTGGACGCAGCCCTTAAAACAAAAACGGCTGTATGTCAAGCCCATCCATAGCGTCAGGACACTGTTCGATAACCAATGAGCATCGATAGTTTGCGGTAGATGTCGGTCGTCACGACCTACCCAAACGACGATGATGGCGTGCCGTACGCAGCTACTCACAACCAACCTGGAAGAACACGTCTCAGCTATGGGTGTCGAGTAGATGCGGCAATTCGACTCTCACAGAGCCATACGGGGACGCAACATGGCAGGCACACCCAGGCCAAGATTTCAGCTGTACGGTCCGTGCATAGTTCTTTGGAGGACTGATGTCTCCTCTTCGTCCCACAACGCCGGATCATCATTGTATATGCTCCCCTGCTAATGGGATAAGTATGCAATGGTCAGGTAGATCACGGCCATGCCGTAGGGGTGGTCAAAGTAGCGTACCGATTATGACCCCGACTTGTGTTACCGACAGTGCAGTGGGGCGGAGTCGAGGGATCTTGGATGGTGAGGAGAGCGTAGGGCGGGGGTGCTGTGAGTCTCCAACGTTCAGGCTGATATCGAAGGGCCTCTGAGAGAAAGGATACTGCGCCGTTATCAACTCGATAGCGATGAAGCCGGAGACGCAGAGCCTCTTTCGAGCGCCCAGATTGATTGCTGAGGATGGAAGATGAGGAGACACGATCGCAGTCAATGACACTCCGCGTGCATCGTTTTATGCGACGGATGCAATGACATGAAGCTAATTTACTGACAGTATCTCATTGCATCCGTTGATGGTCCTGAAGGCACGCCGCGGAAGCGCGCTGCGGGACGAGGTCTTCTGACGGCTTGAAGTCGAACTTGGTCCTCGCAGACCAAAGAGATCCCCAAAGCACTCGTGAGGACCAGGAGGGGCAAGCACGCGGTAGAAAGAAAATCGTAAGTCTTGAGGGGGCGGTCCATGCTGCGCAACCGTGTCGTGAATGCGTACGAACGACTTCGTACTGACGAGCGGCGTTTCGGTGACATCTTGATGTCGCATGCTATGATACATTCGATAGTCAACCAGTGCTCATATATCCCGAGCGCGAGGGTCCTCGATGTCGTGATCTTCGACCTTCTCGCTGGACGTCTCCTCTCCTGCCATGACCGCGGTGCTCGAAGATAAGGATGAAGATTGCCCCTCGCTCTCCGAGCATCCGCGCTGTGAGGGCTTGTCTGAGGTCTCCATCGAAGCGCGGGGCTGTGGTTGCGTAATGCGCGGTCCCTGCGAGACGACTTGTCCTTCGAGATGTGGCTGCCGCTGCTCAGCGCGCTCTATCGGCTCGGAGTATCTGACGCAGCCTTTGTGAGTGCAGCTGTATGAAGTAATCACAGCTCAGTGAGCTATAATGACAGCCCAGCGAATCAGTCAGCTCATGTTTCTGTAAGCGAAATAAGAGGAAACCGAAACGTACTGTGATCACGGCATGGTTAGCTTGCGACGACTTGCCCCATGTCTGAGAATCTGTGAATGTCAGTCCGACAACACGAGACTTGGGGTTGAAAACGCAGGCGATCGTACATAAGATAAGGCCCAGCATACAAGGCAGACAGAACCACGGCAGAATCTCACAACAAGCCTCTTCGGCGCTCCACCTCCTGTCGGGTCGTTCTATATCAGCACCGGATTGAAACAGCGTAGTACACAGTGACGATATGAGTATAGAGTCAACGTGCAGAAAATCGCCGAGTACGCACGAGGTATCCCGGAAAGCATCGCCACAACTTGGGGCGAGCGTGGACTATAGGCCGTCGTGGAACGTTCACGGTGGTGGCTGGGGAGATGATTACGCAAGTATATTCGGAGTCCCTGCAAGATATAGGCAGTACATGAGCTTCTTTATTCCACGGGCAACACTGCGGTGATGCAAGCTGTCAATCTTAGGTGTCGTCGCGGTCAAGGCTGAGAAATATCATCCGCGCAGAGTTCTTCAAGTATGTCGGCGGCGGTAATGAAAGCAGCAGTAACATGTGCCATAGTAGTGTAAGGAGATGATTTCGAGGCGAAGCGAAGGTGGTGGTCATAAGCAAAATCGAGACTAAGCGCCGCCACCCGGGGGAACCTCTCAGCGCGCCAGCCAACTCCGTTTCGTCTCTCTTTGACCGCGACCGCCCTCACTCACACGTTCATCTTCCCCCCGCTACTAATGTAGCAAGTCGTGTTGCAAAGACGAATAAAAAGTCTCTCAAATCATACGGAACAATTATTTATGTGGGTGAGTGGCACATCGCTACATCATAGAATCTACTACTACGAACTTTATAGCTGCATGTGGTCCCATTGGTAACGTCTAGACACAACTACGACCACACCTTGTAGTACAGACAGCGAGGACTATCAAGAAATGAATCCAGATCTATTGCGGTACCTCGGTCGCCGAAGGCTCGGACTCGTATCCAGGTAGCGACTCCGACTCGGAGTAACGGCCGTCCTCCGACTGTCCCACGTACTCAACTTCACCCACGCTCGCACCTTCAGCCAGCGCCATAATTTCACGAGCAAGCCCCGATGGGAGTCGGAGGAGGGCCGTGTTGGCGTCTTCTGTCGACGGTGCGGCGGGTAGCTCCAGGCTGCGTGGCTGCTGGTCCTCCACTGTCTGACCTCCAGGCGGCACTCCGTTGAAGCCTTGGGGACGTAAGGGTGCACGAGCCGACATACGCCGACTCTGTGAGGCTTTTGACTGCAGCGGCAAAGCCGAATGACGAGATGCCCTCCGGCTACGAGCGAACTCGCCGTCGTCTTGCGCGGATGCGCGGCTGCCGTCTTCCGCTCTGCTGGAATGCTGTGTACCAGCTGAGACGACTGTGGTAGACAGCGAGACTGGGCGTTGCTCCATAGCGGTGGTACACGTGGCCCGAGTGTGGTCAGATTGTGTGCTGTGGTGTAGACTTTGGTGGGTATCCAGGGAAATGCGATGTCGTTGCCGCCGCCGACGCCGCCGCCGGAACATCCAGAGCGTTAGGAGTGGTGCCGCAACCACGAAGGCAAGACCCAACACAACGACGATAGGAAGTATCGTGTTGATCAGTCTTCTCGAGGTTATGGAGGAGAATGTCGCGTCAAACGGTCTTTCCGAGCGCCCGGCAGAGGTGGACATCGAGGTAGTGGTAGCATTGAGAAAGGATGTACCGGGTACCCAGGTCATGTTTGGTTTGAAAGAGAGAAATCCGGGGGGCCAGGAACGTGTGGGTCTGCCGCTTTGGAAGGTCGATTGTGCGGGAGGAGGATTTGAGGAGGCAGAGAACGCGGAAGCTGTCGGGACGAAGTATGAAGATCCTTGGCTGCTAGCGGCCGATGGGACGTAGCCATATCCTGAGCTACTCTGACTCTGTGAATCAAGGAATACGATATACCCGAAAAATCGACAATTAGTAGGTGTAACATCAGGATAAAGACCAGTATGTGCTCACCATCATTGGGGAGGTCTGACCTGCCTCAGGAAAAGACGCATAAGTCACCGTGACGGAAAGAGTTTCTGGGACCGCAAACGTGGTTGCATTAGGCACATATGGGTCGCCAGGGAGTTGTGTGAGGGTAAACATGCCCAGGGAATATGGGAGTCTAGGGGGAGGCATGAGGGATATGAAGGTATGCGAAGGTTATATAATGTCGAGAGCCAAACTTGAACGGACATGCCCAGAGCGCGCTGTGCCCTTGCGCACATGCCTTTCTGGCGATGCCGTCAGCCTTGGGCATTCGGCAGCATCGGATGTGAGGCTTGAACTTGAGCTTTGCGCTTTGAAATGGGCACGCTGGCACGCAGAGAAGATGAGAACGCGAACAGAGAACTCGATATCGCAGCGTACCTGTGTAGTAACGAGACACCACCTCAAACCTTTCAGAGGCGATCTTCGTGAAGCTATATACCACACGGCTGCTGACCTGCGGTTAGATATATTGAAGAGGCCTTCGCGGGTCAAGGCTCTCGGATGATGCCAGGACCCGCGCCTCTCCACCAAAGGTTTGTCCAAAGTTTGCATGTCGCACCTTCCATATTTAGAAATTAGCCCTGTCCAGTTTGCATGAGCAAGCTGCCATATTGGGATTAGACGCCCGCTAAGCGCTCGGGGCCTTGTCCGCGTGTTGCATGTCGGAGGCCTTATCATGGTCGGATTATGTTTGTACCTGGCCATGCGCCGTTGCCGTTTGTGCTCCTCCCGTAGCATCATCCACATATTTATATGAGACCGTTCGCCACATATCCTTGGAGGGTGCAAGAGAAATGAAGAGACTTTGTTTCCTCCCTGCCCACTTGAACCTGCTCGCGCGCAAGTCTACTCACGATGGACACGCTGCCGGACTCAGGCTCGTGCATGCGTCGCATACGCAATATCGACTTCTGTAGTCAGGAACTCGAGACTCTGCTACCAAACCGTGTACACAAAATCAGCGGGACCACCCTCGATGCTTTTGCTGCGGTAGCTCAAGAAGTTGCCGACGCGTCTTCCAAGGGACGCAACTTTGCTTTCTTCTCGTCATGGATCCCGGCGATCGTGAGCGGGCGCGAACGCGATGGCGGGCATGCCGGTTCCATAGAGGAACACCTCCTCGCTGCTGTATGAACAGGATCACTCAGTAATTTCGAAGGGAGAAACTAACCTACTTCGTACACAGTGCAAAGATCAAGACCGCGCGGATGCACGCAGTAGACCGCGATGGGCAATTCCACTCTGCGGCGGGGACCCTGCACATTGGGTCCTCGGCTGGGTGGACTACAGCTCCAAGGAATGTGGCGTTGTCGACAGCATTCCCGAGCTAGAATCGGCCTCTGAATGGGCGAAGCCAGTGAGTTGCAATTTGTTAGAGAGCCTGCACTGGTTATGCTAGATGATTACTCACCTTGTTCATATCATGAAGCTTCTGCATGCAAGTATTGATCGCCTACGCGAATCGCTTGGGATGCCAAACATGGACTGGTCAACCATGTCAATGAGTGTGCGCTCTCCGGCGCCGCACGAGCAACAGATGGACAGCTGGTCTTGCGGGCTTTTCGTGATGATTGCCATGCAGACATTTGCTGACAACTGGGAGCACCCACTTCTGGGGGATAGCGCGAAGGAGGCAGTCCGGGCGGGCGCCTTACGCGCGCTGCTGAACGTTCCGTGAGTCTGCGCACTCGACCCTTATCATCAGCACGATGTACTCACACACCGAGCTTACTCCAGCCCGCGACCGTCTCGCATACGACCGCCTCACGCAAAGATACCTCAGGCTGAGGCTGAGGCGATGGCGGTTGACGAGACGAAGTTGCCGGAAGTCGTAGCTAGGCCGATTGGTTCAGCTGCCAGTGCTCAAGCATTGCGGGGCAGCAACTCGGCAGGATCCTTGTCAGACAACTCAGCGCGCGACGCGGGCAGCACGAGCGGCAAGAAGCGTGCACTGACCGAGGTGGTGTCCGACGAAGAGGATGCTGCGCCGCCGGCAGCCAAGTTCCAGAAGGTATCGACGGAGCCTGAGGCGCAAGGATCACATCGTCGGGCACGGAAGACGGCTGCCCAGAGACAACTCGTACTCACCAAGGACCCCTGGACCCGTGAAGTCGAGGCACATCGAGTGCAATGCACGGGGTGTCGCCAATGGGTTGTCCTGAACAAGAAACGCCAGTTTGACGGGGCCAACTGGGAGAGCCATAAGAAGCATTGTAGTCACATCACCGGGATGAAGACCGTACGTCATGCGGAGATAGAGGGGGGTAAGGTTACCTGGAATAAAAGGACGGTCGCGGCGGTGAGTGATCTTGTGCAAGCATTGGAGTGAGCATGTGGTTGACATGAACGTACCAGACTCCATCTATAGCACGTATCTTTCAGACCATCCCAGGTCCTCATTACCCGGCTGCGGGCGTGGATCCAAAAGGCGATACTCGGAAGCCTCGTGTGAAGACTCCAGAGCCTCAACCAGCGCCATGCCAGCATCTCCGTGACGGCGTGTACACGGAGTACGTCCTTCGGACACAGACACGCTCCCTTGGCGGTATATCTCCGAGTTGGCGAGGTCGTATTGCACGGCAGCTGTTCAGGTACAAGCCATTCCCTCCCCTGCGTAGTGAACAGGGCCCGGAAGCGGCCTCGGGATCCACAGCTCCCCGTCCCAGTGTGCCATCGGATGGGAATGCCGAATGCGAGGAGAAAAAGTGGACACTGAGGGAGCAGCTGGACTTGGATCATGCTCTTGGAGGTTGGGCGCGTTGGACTGTGGACTACGGCCGGCAGCTTGTGAAGTCGACCCGATGCGAAGGCACAACGATGAACGAGAGCGGTGTCTGCGATGCGTGCCAGACGCTGGGTGAGAAGGATGCGGGTTTGAAAAGATCTATCACGCGGGTTTGTACCTATTTTTGCGTTGTGCCGATTGTGTGCTAAGAACGACTTATAGAAGAACAAGGAGTCGGAACTACCTGAAGAGGAGCAACGCCATATGAGTGTGCAGAGAGACAAGTACGCGCCCCTTACCGTATTCAAGTCGACTGAGGCGCGCGACTTGCGGCTCAAGATGGCAGATCCCGTGATCTTTCCGCTGGTGCAGCTGCTCGAACGCGGCGACGTTGCGGGTGCCTTACTCTCCCTCTACCAGCGAGCCAAGGAAGGTGGTCTGGCGAAATACCAATCCTTCATCGATATCTGCGCCGTCTTGGATGAACAACTAGCCCGTGCAGAGAGTGATAGCCCCGGCGCCAAGAAGGGCATCCGATACACTCAAGACTACCTGAACTTCATGACGATGATGCGTTCGTATGGGCAGCAATCGGGTCAGCAATATAGTATATTGACATCTCAGATTGGCGGGCCATCCCCGCGTACCCTTCAGTATGTGTTGTGCTCATTTCGTGCGATGGATCATAGCGCGGGTCATTCTGACATCTACGCGCAATCACACAGGAAAGTCATCAAGCGCTCTCCAGATGTCCTCACCAAACCAGATCTTGACTTTGAGAATGTCGCGCGCGTCAAGCGCCTTATGGACATTCTGAAGTATAACGGCCCCGTTGCCGTGGCGGGCGACTGCACCAAAGTACGCCAGCGCCTCACATACTCGAACGATCACGGCAGCCATGTTCTCGGCTCTACACTGCCGTTTGAACAGTGCGCCGTTGCCGACACTGAAGAGATCTCACGTCTGGTCAAGCGGATTGGAGAGGAGAAGCAATATGCTTCTCAAGTGCGCGCCATTCTGATCAAGGTGAGCATGCCATTCACCATTGTAGCAGCACTATTCACTGACTTATACTGCATGGCACTCGGAGATCCCTTTGCCCCATATCCCACCCATGGTGATAGCCCTCCGCCCAACGAAGGGAAACGACGATGCAATGGGCATCCATGCGCTGCACCTCCAGCTTCTCGAGATGGCCCGCCAGCTAGGCATCAAGGTTGTCTCGCTCTCCGCTGATGGCGCATCCTCCGAGCAGGGCGCACAAAGTCTGATGGACCATAGCCAAACAACACATGCGCCTATTGCGTACGAGTACAAGCACTACGGAATCGAGCTCCGCGCACCTGTTCTAGCGACTGGGCCATTGATCTCATGCCAGGACCCCCAGCACGCCCGCAAGACCAGCCGAAATCAGCCTCAGCATGGTACACATACAGCCAGCCTCGGGCGTGGTGTAATGGTCAATCGTACCCTGGTATCTTTGCAAGAGACCGGTACCTCAGGTCTGGTGCGTCGCGATATCGAGAACGTGGACAAGCAAGACGACGGCGCCGCGCGCCGCCTCTTCCACCCCACAGCGCTTCAGGCTATGACGAAAACGGACGAGAAGGGCACGTTATGCGTGCACGACGAGTTCCGGGGACTTTTTGTTTATTTATTCATACTTGGTACGTCTTACTTCCGACCATCGCATCATGACTGCGTAGCATGATCTACTAAACTTTGTACGTCTAGGAGAGCTTTTCGATGCCTGGCTCAACCGTCGACTGGCTGCTCACGAGCGCGTGCTTGCTGCTCTGCGTGCTCGTCTCTTCCTCAACATATGGCATCACCACATCAAGTCCATGGAGCGTCGCTTTCCCGATCTATACAAGCCCCATCGCGCGTTCATCTCTCCTGCAAGCTTCAACATCTTCAATCGACTCTGTGATACCCTCATCCTACTCATCCTCGCGTACGACCGCTTCTACCCGGATCAGCCATTCTGCCCCTGGCTCCTCGGCACTGAGTTCGTCGAACACTTCTTCGGCCTCGCTCGAACCTTGCTCCCGAACTTCACCTATGCGGAGCTCTTGAAGCTAGTCAAGCATGTGATGCTTCGGCAAACGATCCTGCTCTCTGGGAAGGTCAGTGCAAAGAAGGAGCGCACTTCGCGCGTTGGATATGCACTCGACTACGACCCTAGTCCGCTGACACCTGAAGAGCTCAAGAACGCACGAGTCCGCATGCCAAAGGCCGTGCTCGACAAGCTGGTCGAGCTCGCATATAAGGAGGCTGCCCAGATTGCCAAACAACTCCTTCGCATGCCGGTCCCCGTCCTTCCCCTCAAGCACATCCCCCTCCGAGCCCCCAACCCCAGCTCCAGACGCCGCGCACCCAAAAACACTGTCCAGGAAGACGAGGAGGATACAGCAGACGAAGAGGACTTAGCAGACGGCGACTCAGACTCCCTAGCAGACGACGCAGAACTTGGGGAAGATTCGGATGAATCAGATGACGAGGATGGCTCGGGCGAGGACGCTGCATCTGGTCCCATTGCTTGTATCGCCGTGACTGGTAGCACCGCCGCACCTCTCGCGCAGGCGGCCGACACGTCCTCGGGTCTCGGAGATTCCGGTCTTGCTGCACTTGCTGAACAAACCGCAGATGCTGCCGGATACACTGCGCGCTATGCAGCGCTCTCGGAGGACTTCGACGCGGCGATACAGGAGGTATCTGCAGCATCGGATCCGACCCTATCAACGCTGTGTGAGGCGACTTCCCCTCTCCCCATCGTGACTGCAGTGCCGAAGCCGTTCATAGGACCACTCCCTCCTCCCATTCCTCCCTCGCCCTCAACGCCCTCTGAGTTGATGGATGCGCTCTCTCCCAAGTTAGGGAGCCGGATTCTCGACGACAACAACAAGGTTGTGGTGCAATCCATGCTAGACATACGCGTCAAAAACCAGTCGAGCACGCGGACTCGATCGGAGCGGGTCGTCATGCTCGACCCAAAGTTCGCGCTCAGCCGCTTGAGCAAGCCCAATGAGAAGATGTCCATGCGGGAGGGTTCGCATCATGTCCGCGTCTTGCAGGACCTAGCGTCGTCCGCTGTAAAGCCCGTCAAAACAGCGCGCGAACAGCGTTGGAATGAGACTGCGCGGCAAGTGCAATTGATCCTTCGGGAAGAAGGTACGCCCCAAATGATCATGACGCTGTTCTGTATTCTAGCCGCTAACTACTATGACAACAGACCTTCCGAACCTTCATAGCAAGAACGTTACGAGTATCAATCCGCTTCGCCCGGGAGCACTGTTGATCATGAAGAATGAGGCTCGTACATACCTTGGTGAAGTACTCGATATCTATAAGAAATCAAACCGCCGCCATGGATCCCTCGACATGGCATCAAGTACATCTGGCCTTTCTTACCTGTCCCTTCGCGTGTATCTTCAACATCTGCCAGCGGTACGTTCGGATTTGATGTTCATGCAGCAGTGTTACAACACTTATTAATTCGCACACAGGAGTTGGCACTGCACTCCACGCCGAACGACGACGAAGACGCTGAACTGCCATCGGACGATGAAGATGAAGACTTTGAAAATTCGATACCGCCGTTCTCGTGTCGCAGCGGAACCGTGGATATCCATACCCATGCGCCCGCCGATCACCTACTCTACAACCTCGGGACACTAGCTAGCTCTGGTCCCCCCCATCTACTAACACTCAAGCCGTTCGCGGTGGCTCGCTGGCGTGCATTGACACAAAAGAAGGTGCAGGAGAAGCTGATTATCAGGATTCCAGCGAAGGTGAATATGGCGGCGGCGGCGGCGGCGGCAGCAGCGACGAGTCCTAGTATATAATCAGCTAGCGTCTACTACCTAGTACTATAATTACATGCTCAGGGTACTGTACGTCCGTGTCTCTTTCTTACGCGGTAGCGAAAACAGACTACAGAGTCCCCGACATATGTTTCATGACATGACCCAATTAGGTGAGTCACGTTACGTGACATTTTGTTATTTAGTGACGTTTTGTGACAATCCTTGTCCGATTTTGCATGTCCGAGGGCCAAAAGTTTGCATTTTCGAGGCCGAAATGGCCGGTAAAAATGGACAAACCTTTGGTGGAGAGGCGCGGGTCCTATGATGCCCATAGACACCGTGACCGTGTAGGAAGAAGACGAGGACACTCTGGGCAACGGCAAGTACTACCAACCTCCGCGCAGTGGTGCGAAGACGATGCCGACAGCTTTGCGCAGAAACTCAATTTGGCGACGAACATTGGCAATGATGGCAGCACTTTCGTCAGGTAGTCAAGTCCGAAGCTGTGCGGCGACACACTTAACAGAGGTGTTCGAGCTGCGCTGCAACACTATCTGAACGGGGGCATGAGTGATAAGTATGATGGACCGTCATACTGGGAATGCTGTGTACGCACCATACAACCTCGGCATGGTCTAAAAATGACCGTCGCGCTACTTTGCAGCTCGAAGCACAACCCCGGTAGCGAGGGTGAAGTTTCTATCCCACCTCTGAGATTATGCGCATAGTGCACCATCGTCGAGTACTACCGGGGACCCTTTGCTGATGGAACACGAGAGGGTGCCCGTTGTCGAGTTTTGATGTTCTCAATGGCATATATCTTAAATGACAGCAGTGCTCCGGGCTTGCAGGACAACGCTGACTCCAACGGCTTGAGCAGTGTAACGAGCGTTGAACTCCGCTTTCTAAGTCTGCCGGCGTATGAGTCAAAGAGCTGGCATACCGGCGTTATGGGCGCGCTCGTCGACGTTTGCAACGTCCCAGACGATGCTCTTTACGCTCCTCGAGCTATCCTTAAAACATGTTTAATCGGCCTGGTTACCTCAAAACTCTTCGAATCCCCAAATTCTCTCGCTGGCGCCTCAGCAGGAGAGCTGTGATTGACGGTCGCCCCGAAGTATGGAAAGGTGTCAAAGACGGTAAACAAATCTGTTTGATGCCCAAGGCGTGGTGACGAGCCTGAGTTGTGAGACGGCCACGTTGCATGCCGAGCTGCGGTCGGACACACATAGCGTGTACATCAGATACATCTATTGAGATGTCAGTATGGCAGTGCGCTTGAGTACCAGTGCAACCCGCACCGTTCCGTACCATCAAATGTGCAAAGAACGTCGCAGTGTGTTGCCGTCGAGTGTTGCAAAATGTAGTACTGGCCGCGGTACTAGTATAACGGCCCGCAGTGGAAGCCTATTGTGAATTTATATCGTCGGCTTGGAGTTCTTCAAGACGTCGGTGGCATCAATGAGCGCAGAACTAGTATACTCGATTATGTAGAGATACTTTGGTGATCTCAATTCGGAGCGAGGGCGATGGTCGTAGAAAAATACAACTTCCCGAGCGGCGCTAGAGGCCAAGCTTGCTAGTGGCGGAACCCACGGGAACTTGCGCGTCGGTGGCTGTGCCAACTCCATCTCTCTTCATGACCGTGACGATATCGCCCACTTAAGTCGTGTTCGTCCTTTCACTCACTACCATCTAACGCTAGAACAGACTATCTGGATATACTTGCTAGCTCATCTGCTTGACCAATCGCGGTCTTACGAGCCCGCGGGCCGCCACCGACGGTGCCAGTGCGCGCTACAGCAACGCCGTGATTTCGCCAACTTGAATACCTTTCAAGACAGTGCGCGCAAAAGCGACGACATGTCTGTCCTTGGGGCTTCAAAATCAGGTAGCATCATGTTGGCCATATATAAAACAGAGGTGAGTAATGTATCGTAGGTATCATGGGATTACAACGGCTGTCACGAACGGTAGTCCAGACTCGGAGAGCGAATGTTATCAAGAAGGAGATCTATGAAGATCTGCCAGTGTTCACCTCAGAGCCGGAAGGCTCGGACTCGTATGCGGGCAGCGATTCCGAGTCTTGACCATTTTCCGACTCTCCTGCGTATCTGACCGCACCGGCGTTTGCACCCGCCACCAGCGCCATAATTCCCTGAGCGAGGCCAGCAGGGAGTCTGAGGAGGACTGTGCTATCCGCCTCCGTCGAGGGCGCTGAGGGTGCGTCTCGTCGTGCCGGCGGTATCTGCGTCTGCGCCCTAATGAATTCTTCATTCGAATTGGGGCCCGGATGCGTATAGCTAGGGCTTCTCCGCGAGCCTTTGACTTGGGAAGACGCAGCCCATGGGCGAAGAACGTCGCTCCCGCTTTGAGAAAGTGCACTGCCGTCCTGCCCGGACGTGCTACCGTCGTCCTCGGCTCCAGCGGATTGCTGTGCCATAGCAGAGGTGACACCGTTCGACGTTGATACCTCAGAGTGTTCTGCCATGGCGACGCAGGTGCGCTGTGGCTGCGTGTCGTCATTTCGAAACTGACTGACGCCCTGGACTACGCGGCGTCTCCGTCGTCGTCGATGAATACAGACCGCAAGGAATAGGGCTGCGGCTACGAAGGAAAGACCTGATACGATGGCGACGGGGATGATGATGTTGTTTGGCGGTCCCGAGTGGGAGGCCGGTGGGTTCGAGATGATGGTTCCGACAGAGGTTATATCCGTGGAAGCGCGAGTTCCGGTGAGGACTGGGAGATTTGAAGAAGAGGTTTTTGTCGGTGTGACAGTGATGCTCGGGGAGAGGTTGTTGTTAAAGTCCGTAATGCTCGTGATAGAGGTAGAGCTAATCGACGCCTGTGAATAATGAGCATGAGGATTGTCAAATGCCAGCAATCAGTGCCCTGTTGAGACGCAGATTGGCATACACTTACGTTCGCAAAAGGGTCGCTGGTGCCAATACAGGCTGGAGTACAGTGGGTGATCGTACCGGGATCCACAAAGACTATGGATGCGGAAGAGAAAGCACTTGTGAAGCGAGGGCCCAGTGCGAGCATGGGGACGAAGTGTTCGAATATCGAATGCAGCTTGTGGGTCGTTGAGGGAACCAGAGTACTTCGAGAGCCCTTTGTCTGCGTGCGAGCAACCTTGATATGAGCCTAGAATCAGGGAGCTGAGACCAAAGTACATCTGCAGAGTGCGATGCTCAAAGCCGATCACTGATACGTCCAACGCTTGAACAAGTGGCAACTCATCAACTAATTCCGAAGATGGCAGAGTCGGAACTTTGGTGGAGCTTGTTAAAGTTGTTATGCCGGATTAAGTGGTGAGGAAGATGTTCGACCTTTTAGGCCTGTTGAAGTGCATGTGGCTGTTCCCTTGATTTGAATGCTAAAGACCTATAAGGGCATCTTCAGTTTTGACAGATCATGTCTTGACGGTGAGCCCAGATACTCGTTATCGAAGGTTGGCGGTATATGGGCGTGGCGCCGAAGTATCACTTGGCGTGTTAAGTGAAAACTTGAAGCGTGCTGCGCCGCTCTACGGCAGTGTTCAGATGGGTTGACGCGCACACGTGTCTAGAGTGAGTAGGGCATTTCCAGCGACTACACAACGCCGCCGGAGTTCTGTGATGTAGGTGAGGGAAACGTCCGCAGTCACTCATCATCTAGTCCGCGTTGTCCAGCTTCGGTCCAGGCAGCGGACGTCTGCGCGAGCGGAGATGTGACGACCGCTTATCCGACGCTCTCTCGTTTCAAGCTCGACCTCCACTTTCTCTAACTCTGGCCTGATAGTGTTATACAACAGGACGTGAAGGAGCAACATCGGTGAGCCAATCAGGTGCGGTAACAGACGTCCACGCGACCATAACAACTCACTGGCAAGCTTCCCGGGCCGCCGCGCGTTGAGGCAGGAGAATTGGATGCTATCAAAAGTCAAAGTGGAGTGTGCGCACAGTACTAAACAAGTAAATTCAGCATGATCTGGAAGACAGCCACGACCTGTAGTTCGATAACAAACGACTTCAAGAAGCGGGTCGGAATCTGTTCCCATCGAAGGTTGAAGGCCCAGTTTCGTAGGCGGGCAAGCTTTCCGTGCCCTGGCTCTCCTCAGGCCCTGACACTCCCGCAGCCTGCCTGATCCCGCTCACGTTTGCGCCTCCTACCAGCGCCACCAGTCCCCGAGCAAGATCTACAGGGAGTCTGAGGAGAACTGTGTCCGACGTCTCCACCGTGGCCGTTGGAGCGGGGGGTACCGGCCCGTAGTAGCGCGGCAGCGGAAGTGTCTCGGGCCCTAGCGATGCTCTGTCAACAGGTCGAGGCCGCAAGGCGGCACGAGCGGGCAGAGAGCTTCTTTGTGCGGTTTTTGCATGGTATGGTGGGCCCCAGGGAGCCGGATGGAGGCTCGCGGGGTATACGCTACCGGCTCGCGCGTCCGCGCCGCCGCCGTGAGTGGCTGCAGCAGAATGGCCCTGCGAAGGGCCTGAGATGACTATGATGGAAGAAGGGGGGAGCGACGTCTCGTGCTCCGTCGTGGCGCCGCTACGCACGCCGGCGGCGAGCAGATCGCTGTGGTATGGACTCGGACGCCATTCGTCGACGTGATACATCGCGCCGATATGCGACGTATTGTGACGTCTCCGTCGGAGGACATAGAGAGCTGCTGCAGCGGAAAGGAAAAGGCACAAGACGACAACGGGGATGGAGATGATGACACCGATAGGTGGCCCTGCGTGCGTAGAGGAACCCGATGTGACTCTGGTCGACGGAGCCGCAGTGGAGGCGAAGGTAGAAGACGATGATCCAATGGCAGACCCTTGGGACGAGCTCGGGGTTGTGGCCGAAGCGAGGGTGACGCTGCTAGTAGAGTTTTCGGTGGTCACTGACCCGGGAGTCGCAGAAGTGGATTCAGCGACAAACGGAGTAGTGAGGCTCGAGCCTGGACGTTGAAGCGCAGGTGGAGTAAGCAGGCTGGTGCTGAAGCTTGATGACTCCACCGAACTACCGGGGCTGAGCGTGTTTGTGGGGCTGAAGGCGCTTGTGAGACCAGGCGTGTTTGTGGGACGATTAGTGGACGTGCGGAGAGAGCTTGCATTCGATGTGGATGTCTCAAAGCGCTGACTATCAGTCAGAAGCATTGAGATGCTGGGAGTGATACTCACAGAGGAATCGGAGGCGGATGTTTGAGCACACAGTCCCCAACCCGAATCACAATCCGCCATCGTCAATTCGGAGCGACTGGCAGCAGGGATAAGGTAAGGATGACACGAGCGCGAAAGGCAGCGAAGGGGTGCACGAGCACGGCGGCGACGTAGGTATCAGTAGAAGTCTGTCGGGATAGTGAATGAGAGGTCCAGTCAATATTTTATAGCGAGTGCACTCGATGCCATCAGAATACTTTACCTGTGTATCGTATGCACCTGCTCAGAAGAGGTGAGCACAATCAGACGAATGGAAATCATATCGCTACATGCACCTCAGTGAAGACGCCATAGCACAAGCTTAAGATGAAATGACTGCTAGGTTTGGCCCGCGCGCAACAGTGCACGGGAACTCGGATATGATCGTCGTTGCCTTCTGCGGTGTCCAGGGCTGAATATGGATGGCGTCGTTGACGACCGCACTGCTTTCTGGCGGTTCGTTATGGTTATGACCACCCTGCCATGGAGGGTATCCTGGGAAGGAATTATTCATGGACATGAGCTAGCTGC